>NC_089508.1:158945974-159254838 GCF_036850995.1 Saccopteryx leptura | reverse complement strand
AGTTTGTGTCTGAGCAGGTGCACATGGCCGAACCATTTAGGGAAGATTCTGTGCAGGGCAGTAACTACAGGGAGCACCTGGGTAGGGGGGGCCGTCATACCTATTAGTACCTAATAGTGATGTTGATGGTAGCTAATTGAGCAAGTCCTGTACACCAGTTACTCTGCCAAGAACTGTGCGTTATCTCATTTTATTCTCACAGTGACCCCTAGGATGTAGTTACTCTTCCTATCCTTATTTTATGATGAGTAAAAGTAAGGCTTGTAACAAGTGAGTGACTCGCTCAAGATCACCGAAGTAGGTAGCACAGAGGGCACCTCAGCACAGATCTGTGCTGTCCCTGAAGCCTACACCTGGCCAGCAGGGGTCTAACCCACCTCTCGCTAGGCCCACACCCCTGCAGTCCCAGGGACAGCCACTTTCAGAAACACCCAGTTTTCCTGTGTGGTGCTTGGGCTGGTTTGGTTGCCGTGTTGCAGTATAGATCTCTGTGAAGGGATTTTGGGCATGTTATCTCCTTTTCAAGGGTAACTTTATGCCTGGCCTGTGGTGACACAGTGGATAAAGTATTGACCCGGAAGGCTGAGGTCGCCGGTTCCAAACCCTGCTCTTGCCCAGTCAAAGCACATACAACAAGCTATGAACAACTAAAGTGAAACAACTATGAGTTGATACTTTATGCCCTGGCCAAAAGCAATAAATAAAATATTAAAAATAAAAAAAAAACTTTAGAAGCCCAAGACCCAAGAAAATGAAGTGAACTATTTTACATTTGAAATGCACTGTGTGTGGATGAGTGCCTATTATATTGGGCTGGGCATGTGGGTGCTTCATTAACATGAGCTAAACTGCTGGGACAGGCTGGCTGATTGCTTCCCTTGCTGTGGCAATATCCTTCAGGAGGGACGGGGTCTCATGTGACAAGCACACGTCTCTGTGGAGTTTCCTCTTGCTATTAAACTGGCAGCAGTAACGATTTTATTTTATTTAAGGGGGGAAAAACATCCCTGGGCTGAGATTTAGAAGGCTTTATGAGGGCATGTGTGTGAGGTTGCTGTTTTATTTGGCTCAGCAGAGACACTTTCCAAATCTTCCCTTGCTGCCTCCAGGGTGACCAGCGAGTGAGGCTTTTCCACTTTTCTCCCTGGCTCTTACATCTCCAGGTAGGTGGGTCCCCTAGGACTCAGGAACTGGCCTTTTGATTTTACACCAGCCTCCTTCCCCAGAGGACATTGTCTAAGGATTTTTATTTGGCTCTTTCCTCCCCTTGGACCACAATTTTGCAATCTAGTCCTTGAAAGCATGTCACTTACTCCAGGGAAGAATCTGGCTCCATGCACAGTAAGCCACATCCATCTGCCTACATGGTACCCAGTTCTCCGTCCACTGACTAGACATTTCCCAGGTTTGTACTGGAGACATCCAGCAGCGAACTGCATTTCCCTGTGATTTCTCTTTCCCAATTAGCTTGTATCCAAGTTCCAATAATATATTAAGCCGAGAGCTTTTCTTGTTAATTTCCCCACAGAAAAGCAGTAGCAAAGCCACAGGGAGTCAGAACTTCGCCTAGGAACAGTGCTGAGCTCTGCTGTTCTTCCTTTCAAATCATCAGCTGCTCCCTGGGAGGATAACTTTTACATCTGGAAAACTGTTGGAGTGTTAAGGACGTTGGAAACTGTGTAGCAGTATTAGTTAAGGGAGAACGATCTCTGGAGTAAACCTGATGAAGTAACTCTTGACATTTCTCTTATTACCCAATAGGCAGGTGCTCTCTATGGGGGTCGGGCATTTTCAGATTCAACTTTTGCATAAACCTCACTTTAGCATAGTAAGAATCGACGCCCACTTATGTCCTGACACACACTGGTTTTACATCATTGTTCACCCATTCCCTGCCAGACAGACCTTCTGAGCTTTGACAGGACCTGCCAGCCACAAGTTCATCTTTTTGGTCAAATCATTACCTTTCCTTGTACAGCCTTTCAGATCTGAGCAATTATTTGAACTTGGAGTGCATTTTATTTTGCTCATTATTTCATAAACATGTGTGGTAAAATAAGAATAATAATGGTGTTGAGGCTTAGGGCTCATAATGGTGGAGGTAACATTGGGAGTCATTAAGCACGCCCCAACTAGCAAATGATTTGTCTCAAATGGGTGGACATTGGAATTAAAATGGTCAACTGGGTATTCAATTGTGAGGAAAGAGAAAATTAAAGGGCACATATGAATTGCTGAAAAAACGCTATGAAAGGTGGTATTTTAAAATGGTGTTGTTAGTAATTCATGATATTTTTCAATACTTGGGATCAGACATCCCGTCTTCCCTTATAATATATAGATGTAACCATTACACTTTTTACTCTCCCTGCCCCCACTATATCATAACTCTCCTGGGTTATACAGGGCTGCCCTTTTAATTGGGCAGCAGAATTTCATTCTTTCTCACATTGGTCACAGATTTCCTTAAGCAGCCATAATTGGGAGGAAAACCGAGACATTAGTGGAAATGGTGGCTTCCTCCTGTCTCCATCCTCTGTCCCCCTCTGGCCAGTCTGTACTTCCTAACCCAGCTTCCGTTTCCTCTGAAGTGCTTCATCACTAACCTTTGTATTTCGCTTGTTGCTACCAGTAGAATATCAGCTCCATGAGGGTAAGAATTTTTGTCTAGACCAGTGTTTTCTCAACTTTTTTTCCTCCATTATCCCTCTTGGAAAGAGACACTTTAGACATATTTTTCCTAATTGTCCCCTCCCTGAAATTTTAATACTACAAACATACCATATGTTTATTTATGTGCTATATGTATACCTGTGCTTTATACACAAGAAGAGGAAGAATTTTTTTCATCCTGCAATAACCAGTGTTCAGCCTTGGAGGAGCAGTGCTGCCCCCTTGAGGATGCACAGGTATACATATAGCACATCTAGACCTAATGCCAACAAGGGTACTCAGAGCATAACAGATGCTCCACCACAATAGCTCCCAAGTGTCTGTCCCTAAAATGCCACCATTTTTTGTTTGTCCGTGATGTTGTTGTTCCCACAGAGGCCAAACAAATGTGTAAAGAGAGTCCTTCTCACAGTTGCATCAGATCCTCGTTCTTTTTTAAATCACCCAGGAGGAGGAAAGCCTTAATTGAGGGTCTTATTTAGACCTATAGATGGTTATCCTTGATGATCAGTGCATAAACAAAAAGGCATTGCACGGATTTACTGAGTCCACTTAACTGGCGATTTAAGCTGTGCTGCTGAAACTGACCTGTTTGGTGACAGAGGCCCCAACAGTGGCCTTACCCTAATAGAGGTTTTCCCATGTGCTCCAGAGCCGGGGAAGGAGCCACACAGAGGCACTTCAACCAATCTTAGCATGCTCTGGATTTGCCCAGGCACCTTGCATATTCTCAGACCACTTGAGAATCTGCAGCTTCTCTGTTCTTCCTCGTGGCCTCTGTATATGGTGTAATAAAAGTCAGCAATTTCTGTTGCATTAAATAAAGCAAGAAAACTGGAGGCTTCATGCTATGTGATGGGAATCCTATTAGAAGCAAGCCAGTTGGTGTGTGTCCTTTAAGCTGCCGGAGCCCAGGATGACCCTGTCAGACTGGAGGCTGACCAAGGCTCTCCCAACACACAGACAGCCCAGTGCCTGCAGCCTCATGCAGGGGTGGGCGCCACTGTCCTCGGGATACCTTGGTTGAGAAATCAGTGTTGTGAGAATTCCCAGAAAGGGGAGCATTTAGGCATCATTTTAGGTCTCTTGGGTTCTCCATAGAAATATTTCAGATGCTAATTTCCTTGGGGGAGAGGATTGATATTCACATTTGCTTTTATACCAACAATTACAGAAAATATGAATATTCATGTCAAAATGAATTTAATTACAATCTAAGCAGATATCATGATGAATGATTCTGATAGTCTGACTGACCCTTTTGGCTATAATATGATAATAATGTTAAGTTTCTAAATTTTGGATTTCTTGTCACCTCAGTCGTTGACTGAGAGTGAATAGGCTTTGAATTTTTAATTTGCTTTGTTGGGGCAGAATCCTTGCAATGAGACCTGAGTGTGTTATATGATGTGAACTGCTTTGTAATTCTCTTTTTTGGAGGGATTAGAGATGTTGTTACATCTTCTAGAGTTCTGTCATAGCAGATGCACCTGTTGGTTTCTGATACTGGCCTGGACTTTTATAACACGAAGCCACATACTCTTCTTGCGATAAGGTGTCAAGGAACTGCAAAACTCTTGATACTGGTATTTCAAAAAGAAGAGCCAGGCCCCCCTTACCCATCCCTTCTGAGGAGAAAAAAAACCAAGAGAAAGAGATTATTAAAAGGGTTTGCCCTTAGTTAGTTAGTAGTTAATTATAATTTAACTATAAGATGTTAGTAGTTAAATTATAATTAACTATAATTATAAGAAGGGCTGAGGTCACTACTTGCTAGACAGAGCAAAGAAGGTAGAACTTCTCTGAAAACTTCCTCTTCCCCTTCCCCTTCCTTAAGAATATTTAGGAGACAATGTTTACATAACTTAATTAAAAATTCCATTAACTCTTCCTCTCCTCCTGGACTCATGAGAGTGACATATACCTCTAGACAAAGGGATCACGAGCCCACTTCCCTTGCTTGAAAAACCTGCATTCTGTAACATTTTATATGCTTTTTAATAATCATCCCCTTTGAAATTCTTTGTATGTATAAAACTTGTAAACTAAGCAAGCAGGACTAGCTTATCCTAATAAGCTAGCTCCAACACTTTCAGCAAAGGTAATTTCATTTAGCTTCTCTCCTTATCCTAAGCTAAACATTTCATTTCCTGCTGTTGTGGCAACAGGGATAGGTGGTAGACCCTAGAAAATTTGGAAATGTCTTTAATATGTAAAAACATTTACCACTATGCTACTGAGTTGAAATGTAAAACAACATTTACCGCTACCGTTTCAGGTATGTAAAACATTTATCACTACTGTGTTATCTTATAGATTTAATATGTGGGAATGTTTTTCCTTTTAATAAATCCTATAGATAAATGTTGTAAGCTTATCAGTAAATGACTTTTGTATCATGCTCCCCCTTATTTTCCCCCCAACCAGTATGTGATCATGTCTATATAACCAGCCTCAGGACTATGATTGAGGCTGCACAATTTGGGTTAGCTATACCCCGTGTAAGTCATATGTAGCCAGCTTATTAATAAATCTCCTTCTAAAATTTCTTCTGTATCCTGCCTTGGTGTCTCTATGTAACCCGGGGATTAAAGTATACTACTTTATAACATTCTTAGTAACCACAGGCATTTCTTGGTAATATGGTGGCTTTGGTTCTAGACTGCAGCAATAAAGCAAATATTGCAATGAGTGTATCAATCACATGAACGTTTTGGGTTTCCCAGTGAATTTAAAAGTTACATTTCTACTATACTTAGTCTGTTAAGTATGTAATAACATTATGTCTAAAAGAACCATGTACAAACCTTAATTAAAAAGTACTTGACTGCTAAAATATGTGCACCATTATCTGAGCCTGTTGCAAATATGGTGCAGGTAGGCTTGCTTGCTGGATGCAGGGTTGCTGCAGACCTCCATTTGTAAATGTAAGAATGAGACGGCACTCGAACTCCAGGTGTGCAGGCTTTATTAGAAGAAAAAGACCTGCCGGGGCACTTCTCTGAAAGAAGAGCCCCAAAAACAGACTGAGGCAAATTTTATAGGGTTGGGGATAGCCTCGAGCAAGGGTGTGCTGGTATGTTCGGCTTTCTGAATACTCTTCCTTGGAGCAATTGACCAACTTCCTGGAACCCCTCTGTCCCAGGGGCGATTATCTGGTAATTAAGGGTGGGGTCAGGCAGCCAAGCAAAACAGCAAAAAGGCAGTTGTAATTTCTGTTAAATTCATGTGTCTATCATTTCTCAACTCTGTGGTTACATATAAAAGAAAGGTAGTAATTAATTTTATAATATATGGTGAGGGGTGACAAGGAAAAAGAGGAGAAAAAATTGTAAAATTATTGTTTTTTCTGGAGAGAACTCAAGAAGAGAACCTTGCCAAACCAAGTCCCTCATCCAGTTAAGGAAGTCATCAATTTCTGTGCTGTGAGGTCTGAACCAGGAGATGTCTTCGAAAACCTGAGTGAGGAAGTAAAAAAAGATTACTTATCTTGCGAAGTAATAATTGTTAGTTGCTTGCTGCGAGTGCTGAGTGGACAGAGTGACATGGTGATACATGGTCTCCTGGATGAGCTTCATGAGACGTGCTGGTCTCATGAATGGGAGGACATGTGGAGATTTTTAGAGACAGGGAACTTGTTGGTGTAAGTTTTTAGAAGGACTGAATATGTGTGGTTTAAAAGGAAGGAGGTTTGGAGAACATTCAGGAGGGAACTTCTTGGTTGAGGGGCAGCTTCTTCCTGCTGTCATCCCTACCTATTTGATATTTCCCTCGTGAAGTTCTTCTTGGGGTATTGGGGAATAGGAGTGTAGGAGCATTTGATTGTAGGTAATTCTAGAGATTTATCTCATCTGGCCCTATAGGAACTTGATAAAAAAGGGGGCAGGTAAAGCCAGTATCCAGGGCCACCATCACAGCTGCCCGGCCCATGCAGGTTCGCATTGGATTCAGACAGTCGGTAAAGAAACAACGGAGCCAAAAACTGACGGGCCATCCTAGCTTACACCTGGCGGGCAAGTAAAAACACACACTGGGCTCCAAAACCCACTCACATTCAGTGCTCACAAAGCTACTGACTTATCCGAGTTTCCTAGAATCAAAGGTTTCTAGCTCACCAGACTTATTCACCTCTATTCTCCATCTCCTTCCTTCTCCCTGCACAAACTCTGCACAAACTGACTTCTCACTCAACAGTTCGCCATCTTGGCTGCTTCTCCTGGCCTCCTCCACATGGCCTTTCTCTGCTCTCTAATGCTGATCTCAGGAACCAAGAGAGCAAGCTCCCATTCTGCCCTCATTTTATAATGTAGAAATCAAAACCTTTAATCCAATATACAAAATAGGGAAGTCTCTAATACAAAGTCACTTATCTGAGGCATGATGGGATGGTACCACCCCACATCAAAAATGGTGGGAAAGGCTTAGTCCTAAAACCAAGCCCCAGGCTACAAGGATCCTGCCTGCCCACAGCCTGCCCCCAACACACTTTAACATCACTTGGGCGACGGCTTCCATGTGGGCAGCGCCATCTTTAACAAAGTGAGCATAATATATTTTATCTGCCCAACAGGGCATTAAAATTAGGCAAAGAATTAGGATTGGTCCTATAATTGGTGCTAGCATGGAGAGCAAGGGGTTTTTCCACCATTGTTCAGAGTAGGGGTCAGTACCGGCCTGGCTACTGCGGATTCGTCCTTGAAGTTTTTGGAGAGAGTTGATATTCTCCTCGACCAGGCCAGACTCATTAATGTAGTAGCAACACTGTTCCTGTAAAAAGAGGCAAGTACTGCCCTTCTCTGCTGTTAGTAGATCTAAAGCTCTTCAGTTTTGTAGGGCGACCTGAGCTAAAGAGGTCAGTTGTCTCTGGAGGGAGGCTAGAGAGGCAGCTGAATTATCAAGGGCCTGTTCCAGGTCTGCCTTTAGTTGGTTAGTAGTCCATATACTATGGCCCAGGCCAGCCCCACCTATCCCTATACCTGTTATAGAGGTGGCAAGGGTAAGGCCAAGGAGGATCGGGAGGAAGGCAGCCTGTTTATTCCTGTTTGTTCTCAGCTGGTTTGAAAATTCTTCCTCTCCATAATATGTTAGTTGTGGCGCAACTATTACCGGGATACAAGGTAGGGGGGAAGAGGTGTTTAAGGTTTTTAGAATGGTTCCATTGCACCAGAAATGAGTTCTGTTAGGGCTGGTTAGAGAAGTTTTGATTGGGATAGTCTTATTACATAATGGGTAGGCCGATTAGTGTAGTAAATTGAGAGGGTTGAGGTAGGGTCTTGGAAGAGAGGAACTCCAGAAAGAGAAAAAGAGTCTGGATTTTTGGTGATGTTGAGTGGGTGGGGTAAAGGAACCACAGTGATGGGAGGCTTGTTTAAAAAGCACAGAGAAAGCAATGAGAACTGTTGTATACAAAAGTGAGGTTTGAGAACTTGGATGCTCTGCTTGATGAGTCCTAGCCGTGAGAAAGGTCAGGAGTAGGGGTGTATTTATAGGGTTTTAGATTTTCCTGTTTCGCAAGGGTAGGTTTCAGGGTTGGTACGTAGGGTTAGGTAGATTTTTTCAATTTTTTGATTGGCAAAGGTCTGCATGTGGTTCTGTAAGAAATTAATGAACAAACGTAAGAGGCAGGGTCCAAAAGTTAGAAAACTTTTGGAGAGTGAGTGGACCAATGAAAGGCAATAGTCAAGACACCCAGTTTGTGTGAAACCACTGATTCTATGACTCAGTTTGTTTTTTACGATTTTTCTGGGCTTCAGAGAGAGAGAGAGAGAGAGAGAGAGAGAGTGGGAATAAGACAGGGCAGTGGCCAGTCCCCCTGCCCCTAGACCTGCTTCTGTAGAGATTTCTAAAGCAACAAGAAGAGGAATTACCTGTATAGCTTGTTTGGTCCTTAGATTGATGGGTAGTGTATTAGGAACTGGAAGAGGCTCATGGGGTGGGATTAGGTTGATATTTGGGGAGAGATAGATTAGGGTACAGGTTTCTGTCCAATTTGTAGGGAGACACATATAGGTGTTGGTCCCACACAAGTAGAAAGCCTTTGATTGGGTGAGGCAGGTTGGGAGGTGAATAGAGAATAGAAGGACAAGGGGTCGGTTTTGTTTCTCTGTTTCTGAACTCCAGATGGTCAGGGTGGAGGAAAGAGTCATCCCAATAAGTGGGGAGAGTAGAGGATTGTTAGCTAGGGTGACTGATTAAACTTTCTTTGAAAACCAGTTTTCTAACTGTTCAAATTCTTTTTTCTCGGTACAAACCACCTACAACCTGCACAAACCTTCTACAACTTACATAAACCTTCAACTTTCATAAACTTTCTTATCCAGAAATAACTGGCCTTCATAACAACTTGCTTTTTCTTTTCCTTTCAAAAGTATTTCCATACCTTATACCTTCTATTATCAAAACCATACAATTCCTTTCTAGTCAGAACTTTTGATTTAAAAAATTTTAACCTTTAGTGATAGTTAAGTTGACTTTCTTTTTACCCTAGTTTTCCTTTTCCCAAAATTTGATAAAAAGAAGTCCTTAGTGAGTTTTTCATATATTTGCCATATGTAGACCAACCAGCTTCAGGTTTGTGATTGGAGTAAGGCATGCTGTTTTTCTATTTTAGCAGCAGTGGGAGTTGTCAGGATCACGGTGTGTGGACCTGTCCACATGAAAGTCAGTCCTTGGGTGATGTAATGCTGGAAGCGCCTTTTGGACAGTCTTTGAACAGTTTGCTGAGTGACCTGTAAATCCTGCAAGTACTTGGAGAAAGGGTGGTTACATTTCTACACTTTGCAGTTAGAGTTTAAGTCCTAGTGACCACTGCTTCTAGCTGGAATTGGCAACAGGTCCCAGCCTACAATAGGCATGGGGCATTGAGACAAGAGGAATAAAGGAGATATTATACATTAAATAAAGCAACAAATTCAGATTGTCAATACCCACAGTAGAGATCTTTGAGGGATAAATAAAACTAAAATATTCAAGGCATAGTAGATGGCCCTTGTGTTTACAAGAAATGAGATCAGCTTATCTGCTACTTGGAAGAAATACCTTAGGCTTGTGAACGATGTCCTTGGGCCTTCAGTGGCAATTCCCAGCATGCTGGGGAAGGTCAGGTCACAGATAGCTGGAGCAGGGCGAGAAGAGACTGAACCCTCCCTCCACGGAGCAAGGGGGCAGCTAACCTTCTCATGTCCCTCATTCCACAGCAAAGACATGTAAACCGGCGGGGCCAGGAAGCCTGGCAGGCTTCAGTTCAATGACCTTTCTTTCCACTCTGGAGCAGGGCTCTGATGGAATCCTATGAAGCCCTTTAGGGTGCTGGAGCCTTTAAGAGCGTATGCCAAAAGCTGGTATTTCCTGACTTCTTTTGGGCCTTATTTGCCTTTTCTGTTACTTCCTTGGCCATTATAGACCTTAAAAGCCATGCTCAGAAGATTTCACTGAGGGGTTTGACTAAGAGAACAAAATTGGGAATACAGTGTTTAAAGAAGCCTATTAGACCAAGGAAAGAAAGGATTTGATCTGTGGTGGTAGGTGGTTGGAGACTGTAGAGGGTCTGAGTTTGATCTAGGGTGAGAATTCAGGTGGTGGGGGTTAAGGTGATGCCCAGATAGACTATGGACTAAGAGTGAAGTTGAGCCTTAGCAGAGAAGACACGATATCCCTTTACAGTGAGGAAGTTTAGAAGGGTGGTGGTGTGTCTCCTTGAGGCAGGCAGGGAGGGGCTGCAGAGGAGTAGGTCATCTACATATTGTAAGAGAGTACTAGTTTTGAGATTGCATGCTTTTAAGTCCTGAGCTAGTGCCTGCCGAAACAGGTGTGGGCTGTTTCTGAACCCCTGGGGTAAGACAGTCCATGTAAATTGCTGGGCTGCATTAGTGTCTGGGTCAGTTTAAATAAAGATAAACAGAAAGTAAGAGTCAGGGTGTAGAGGAATGGTAAAGAAGGTATTTTTGAGGTCTAGGACCATGAAGTGAGTGGTGTTTGAGGGAATGTGTGACAATAAAATGTAGAGATTAGGGACTACTGGATGGAGGGGAATTACCTCCTCATTGATTAGATGTAAGTCTTGTACGAGGTGATAAGCCCCTGAAGGTTTTTGAATAGGAAGGATGGGGGTATTGCAGGGAGAGTTTGTGGGGATGAGTAAGCCTTGATTTAAGAGGTGGCTCATTATTGGCTTAAGGTCTTAGAAACAGAAACAGTTACACATTAAACAAAGATTTTATATACAAATTATGAATTAAGGAATTTAAATGAATGTGTTTTACTTGTTTCAATTAAAATTATACTAGAGAGCCTGACCAGGCAGTGGTGCAGTGGATGGAGTGTCAGACTGACATGTGGAGGACCCAGGTTCGAGACCCCAGCTTGAGCGTGGGCTCATCTGGTTTGAGCAGGGCTCACCAGCTTGGATGCTTGGACCCAAGGTCGCTGGCTCGAGCAAGGGGTTACTTGGTCTGCTATAGCCCCATGGCCAAGGCACATATGAGAAAGTAATCAGTGAACAACTAAGGTCTCACAACGAGAAACTGATGATTGATGCTTCTCATCTCTCTCCGTTCCCATCTGTCTGTCCCTATCTATCCCTCTCTCTGACTCTCTCTCTGTCTCTGTAAAAAAAAAAAAAAATTATACTAGAGATATTTTCTGACAAACAAAGAGACAAGATGGATTACTTACTCACATAGCTTAATATACAATTCTGCTTTTTAAAATTTTTTGAGATGGCAGGGATTTGCCAGCATAGAGGGGAGGAAGAGAGAAAGCAGACGGATGGACAGTGTGAATAGCTGGATGGAAAGAAGGAGGGTCAGAATCTGCAGGAGGAGGAGGAGAAGGAGGAGGTTAAAGTGCTGGTGGTGGTGCCGTGTGGTTAGAGGAGTCAAGAAGATTTGGAGCTCTGAGGAGAGGGGAGAGGACGAGGGGTAGTGAAAGGCATAGTCAGTCTCTGAGGAGGGAGAAGGATGGGTTGAAGAAGAAAAAGAGACAGAACCGCCCATCTGTAAGGAGGGAGGAGGGGTTTAAGAACACTGTGGAGAAGGGAGGGGCCCCTGGCCAGCAGGGGAGGAGAAAGAGAGACTGGTAT
Source organism: Saccopteryx leptura (assembly GCF_036850995.1). Taxonomy (NCBI): domain Eukaryota; kingdom Metazoa; phylum Chordata; class Mammalia; order Chiroptera; family Emballonuridae; genus Saccopteryx; species Saccopteryx leptura. The sequence goes on along the minus strand of NC_089508.1, from coordinate 159,243,086 downwards.
TTGCAGGTGAATGAGAAACAGGATCCTGCGAAGGGAGGGGGCTTTCTGAAGGGAAGAGACTCAAATGGAAGAGATTTGCAGAGGGACCAAAGAGGGGTCCTGAGAGAGGGGTGCCCCCGGGGGTCAGGCAGGAGGGGGAGAGAGTTGGGAGTCCATGGAGAAGGAAAGATTAGGAGCAGAGGTTTTAGGTGAGGTTTCTTTGGCCAAAAACGGCCTGCATGTAGAACAAGCAGCACAGAAATTAAGGACAGGAGTGAAGGGAGAAGAAAAGCCTGCACGTAAGGAATCTCTGATGCCCTCCCCGTCCAGTGGCAAATGTTGTCAAGATCTCTTAGGATATTGTAATGGTAGTAGAAAGCAACCTAGCTAGGTGCCTAGACTTTCGAGGAAGTCCATAGAAGCCAGCCGCTCGGAGTAGAAACCTCCCAAACTGTGAACCCCAGAGAGTAGAATGAGCATCCTGAAGGAGTGGAGGAGTCCCGAAGGAGTAGAGGAGTAGTCTCTGAGGCCTGAGATTGGGAGGAGTCCATGTTTTGAGGGGAGCCTGGGTGGACGGTTTGGACTGGGAGGAGCCCACAGTAGAGGAGACTGGTGAGAGAAGGGGGCGTCCCTGCCTCCAGTCACAGTTCTGAGAAGAGAAAATCTCCATAGAAAGAGAGTCTCAGACAGGAGCTCATCACCCCAAGGCTGAGATCCTGGGACGTAGGAGGGGGCCTGGCTAGGTGCGCCTAGACTTTCGTACAAGTCCATAAAGGAGTAGAGGCAGACCACTCGTAGATATGGGGTCCGAAGTCAAAACCGTCCAACCAGGAAGGGGTGTTTTTAGAGAAAAATTTGGAGGCCAACTGGGGAAGGGGAGGGAGAAAGTCTTTACCTCCTGATCCGGCAGGGGTTCAGGACAGGGGCGGACTTCCAGTCGCTCACACAGCTGAACAAAAGGAGGGAGTTAGCCTGGATGAGCTGCCGTTGTCCACTGCTTCCCTGGTTGTAAGTTCAGTCAGCAAGGGGATCATCCAGGCAGCCACTACCCTGTCCCGGGTTTTGGCACCAGATGTAAGAATGAGATAGCACTTGAACTCCAGGTGTGCAGGCTTTATTAGAAGAGAAAGACCTGCTGGGGCACTTCTCCGAAAGAAGGGCCCCAAACACAGACTGAGGCAAAATTTTATAGGGTTGGGGATAGCCTCGAGCAAGGGTGTGCTGGTATGTTCGGCTTTCTGAATACTCCTCCTTGGGGCAATTGACCAGCTTCCTGGAACCCCTCTGTCCCAGGGGCGATTGTCCGGTAATTAAGGGTGGGATCAGGCAGCCAAGTGGAACAGCAAAAGGGCAGTTGTAATTCCTGGTAAATTCATGTATTTATCAGTAAAAAAACCCCCACAATATCTGCAAAGCACAGCAAAACAAGCTATGCCTGTGTAGCTGATTGGCCATAGTCCTTAGGATGGACAGAAGTTAAAAAGATGTGTTTATTGGAAAGTGTTGAAATCAGACATTTAAAATGGAAATTTCCAAGGCAACAGGCTATTTGGAGGAAACTTATGGTGACTCCTTTTTATAATCGAGTGTCTCTCCCTATATATGTTTCCACATAGATTTTGGGACTTACAGCCCAATTTTTCTACAAGTGAGGCATACCTGTCTAAGTATCTCTTTGGCTGCTGTTTTACTGGAGTGGGGTATTAAGTGAGTCATGTTAAAATGGAATAAGTGGAAAAAATGCTTTGAAAATATAGGTTGTAAGTCAAACATCTTACTAATAAACAAAGTTGGGAGAATTTTCCCCTTGAATCTCATTTGGATGTTACGTTTTTCTGCTCTGGGACTGACTTGGATGGTTGAGTCAGCATCGAGACCAGCAGCGTTCACTCAGTCGCTCACTTGCTTGAATGTGCTCTTGGTGACCATTTGCTAAGTGCCTACTGTGTGCTGGTCTCTGCAAGGTGCTGGCAGGGCAGAGGTGCATGAACTCAGTCCTGGCCTTCAGTGTCCTCACAGTAGAATGGAGACTGTCGTGTAGTCCAATTGTTAGTTACCCTAGGCGGCAGTGGAGGTCACTGTGGTTAGAAGACTAGATTTAGGTGTCAGCCCTAAGTGACCTCAGCCAAATGACTTATTCCACTGAGACTTAGTTTGTTCATCTTTAAAGTGGGGTTAAAAGTAGTACCAACATCACAGAGTTCCTCAAGGATTAAATAATTTAAACCATGCAGAGTATAGTGCCTGGCACCTGGCAATGCCCAGATGAGGATGCTTTGCTAGGTGCACAGACAGGTGCTGTAGAGAATGACTCACCACACATGCAGGGACATGCCACCAGGTAGGGCAACTCAAATGAAAGGGTCCACTGCATGCCCACAGAGAAAAGATGGAGAACACATTGTCTTTCCCCACAGACTTACCAGAATAGTGCTTTCAGTGAATGAGGAGGTCAGTGTGGGATGTGCAGACATGATTTTCAAGGTGTTTGATTTTGTTTTTCACTGCTCTGTCTTTGTACCCTCATCTTCTTCGTGTCCCCCCAACACTAGCTCTTACTGCTTTGCCCAGCAACACCAACCCCAACCTCAACCTCAAGCTCCAGGATCAAGAGATGCAAATGACCTCACTCAGTGAGGACCAGGAGTTCAAACTCTCCCAGAAGCTGCTGCTGAAGCAGACAGAAGGCTGGCTGTGCTGCCCCAGGAAGACAATCTTCACCAAGAGTCTTCAAGGCTGTGCCTCTGTAAAGGTTTGCTCTTCCCAGTGGCTTCTTCAAGACCTGCTCAGTTGTAGGAGGCAAAGTAACTTTGAAGATAGGATTGGTACCCTATAAAGTCATCTTGTCTCTCAAGGAAAAAGCTGCACTAGGTTACCTTCTAAATAGAGATCTTCTCCAGGGCTGAGACCTCAGCTTCCTAGCTGAGCATTGACAGCACAGATTGACAGGCATTTGTTGGATGGATGAATGGATGAATGAATAATTCCTTCATGATGAGGTATAGAACGTTAAGTAGAGGCGCTGTGTTATTGTTTCTTCACATCTGTGTGTATTTCTGGTAATAAGGGATATTTTCTGATGGAATTTGACCTGGGATTTTGTTTGGCAGTATTTTGAGCTTCTATTCATTTGGAGAAGAAAAGACAGGATTCTTTTTTTTTTTTTTTTTTTTTACAGAGAGAGATAGTCAGAGAGAGAGGGATCGACAGGGACAGACATACAGGAACGGAGAGATGAGAAGCTTCAATCATTAGTTTTTCGTTGCACGTAGCGACACCTTAGTTGTTCATTGATTGCTTTCTCATATGTGCCTTGACCGCGGGCCTTCAGCAGACCAAGTAACCCCTTGCTCGAGCCAGTGACCTTGAGTCTAAGCTGGTGAGCTTTTGCTCAAACCAGATGAGCCTGCGCTCAAGCTGGCGACCTCGGGGTCTCGAACCTGGGTCCTCCACATCCCAGTCCGATGCTCTATCCACTGTGCCACCGCCTGGTCAGGCAAAAAGACAGGATTCTTAATTGATGCAAGTTTTACCTTCATGAATTTAGAAATGTGATTCCTGGAATGATGAATTCCCCTTCTAGAAAAAACCAAAAACACTTATCTCTACAAATGCCAATTCCTGTCTCGTTAGGCTCGTCTTTGCCATGGATATATATGCCTCTCCCTGGGGTAGGCCCTGTGAAGGTTGGAGATACTCTTTCATTTTCCAGTCTCTGCCTCCCCCAAATCAGTGAGAGCTAGAGCTCTCACTAGTAAGAGTTAATATTTAATGAAAGGACCTTGGAGATGTCCACTTGCCAGAAGCCTGCTTGCTTACCGCTCTGCAAATAATTTTGGATGAGTGATTCTTATACTCTTAGCATCATTATTCCTGTCCACACAAAGAACACAGTGAATTTGTATAAACAGGCCACTGGGCAGATTGATAGGGTGATGATAGCATTTCCCGGAGGCCGATTTGTCAGCAGCCATCTACTTTGGCGAGAGTCCAGGCGAGCTTCCAGGGAAGGAAGCCTTGTGTCCTATAGGTTCCTTCCGACGTGCCTCCCAGATGTTCCCCTCACCTAGGGCTGGCAGAAGGAGTGCCTTGGAGGGACTCTGGCTTTCCTGACTGCCCCATTTCTGCCCCCTTGGAGCTGCCTGGGTACTGCTTCCTTCCTTGCCGGTGATCTGGGGTATCTCTGTGCCGGCCTCCACCCAGGCCCCCGGCAGCTGGGTGCCTGCTCCTGACTTCTGGAGGCGCTGTCTAGGCTTCCCCACTGCCACTGCTGATGAGGTTCTGAGGGCTCCCCCCTCACCTTTTGATGTAGCTGATCTGCCTAATTTGTCAAAAATAAAGGAGAAAACCTATTCCCTCCAGAAAGAATGAAATGAGTAGTGTTATTATTCTTTTGTTTAATTCATGAGTTTTCTGGGATTTCTGGCTCAAATATTTGTTAGCTTGAAAGAGAAGTGAAATTTTTAGCTTTACAAATGATTCAGTTCAATTAGAAGTAAGCAGAAATGCTGTTCTATGGTGAGCCTTTGGTCAGATGACTTGTAATATCTGAGAACCAGGTGTTAGGGCTAGAATTGGGACATTCTCCTTCTGGAATTTGATCATGTGGTCATCTGAGGTATCTCTCTTCTACGGTTTATCTCTGAGCTGTTAGAAAATGCCTTGTCCTCACCGTCAGCCTGCTAGACTGGGGAGTCAGGAGACTGAGGTGTTAGTTCCTGCTCATACTCACAAGCTTTGTTTACTTAATTTAAACAAATCGCATCCCTCTGATTCGATTCGGTTTTCCTGGCAAAGATGAAGACAAAGGATCAGGTTTCATGGTGAACTCGGATTAGTTAGAAATAGATCTGTGGTCCTAAGTCAGAGGGGAAATACTCTGTGATTGATTAGCCATGTCTGCTGCCCAACTGGAAAGGTTGAGTGGTGGCATCCCTGAGCCAGGTAATGTTAGAGCCCCTTCTACTTCTGACATCCTCACCCTAGGTAGTAGCATCAGAGCGGGCGTGGGGGTGGGGTAGGGGGGCGGGAGGGATTATACGAGTGAGAGAGTACAGCATAGCGGACAGGAGTGCAGTTAGAGCCATGTGGCTGGATTTTCACCCCTTACTAGCTATGGTACCTTGGATAAAGTACTTATCAGCTCTAAGCTCCAATTTCCTCATCAACAAAAGGAAAAGGATGTTGTGAGGTTTGAGTCAGGCATTTTAAAGTGCTTTGCACAGTAGGTGATCAATAAAAATGCAATTGGTCTGTTATTACTAATGCAAGAAACGTGGCTAGTACTTCCTCCAGTGAGAGTGGCAGACTGCCAGGCAATCTTTATTTCTAAACTGTGGAGGATCTGTCCATGTTGCGGGTGTGGCCAACACTGCAGAGCGGTATGGAGGAGTCATGGCCACCCTTGGAAAGGAAATCCCATCTTCACACAGAACACATGAGCTAGGTAGAAGGGATCCCAGAGGCCATGTTTTTCAGACAGGAACATAAACCAGACCTTTCCCCTCCAGAGTGGGGAGGATCTTGTTCTAGCTCACAGGGTGAGGTGGAGGCCAAGCGGGTCCTGTTATCAAACTCTAGCACGTCCTTGCCCTCTGTCTCTCTACCCTGCTTGGCGATGCCCAGCTCTGTAGCCCTGCAGGAGAGGAGGAGGCACCTCTGTGTGCTCACTCAGGGCTCTTACCATTGCTGGCTCTGGGGGACAATTTAAAGGGAAGCCATGTGCTGCTTTGTAGTCACTGGAAGCATATTTATTTATTCATTATGTTTGAGAAGAGCCTCTAGTACCGGAAAGAAATGCTTCAGTCAACTGAGTTTTATTTTCATTGTCGGTTTATCTTGTTTCCCTGTGGCTTCCCACAGGCCTCCTGTCTTGTCTCTTCCTAGTGTCAAGTCTCAACTCTTCTGCAGAATGACACCTCAGAATCTCACCTTCTAACCCCCCTTCTGCCATCTGAACTTCCTCTCCCTGCCCTTAAGCCCTCAAACTCCTGCCTGATGCTGTTTTGAAAACACACATCCGAGCACATCATGCTTCCGCTGAAAACATGGCTCCTTGTGCCCTTCTGCACCCTCCCCTCCCCTTGCCATGCCCCCAGTACAGCCCTACCGAGCTGCATGCTCCAGGTGCTGGGCCTCTGCCCATGCCTTCCTCTCCCCTTGGAAGGCCCTTTCCCCACTCCTTTCCTTATGATTTCCTGTGGATCCCCAAAGGCAGCCCAAATGTTACTTCAAGCATCTCTGGGCAGAACTGGGGGGGGGGGGGCTTTGATCTGATCTACTCTCTATGCTCATTTCATATATATGATATATATATTGTTTGTTTGTTTTTAGCAAGAGAGAGAGAGAGAGAGAGAGAGAGAGAGAGAGAGAGACAGGAACAGACAGACAGGAAGGGAGAGAGATGAGAAGCATCAACTCGTAGTTGCATCACTTGAGTTGCTCATTGATTGCTTCTCATATGTGCCTTGACCGGCGTGGGGGTGGGGGGCCCCAGATGAGCCAGTGAGCCTTTGCTTAAGCCAAAGACCTTGGGCTCCAGCCAGTGACCATGGATGGGGTCATGTCTGCGATCCCATGCTCAAGCCGGAGACCTCAGAATTTCAAACCTGGATCCTCAATGTCTCTGGTCAGCGCTCTATCCACTGTGCTACTACCTGGTCAGGCTGTTGGTTTGTTTTTAACTATTATATTACGTGATCCTTGAAGGAAATAATGCTATACTATACAATTCTTTATTCACTACCGTTTGTATGGTGGCTGTTCTGGAGTAAGTATTTAATAAATGTTTGAATGTCTAACTGAATGAACTCTTAATAGCTACCACTGGGCCATCTACAAATATCCCATCTCACTACCTGGAGATCCTTGTGTCAATTAGGGTTCCCATTTGAGAGCAGAGAAACCTGAGGCCAGAGATAATAAGTTTTCTGCAGGGCACTGCTAGTTAGTAAGTGATGGAGTAAGGATGTGAGATTTCAGATCCCCTACTCCTTATTTATGGGGAATGAAAGTCACAAATGATGACCAGCCTTTATCCAACATGGTCTTCCCCTGCCAAATGGTATCACCCATTCTACTCACCTGTCTGAGTCCTCCCTGTCATCTAGGGTCGACTTCAGTGCCCCATCCCCCAGCCATGCCTTGCATTGCCCTGTGCTCACCACTCACTCCAGAAATCACTTTATAGGGAGCATTTTGTGCTGAGTCATCTTTTCATTGTGCACTTCAGTGTGCCACTTGGGTCATTTGTTCCTGTAAGAGAGGGGCCCCATTTTAAATTTGAACTTGAATTAGCTCCTGCTCGGCCAGTTTTTGACCTTGCGCCAGCTGCTGACCTCTTTAAATCTGGGTGGTTCTATTTGTAGACTAGCGAGTTAGGTGTTCCCAAGAACTTGTAGCTAGCCTAGTGTCTGGGGATGCACCTCCAAAATGAACCCTCGTGTGTCAGATCAGAAATGTGCAGTCACCCCAGAGATTCTTTGTTTCCAAAGCTGCAAAGTTTGACTAACCCAGAACATCCCACCACAAACGCTGCCTGTGAGAGGGGTACGAGCCATATTGGTAGGAGGTGAAGGTGTGGCCTGAAGCAAACTTCCACAAACCTGAGATTCCTTTGAAGCCTCAGGTTTCATCTTGAAAAATTCATACATATTTTGAATTCTTTTCCTATTCTAAACTCTATTCTGTTCCACCCACAGATGTCTGTGTTTATTTTGGTATGTAAATTTGTAAAATTACCACCATGAAAATTTACATTCCAGGAAGGTGCTCTCATCACCGCAGCTCTAATGTCTATTGCTCTTGGGAAACGGTGGTACTCTGGCTTTCTCTCTGGTCCCCAAGGGCTTGTTTGATGTGGCCTTCTCCAGGTGAGCGGGGGAGTCTGATCTCAGGGGGCCTGCAGAGAACGGCTCAAAAGCCTGACCTTGGTGGAGGGTGAGGTCAATAAGGGGAAGAGACTGCTTAGAAGGCAGTTCACCTCTTTGCCCAGGAGGAAACCAGATACTCGACCATTGATGGGAGGAATAGAACTGTTTTCTATAGGTCCCAGAGGGAAAAGTGTATGTGAAGCTTGGTTCTCTGCACATAATAAATGTTCAAAGATGTTTTCTCTCACTGAAGGTACAGACCATGCACACCCTCCCCCCCACATGCTCATATGCATTCAGCGCCTTTAGCACACAAGGCTTTATCTTTCAGTTGCATGAGTCACAGTGCTTGCTAATGCTTAGTACATGGTATTCCTTTGGTCTGCACCTATTAAGGAATAAATATTTCTTTTCCCTTGGAATGGAAACATTGAGTTTGGGTGTGTGTGTGTGTGTGTGTGTGTGTGTGTGTGTGTGTGTGTGTGTGTGTGTGTTTTAATTGGGATAGGACGTGCTAATTAAAACATATATTTGCATTGCAATGGGATGTTTCCACAACATAATGATCATGATTTAATGTGCTGTGAATTCTGCTTCCCATCATCTTTTACTCAGATGCTGACTTCCTTCAAAATTCAGCTCAGGTATAGTTTCCTCCTCAGGCCCCAAACATCCCTCCCTCCACTGCCATTTGCCCTTATCTCTTGTGTCCTGAGACCTGCACTCAGTGTGTGAGGTTTGTGTTTGTTGATCTTTCTATGCCTTTGTCTTTATTACTCCTCCTAATTGGTTTGAGGGTATAGGTGCAGCCAACTAGACATGCGTGTTCAGTCAGGCACGGGGCGTTTAGTTGTTGCTGAGCGAGCGAAGCATGCCAGACTATAGGGAAGCAGCAAACCCGAGAGCATGACCCCTCCTTTCCGAGAAACGAAACCATTGCCCCTCCGCAGCCGTGCTCAGTCCTCTGGGAGTGACTGACTTCCGGTGTCTGCACAGCCCGGGGCAGAAGCATTGGAGAAGGGCTCTGGGCTTGGTTCAGACAGACTGGGGTTGGAATTCTGGCTCCACTGTCATGACCTTGGCCAACTTGTTTCTCCTCCCTAAGCTTGAAGTTTTATCCTTTTGTGAAATAGGAACAAAAATAATTCCTCTTTCATAGGTTGGGAAATTAATTGAGATAACACAGTGCCTGGTTCAAAGCAATAAATAATAGTAATTTTTAAACTGTTTACTTTTATTTAGAAATATTTGAGCTTTTATGTGATAGATTTCTGGGTGGCTGTCCTGCTAAGTATTGGGGTATGTGTGTACATGGCAACAGAGCTTCTTGCCCTCAAAGAGCATTTTTCTTTGGTCTCTGTTTCCTGGTGCTGATATAAATTGGATGCAGACTTGCGTGAATTCACGTTATGTGTTATAATATATGAAATTATCTTAAATATGTGGCTTTTTGCACATATTTACCATTCTTTTTGCACATAAATACTGCTCTTACATTAGGAAGAGAATGAGTTAAAATGATAACACGAGGGTAAGACGAGGGTCTGAGACCCTGCTGCCTGCAGCTGCAGCCCGTCAGGAGGAAGGTCATTGTCATCGCAGTAATGACCTCTCTTCCAGGTATGTGTGTCACACCCTCTCCTTGGAGCCTTGCCGGCATTCTAGGAAGCAGGCATGGCCATCCGCTGCACCGCTGTGGAGCCAGGGCCCATCAAGATCACGGACTCGTGGAAGTCATGTGGTCAGTGAGTGGCGAAGTGGGGACTAGACACTGGTCTCCTGCTTCTTAATCTGAGCATGGTGCTTAGGAACTCGGGGTCTGGAGGCAGACACAGCTTCCACCCACTGGAGTGACATAAGTTGAGCTGAAGTTTTGTTACCTGTAGAAAGGGATCTAGCAAATACTTGACAGAGGTTTGATGGAGATGAAATGAGAGAACATCATTACTCTGCACAAGTTTGGCTTATAAGTCTGGGCATAAGCCATTGTTAGTGCTGTCTTCAGTATGGTGACATGGGGAATCTGGGAGAACTCCTGGGTGGGAAGCCTGTTTCTGCAGCTCATTGTGTGACTTCAGTTTAGTTGCTTATTTTTGCCAAGGCTCAGAGTCCTCATGAGTGAAAGGGGACAGCCCTAGTTAGTGCATGTGGTGCAAGGAGCAAGTGCCCAGGAAGGGCTGGTTATCCCGAGACGAGGATGATGTCGATGATCGTGCTCTGCCTCCTCCCCATGCTTTCCTCCTTACCAAGAGTGAAACCCATGGCTGTGTGCCCAGACTCGTGCGCTTTTGTGACTTCTAGCTGCTGCCTTAGCGGGCTCCCGCACTCCTGAAAGGCCCCTCCATGGGGTGCAGAGACTGCGGCACTGCATGGGAACCAGGGCTCACTGCCTTGACTCCAGCCCCACTCAGCGCTCACCTCCGGATGCAGCAGCCAGAGTCTGGCAGGCCGGCGGCGGAGCCTGGGGGAGGTGCCCTGCCCCTTCCTCCTTCAGTGGACAGCACAGTGTCCTGACCAACCCATCACTGGGAGCTGTTACTGTGCACATGGAGCTGAGCCTCGGCCCTTGCCTACTTCGAGAAAGCTCAGAAACACAAGCAAATATGGCAACACACAAAATCCATATTCAAGAAATTTTGGAAATGTAGCCCGACAGCATTAGACTCCTTGCCCCCGGCCCAGGCCTCCTAGTCTTCTATAGACTCAACAGGTAACCACGGGCTGCTTCCCTGACCAAGAGGAAGTTGTTAACCAGGCACTGTGCAAGCGATTCAGGCCAAGGCCGATGAGAGATTCCTGATGCCTGAACAGCCACTGCTGAATTCACGGTGCCTGGCACAATGTGTATATATTCAGTATGCAGTTGTTGAGTGAAGAGGAAATTTAATCCTAAAAGGATTGTTGTTCGAAGGGGTGCTGAGAAACCATACCATCAGCATTATGTTAGTTACAACGTGTGGCATACTTATGTGCCAGGCAGTGCTAACACCTCCTGGGAATCGGCACTGATCCTTAGCAATGCCCATATTGAAGTAGGTGCCGTCAGTCCCTTCATTCACACTGCGGGGCCTGAACCTCAGATGCTTAGTGACCTGCTTCAGCTCAGGCAGCTCAGGGCTTGTGGAGGTGTAGAGCTGAGATTCGTTTAACTTTGAAGATCTTGCTCTGAACTCTCATGCTAAAGTGTGACCCAGGGTCATGGGAGTTCGTGTCGGGTTGTAGTCCCATACCTCTCTGGGCCTCAGTTTCCTCATCTTTAGAGAAATAACACCGGAGTGGAGCTTGGAAGGTCCCTTCCAGAGCTGTCATGCTCGATCTGCTCTCTCTCTGGGAGTCAGGTGTGCACGGGCTGAGCACTGACCCACGCTCGTCTCTGGCTGCCGGGCGGGGGGTGGGGTGGGGGGAGGCTGTGCTTCCAGATTGCTTCAGCTCACTGGTGAGAACCACAGCTTGCTGGTGTGGACGGACTACCAGTGGGAATGAACAGCCTTGGGAGTGGGCCCAAAACGCCAGTCACATCATGCAGGCCAAGCCAACTGGCACTTGCTATCTCTGGGTCATGCTATCTCTCTTCCCTATCTGGTATAAAACAGGTTGGGGAAGAGAAATGAGATTATTAGAAGATGAATGCTATAACATGGAACCCTGGGCAAGCCTCTGTGTTCTCTCTCATGCCTCCTTGAGTTAACAAACAGAGTTGCTAGGAGGCTCTAAAAAATATAATTCTGTGACTCTTAAACAAAAGTGATCATTAGAAAGCATTTCAGAAACAAGTACACCTGGCTCAGTGGAAGATGGGATGTTGCTGCAGAAGTCCCCTGATTAGTTCACTCAGTTCTGGCCTGGGCAGTAACAAGCTGGGGGCTCTGCTTCTTCAGACCACTCCATTTTCGGTATTTCTTTGAGATGAGTTTGTATAAACTGTGGCCCAGTTTCTTTGGCTAGTGTATGAATGTGTGTGTGTGTGTGTGTGTGTGTGTGTGTGTGTGTGTGTGTGTCTATTGTCTGCGTAAAAGAATAAAGGATGTTCACAGAACATAGAATGAAACTGAAACTCACAAAGCTGTTGTCTCCCATCCCTTTGCTTAATTGTTCGATGTCTAACAGGGTGAAAGTGTCACTCTCAAATTCTGTAGAATTGGAAATGCTTGGCAAAAATGGGCTACTGTGGGTCATATATTTGGTTCCATGCTCTTTCAGTTCTCAGCTTTGGAACAAAAAAATCAATATCAAATCTAGTTGTGTTGGCAAACACAAGTTTGAAAAGACTACAGTGGAACACAGAAGGCAGTAAAAGTTCTTGAGTCTGAATGCCTGCCCAAGAACATACGATGTGGATTTATTACATTTAATGTTTGAAAGAGTTTTTATTTCCTGCATTTCTTATGGTTTTATATTTGTGTACAAATTGTATTATGTGCATCTTTTTAAACTCAGTCCCCATAACCATATGCTAATTGACTATTTGAATCAATTTTCTACCTTCTACTGTAGCCTGGCCATTCTGGGGCTGGAGGGCTGGGTTCTTGTTTTGTATCTGATTTGACTGACACTGGGACTGAACTCTCAGGGGGCCCATAATGGAGGCAAAGCAGTATGTGGTTAGTCTGATTCAGTCAAGCCCAGCGCCTTCTCATCTGTCACACAAACCACTCTGGTGGTTCTTGGCTCAACAAATTATTATGAAAATGGCTTCACATTTGCTGCCAATGGTAATGTTGCCTGCTTCCAACTTTGGGAAGAATATTTACAGTGTTTCTATCAGTTTGAGTCATATCGGAGCAAAATCAAAATATCTCCGTATCTACTTACATTTAGAAGCCATTCATTTTGAGCGTGGGGGCCATGCAATGCAGGCTCTGCTGTGGCCTGGCTATTTAGGGCTTTGGCAGCCTTCATAGCTTGGAATTACCTAATGGAAAATGTACGTATTTTGGAAGTTGGAAATGTAAACACTCTTTGCGAGTAACTCTTACCATGGCGTGGGATTTGATATTGAAAGGGAGAGAAAGTTATTGCTGCCACATTGAGGAGTCTATGTATGGAATTTTTATTTATTTATTTTAGGCCAGCTCATCAGGTTGAAAGGAGGAAATAACGTTTATTGAAAGGGCTCTTTGAATTCTCACAGCAACCCTTTGAACCGTGTTTTCAGCATAGGTTTGTTAATGAGGAGATGGAGGTGGGAGAGGACAGGAAGCCTGCTGATGAATGTCCTGATGGGAAGGAGTGTAGCTGGGTCTCCCACTCTGGTGAAGCTCCGCCCACAGCCCAGGCTCCTTTTTTGACCTGCAGGTAGGATTCTGGGAAGTTTTATTTCCCCTTTCACAGAAGCAAAATGGAGTTATGGAAGGCTGAGTCTCTCCCGACTGTGAGTGCGGCGTGGGCACTATTTTTTTTATTTGTTTTTACTTTTCAAAATTATATTTATTGGACTAACATTGGTTAATAACTAGAAGTTTCTGGTGTACTTGATAAAATGATACTGTTTATTGCGTGCTCAGCACCCGGAGTCTAGACTCCTTCTATCACCATGCACTTGATCTCCTGACCTCTCTGTCCTCCCCAGCCCTCCTCTTCTCTCAGTCCCTCTGAGACTTTGTCTCTGCTTCTATGAAAATGGGGACAGTACCCCAATTCACTCAGTCATCCACATTGGGGATACTAGGCTAGGACAAAATGATTAAGGGACATGTCCATAGAGCAGCCTGCTCTGACAGCCCCCAAAGAAAGTCTTGTGATTGCTGATCCCAGTTTTTCTCTCCTTTTGCCTGAAGATAGGGGGAAATGTTTTTCTGGTTAAGAAGGAGGCTAATCCAGTCAAAATAACTAAGAGCAGGCCCTGGCCAGCTGGCTCAGTGGTAGAGTGTCGGCCCGGTGTGTGGATGTCCTGGATTTGATTCCCGGCCAGGGCATACAGAAGTGCCCATCTGCTTCTCCACCCTTCCCCCTCTCCTTTCTCTCTGTCTCTTTCTTCTCCTCCCACAGCCAAGGCTTCATTGGAGCAAAGTTGGCCCGGGTGCTGAAGATGGCTCCATGGCCTCCATCTCAGAATGGCTCTGGTTGCAGCGGAGCAATGCCCCAGATGGGCAGAGCATCACCCCCTAGTGTGCATGCTGGGCAGATCTCGGTTGGGCGTATGCCGGAGTCTGTCTCTCTGCCTCCCTGCTTCTCACTTCAGAAATACACAAATAAATAAATAAATAAATAAATAAATAAAAATTAGGGGCAAAAAACAAAGATTCTTAGAATATTGAGTGGATGAGGGATTGGGGTGCATGTGGCAAAGCTGGCCCCTGGGAGGGTGGTGGGTGGGGGAATGAGGGAGAAGGGTAGGGGTTTTGATTAGTGTTACCGGGAACTGTCTATACTTATCTTTTAAAATGCCTTTCAGAGACATTAAAGGATGAGATTCCCTTTTTTTATTGTTTTATATTAAATGAATAAACTATGCTCTGATTTTAAACCCTGTAGGATTTGGGATGCATAAGATGTGATAATAATTAAGGATAATAATCACGGCAGTGAATCACAGGAACTACAGTCAGTGTTTGCGGAGTGTGTGCGTAGCCCACCCAGCGCTGAGGCCTTCACCTGCATTATCTCACTGGAGCCTCAGCCTAGGAAGCATCTAGCCTGGGGCCATCTCATTCCTGACACTGTTCTTGGTCCCTAAGTCACAACACAGGGTAGCCACTGCCTCCTCTGCCCCTGCTCCTCCTGCAGGCTGTTCTTAACTCAGTACACTGGGTTTCCCACTTACCGTGTCACCGGGGCGGGGAGGGACCCAGGTGACCTGCTGTAGTCTGGGAGTAAATCCGGTGCTCCTGGGCCAGCCTGGAGTCAAGTGCTCCAATGAGAGCCCCTCTTTCCTGACAGTTAAGATCATGAAGGAAATATATGTGTGTCTGTAAATCATCTGTTCATCATCCCTGACATATATTGTACTAATCAATCAAGCCAATATTGGTGCTGGTGTTTTGGTTTTGACATAGAAGAGCCCTATTGGAAAGGCTCTCACCTAATGGGACAGCTGCAGGCCTGCAGGTGCCCTTCATGGGGACTGTGGGATGTCAGTGACCCAAGCAGAATGACAGCTGTGCTGACCTGTGACGGACATGGAAGGCCACTCAGGGTCCCCAAGCTGGATACCAGAGAACAATAGGAGATTCCGAGACCTGAGACTAGATTTGAGGAAGTCTGTGTCACCTCGGACAGGACTGTGCTTTAAAAATATATATATCCAGGGACAGCATCCATACTCTCACATTCCCGACAGGTTGGTGAGGCTGTGATTTAGCATATGGCTCCTGGGGTCACCTAGCTGGGTTCACGTCTGGGCTCTACACTTACTAGTCACTGTGTCCCTTTGGCAAATTCTTGACACTCTGGTCCTCGGTTTCTTCACTTGTGAAATGGGGTTAATTGTCCTATCATCATGGGGCATTTGAGGATTAAATAAAACAACCCAAGTGTATTCCATAAGATGTTGCCTGGCACATAGTTAATGCTTAATAAATGTCAGCTATGGTGATATTTATGTGAAGTGCCTCCTGCTTATATTGATTACGCTAGTTGTAATATATTAAAAGAACTTTATTTGTAGATTATATTAGCGTTTCCTAAACACATCTATTGACTTATATCCTAACAGCCCAAAGAAGCAGTTGGTGGGACAGCTGAGGAAGCAGAGACCCAGCAGGGAGGTCGCTCGCTCCGCCTCCACGTGCCCCGGGTGACAAGCAGCAGGGCCAGGGACCCACTGCGCAGCCCGCCCGGCTTCTCCGGCTCTCTCGGCACTTCTCTAGAATAATATGTCCTTGTTTGGCTTTTCCAGGGAGCAGGGACTCTTACCTGTCTCTTGGTGTGCTTAGCAGGCTAGGGCAATTGGGAAGCCCTTGGGGGACATGCGGGTGAACCCATCGTGGGTCGTCTGTGAGGCCAGTGCAAGAGTTCTCAGGCCGCTGCCTGGCTCTGTGGCTGTGGCCCCGGGAGCCCTTCCAATAACCTGACCTCCAGTGTACTCGGACTTAGGGGTCCTCTTGGCTGCTCGGAATCCAGCCCAGTCTGGCAGCCTTTCCAGGATGTTCAGTGGGTTTGGAACCCCACTTCTAGGAGGATTGAAAAGGGCGATGCCTCCTGGAGTTTGCTTTTGCAGTTCCGGTGCTGCAGGATAATGTTAGGGTTCTGTGTTCAGGTCTGCCTTCCTCAGACCGTATCACGGCTTTGCCATTTGTAGAATGTTTGACCTTGGCATTGACCTCTCTTAGCATCTTAACATTCTCATCTACTCATTGGTAGCAGTGATGACACTTCTCTCATTGGGCTCTGTTGTGGCCTGGATGAGTGAACACATGCAATATGCTTAAAACCATGCGAGGCCCAAGTCGGTGATCTGAAAAGCTTAGTTAGCTGTTCCGTTTTTATCGTACTGAATGAACTATTTCTCTTTCCAAGGCTGGCCTCGGCCGGTCTGGCACAGGACCTCTTGCTCTGTCTTTGCTGAGCAGCAGAGAGGTGTTGCAAGGGAGTAGGTTCAGCAGTGGTGTGACTTGGTCGTGCATCTCCTCTCAAACCGGGAAGCCCAGTGTTGTGATCCGATGACGCTGGAACACTTGCAGTCTCAGCCACAGGGAGAGCCACTGGGGCCTGGGCTGTCGCGTCACGGTGGTGAAAGCCACCTGCCAGGTTGTGCAGTCCAGTCGTTCCTTGTGAACGGTTGACTAGTCCCTTCTTGAACACTCAGGGATTCTGCCACCTTCATATGTCGTATTGCTTCAGTGATTCTTATCCTCATGCTTTATTGAGTTGAGATTTATATCGAGGATGTTTTGCCCCAAACTCTATGAATATATACTCTTTTATTTTCTCACTCTCAGGGATGGGAACCTCACTACTCACAGGGCAGGCAGTGCTTTTGAGACAATGGTGGCTGCCTGTCACTGAGATGTGTTGGCTGCCTCACAGCTTCCACTCGTGATTTTCTCTTTACCCTGAATCATGTAGATTCCAACCCTCTCTTGCCCCGTGACAGCACTTGAGGAACTGATCCTTTTCCAGGTGACTGCCGTGTGCTCAGTGCAGACAGTGACGGGGTGGGGTGGGGGGGGGTGGCCCCGCTGCTCGTGTGAAGCCTGTGGAGAAGTGGAGAGATGTGGGCAAACCAGCCACCGTAGCATTAGAATGGAGGAAGCTGTTGTAAAGAAACAGACGGGGTGTACGGCTGGGAATAAGTCATCTTTTTGGAGTTGTTGGAATTCTCACCTCTCTGGAGGAAGTGCTGCAGCCAAGGAGGGAGCCAGCCAAGAGAGGGAGAGGGACTTGCCTGTTGCCTCATGGGCCCAGGTCTGGGAACAACTGCATGTTTGAGGAACAGAGGTGGTGCTCCTCCTGGTGTGCCGAGTGAGGGGACAGTGGTAGGATGTCCCCTCCCACTAGGGGCTGGCAGAGGCCCGTTTGGTTTTTGTATTTTACTCCAAAGGCAATTGGGAGCCATTAAAGGCTTTAAGCAGATGTGTCAGGCTGTTAGACAGAACCTGGAGCTGGTGGGCTGGAGGGCGACAAAAGGTGAGAAGTGGGGAGACTAGTAGCCGTGCTGACTGCACGGCTGCAGGTGAGTGGCCAGGTGACTGCCTGGGCTGGCGTGCTGGCTGCACGGCTGCAGGTGAGTGGCCAGGTGACTGCCCGGGTTGGCGTGCTGGCTGCACGGCTGCAGGTGAGTGGCCAGGTGACTGCCCGGGCTGGCGTGCTGGCTGCACGGCTGCAGGTGAGTGGCCAGGTGACTGCCCGGGCTGGCGTGCTGGCTGCACGGCTGCAGGTGAGTGGCCAGGTGACTGCCCGGGCTGGCGTGCTGGCAGCACGGCTGCAGGTGAGTGGCCAGGTGACTGCCTGGGCTGGCGTGCTGGCTGCACGGCTGCAGGTGAGTGGCCAGGTGACTGCCCGGGCTGGCGTGCTGGCAGCGGACAGAGGGGAGTGGGGAATTTGGGATAAGTTTTAAACGTAGAACCCCTGGTAGAGAGTAGGGTTGAATGAATGGGATGAGAGAAAAAGGGTGAAATGAAGGATGTCCCCTAGCACTCTGCCTTGATCACCTTGACCATGAAGTCGGGGTGGTGCCATTTATTGGTGACTCTGGGGAACCAGTTTCTCTGGTTCCCTTCCTTAGGCTTCCCTGGCTTCCCCATCAGAGCCGAGCCGCTGCTGGTGGGATGGAGCTTTCTCCCAGACAGTGTGGGGATGCACACAAGTCTTCATGTTTTGTTTGATCAAGTTTACAAATATCTCTGCTCTTCTGAAAACTGTTTTGCAACTGGATAGACATTATTAAAAATAGTAAGAATATAATTAAAAGTAGTATTTGCTTCTAATATCAAGCCAGTGCTGAAGACCTTGTAGGCATGATATTAATTGATACCTTATTACAAACCAAGCGTGAGCAGTAGTGATTTCATTTTACAGAGGAGCAAGCCAAAGCTTGAGTTTATTAATTAACCAGCCCAATGCCACCTAACAAATGCACAGTATGAAACTGAAGTCCAGATCTGTCAGAATTCAGAGCCTAAGCTCTTAGCCACTAGCCAGAGCTGTTCCATGTTACCTGGATTCCATGTTTTAGAGGAATTGTATGCTCCCTTCCACCCCCCAAACTCTGTCAGCATATCATTAATCCACATTACTCAAGAGGGATCTTCATAACTTCCTTCCTATCAGCCTGATTAATTTCTGAGGGAGAGACAGTTATGCAGGAGTGACATACTCCCGACCTACGCAGTCTCTGGTTTACACGTGCAACGTTAAAAGCACCTTATAAATCAAAAAAGTTGTGAGCCAGGTAGAGTGAATAATTCCTGTTACTGAATTGGTGAGATACTTTAAATTCATTTAAGCAACATCATATGTGAAATTCTTAAGGATTAGAGAGACAGATTGATTTCTCTCATTTAGCTGAAGTGTGCATCTCCCTTGAGGTAAACATAGTAATGTCATCCTAAGGAAAAAAGGGTAAATAGCAGTGACGATAAGGAAATCGTACGCTGAGCATCAGTAATTAGAAGCAGCTCGTGGACTTCCCTAGAGAGGTGGTGATAAGATGCTCAGGTCTGGAATCTATTTGATGCCCTTTTTACCTCAAGAAAATAGGCCTCACACCTTTAGCTTTGCTAACGTTGACTTTGAGAAATGTTCTCATCCCAAACAGTGATAAGCTACTGTCAAAAGTACCAGATCAGTCACCACTGTCCTTCCATCATGAGGCTGTGCAGCCGTTTTTGGGGTGTGGCTATCAGTCATCTTTTTTTAAAAAAAATTATTTATTTATTCATTTTAAAGAGAGGAGAGAGAGATAGAGAGAGAAGAGGAGGAGGAGGAGGGAGAGGAGCAGGAGGCATCAATTCCCATATGTGCCTGGACCTGGCAAGCCCAGGGTTTTGAAACAGCGACCTCAGTGTTCCAGGTGGATTCTTTATCCACTGTGCCACCACCACAGGGCAGACACATTCAGTCATCTTTTGACTGTCAAGGGCCAAGCCCAGAAAAGGGTTCAGAATTTATCAGCCATGTCCTGAAGTGTCAGCTACCAAATTTAGGGCATGAAAAGACAGAATGGCATCAGTGATTTGTTAAACCAAGGTGATCATGAACCAAAATGAAGTTTCATTGAGGGTAATGTACCCATTAGGCCTAAAATGGCTTGAAAAAGCTCAGCTATCATCGTTTCTAAGAAGAACTCAAACCGTGGCTAAGATGGTTGACTCTCACCCTGTGCAACAAGCAATCAGCATCTAATGAGTCAAGTGCTTTGTTGATGAGAGCACATCCAGGATGTGAATATGGATGGCGTTCCCCAAGCAATGCCTTCCGCTCAGTGGACCCTTTTCTGAAGCTCCTTGTCCAGCAGGTTTCAGAAGGCTCCCAATGAATATGAATGTTAGTGATTATTTATAGACTAACTCTTCTACTCCCATCTTTAGCCTTTACAGAGTTATTTTTGAATTTACTGTGACCTGATTTTTAAATCCAGGAAGAGAATGCTTTGCTATTATTTTCCTTTTCAGACTCTGAGCCCCTCCAATGAAGGAGACGTCTCAGCCTGTGAACATCTAGCTCATTTGCAAATGGAATAAAGCCTTTAAATGCTGTTCCACACAATTCTTCCTCATTGCTTCTCCTGGAGGCATTTACATATGCTGGAAACACCAAGAAATTGACAAGCTATGTGCATTTGTGTATGTCCATGCTTGTGCACAGCTCTGTCAGGACTTAAACAAGTAGATCTCAAGTGTAGCCGAAGACCAACTTGTTCTGAGCTTTAGCTATGCTGGTTTGCCATCTTGCACAATACCTTCTGGTTCCCCCTTTTATTTCCATTACAAGAAGAACATTATTAAAAATTAAACACATAGCCCTGGCTGGTTGGCTCAGTGGTAGAGTGTTGGCTTGGCGTGCAGGAGTCCCGGGTTCGATTCCCGGCCAGGGCACACAGGAGAAGCGCCCATCTGCTTCTCCACCCCTCCCCTCTCCTTCTTCTCTGTCTCTCTCTTCCCCTCCCACAGCCAAGGCTCCATTGGAACAAAGTTGGCCCGGGCGATGAGGATGGCTCTATGGCCTCTGCCTCAGGCACTAGAGGGGCTCTGGTTGCAGCAGAGCAACGCCCCAGATGGACAGAGCATCACCCCCTGGTGGGCATGCTGGGTGGATCCCGGTCAGGTGCATGCGGGAGTCTGTATGACTGCCTCCCCATTTCCAACTTCAGCAGAATACAAAAAATAAATAAATAAATAAAATAAACACATATTTTCAACATATTCACATTACAGGTCTTTTGTCTGGATGATGTACAATCAGACAACCATACCTTCCCCCATGACTGGTTTCTTTATTTCATTTTCTCCTTTTCACCATGCTGTTACTTAAAGTGTTTTTCTTGTGTTAGGTTGGAAGTCGTGAGGATTTGCTCCAGCTACAAGAGACTGGGCTGCCATTGGAGGCTCAGTCATAGGAATGGGATCAGGTTTGTTTGGGAACGATAGCATCATGATACGGATCCTTGTTCTGCTCACACGACTGGCAGCGTATTGTGCCTGGAAGCCACGAGTGTCCCTGTGCGATGGTGTGTTCAGGCACAGACTTGAGCTACTGGGCAGGATGCCAAGGCATAGGAGCCACACTGGGGCCTCAGTCGGGTTGGGGGCCCTGTGGCCTGCTGTAATGCAGTTTCAGTCTATACAGAAGTCACATGGGTTTCTCTTGTTTATGTTTCCCTCCGTGGAATGGAACTGGCTATATTTCTAACACAGATTCTTGAGAGCTGAGGGAGAGTTGTTATGAAAATAATAAGAAGAGACAGTATGTATTTATTGCCCCCTGTCATCTTTGTCCAAATTAGGATTAGCCATTCTCATGGGGGTACAGAATTGCCTTCTGTTTTCTTTCCATTTTCTCAGGGAAGACTTATATTGCCTGACTTGTTCCAACAAAGTGAGCATGAAGTATTTCAACTGTTTACATTGGAGTTGGCACCGGGACTTAGATTATACCCAAATGTGGCATCTCTGGGACTTTGTTAATACGGTTCTGTTTATATTATCAGTGAGAATATTAAAATTATCCCCCAAACAGCTTGAAATGTTACGGTGGCTTTGTTTCTGAGGCATAACAGGAATGAAGCACATTGTTAACGTAGAAACAGCTAGGTGGAGCGGTTCTCCTCCCCCCATTAGAATTCAATGATGAGAATGGGCATTTGTGAAATTGACAGAATGCTCTTTGGGGGGTGCTTATTACAATCCTTACGTTGTTCCAGAGTTTTGTAGTGAATTCATTATCAGCTATAATCCTGTTAGGACTGTTTTGTTTTTTAATCAGCATTCCGTCCATGGGGCCCTCCCTGTGCATCGTGTTACTCCGCTGGTCCAGCCCTTCTGCTCGCTTCTGTTCTGAGGAATTAATTCCTCTCCTTTTCTGTCCATCAGATGCTTGCTCTCTCGCTCAGTGTTGGGCATTGTCTTGCTGATGCCTTTCTCCCTTCCAGGGCTAACTCCAGAGGACAGTTGCCTTGATGACCACATTGTTTCCCCCTAATCCCAAGGAAACAGTAGTGGCTAATTTGTCCACTATGTCGTAAAACGGAGTGGGGCTTACTAAATAGATTCAATTTCTATACACAGTGTCACATCTTTACCCTGCAGTTTATATTGACAGTGTTATAAACAGAAGTACAATAGTTTCAGGTTCAAATTCTAACCTGGAAGGCTTTCTAACTACTCTAAGCCTCTGCCTTCTTGTTTGTTTATCCATCCATCTATGCATCCATTCATTCAGTGAGTAGCTAAGTACCTATTATGAGCTAAACTCTGCTTTCATACTAGAGATGCGACAGTAAACAGACAAGCATCCCTGCCTTCATGGGTCTAGTTTCTGGTAAGGGAGACAGTTAGCGGTCAAGCTAAGTAAAATCTAGAGTGTGTTAGTGTAAGTGCCGAAGAGAATAAACAAGCCAGGGAAAAGGGGATATAGAATGGCGAGTTTATTTTTTCTTTATTTGGGGGATACTGACATCTTAGATAGGGCCAGGGAAGCCTCACAGAAAAGTGACATGGGCAAGGCCCAGGTGGAAGTGTGGAGTCACATGAAAGGACCCATGGGGGCAGATATTAGGAATTGAGAACAGAGACGTGTCAGGACATGCACACATAGAAAGGACTTTAACTTTACTATGCAGAGGATCAAAAGACAGAGGGGGGCCACTTAGGAGACTTGTTCCTAGCACAGACTAATGATGATGGTGGCTTGGACCAGGATGGTGGTGATGGCGGTAAGATGCAGTTGAACTCTGGTTGATTTTGGTGGATTTGCTGATAAACCCTGATGGGGGAAGTCTGCAGGAGGAGCTGTTTTGCTGGGAGAAGGAAAGGAGTTCACTCTGGGACATGTTAGAAATTCTATCTATCTATCTATCTATCTATCTATCTATCTATCTATCTATCTATGTGTGTGTGACAGAGACAGAGAGAGGGACAGATAGGGACACACAGACAGGAAGGGAGAGAGATGAGAAGCATCAGTTCTTTGTTGTGGCTCTTTAGTTGTTAATTGATTGCTTTCTCATATGTGTCTTGACCGAGGGCTACAGCAGGGCAAGTGACTCCTTGCTCACCCAGTAACCTTGGGTTCAAGCCAGTGACCTTTGAGCTCAAGGCAGCGACCATGGAGTCATATCTATGATTCCATACTCAACACTCAAACCAGCGACCTCATGCTAAAGCCAGGTGAGCCCACGCTCAAGCCGGTGACCTTGGGGTTTCGAACCTGGGTCCTCCCGGTCCCAGTTCGATGCTCTGTGCCACCACCTGGTTAGGCAGAAATTCAACTTTTGATTGTTGGATATATTGGTCTATCAGGGGAGGGACCCATGTTGCACATGTAAAAGTTTTGAACATCAGCAGCTTGTACTTGGTGTTTGGAACCATCAGATCAGATGAGCTCAATTTAGGCACGAGTACAGGCAGGAAAGCAAGGAGGTCTGCTAAGACTAGTGACTCAGAGCTCCAATGTTCAGAAGTTTGGAAAATGGGGAGGGAGCACAAAAAGAAGTTAAGATCAAATTTCTGGAAAGAAGGAGGGAAGCCAGAAGAGTGTGGTGTTCTGGATTCAGGTAAAGGACATGTTCAAGGAAGAGGGAGAGGGCAGCTGGCTTACATGTAGCTGGTAGAGCAAGTTTTAGGTAGTGGCCACAGAGAGCTGAGGACCATCCTTGAGAATTATCTACTTTTTGTTCATCAAATTAGCTCTCTGGTGACTCAGGCAACTGAGCAGTCTCTCTACTGACCAGGGAACAAAACTACCACAGTAGCTTGGAAGAGTATCAGTGAGGTGAGGGGCTGGGCCTAAGTGATGTTTATTAATGAGACCAAAGGCATGTCTCAGGTTGGCACCATGTCTTCAGCACTGGAGTCTTCATGTTAATGCTTAGTCTGCTTCTACAACCAGAGCTGTCATTTGAAGGAAGGGAACAGTGTTGCTTGTCCTCAGGGTTACAGTATGATAGTATCCAGTGACTCAGGATGGAGATAATTTCCTCCCAACAGCTCAGTGTGAATGATATAACCATGGACTAGAATGCATGAGTCAGAAGTAAATCCTGGTAGTCATTGGTAGGAAGCTAGCACATGGTTACAGCAACAGCAGAAAGAGGATTATTCCAGAGATGATGCTGGGAGATTTTGTAGAATCCTTTATCCTGTGCCAAGTCCTTAAATAAATTTATTTATTGTTATGTATTCATTGAAAAGAGTCGTGCATAAAAAAAATGAGAACACACAAGAGTTAGAAGAAGACCTAGTTGAATTTTCATCTACCCCTAAGAACAGTGGTTCTTGTAAGTAAAGTTAGAAGGCTTGGCTACACTAAAATTAAAATATTATCTCAGTCAAAAGTAAAACAAAACACAAAGCAAATTAAGAAATATATTGCCCCAAGTAAGTCAAAGAGATACTAGCCTTAATATGTAAAAAGCATTTATAAATTAATAAAATACTAAAACTTTACTAGACAAAGGCGTGAGTACAAAATTTCATAAAAGAAATATAGACAAATAATTAAGATTTTAAAATGTTCAACTTCATTAGCATTTGAAGAAATGTAAAATAAAAGAAGCTATAATATTTCTTCTATTAAGTTAGTCTCTCTTCTATATTTTTAAAGACAATGCTTGCTTTTTTCCCCTTGACACCTCTTTATCCAGCTGTTACGTATTGTGTTAGGTACCTTATTAAACTCTGGAAAGAAATCTGTTATATACTGAGAATTAAAAAAAAATTAATATGCTATGTTAAACAATAATTCATTTTTTAGAAATCTGTCCTAAAGAATAATTTCAAATGAGAGCAAAGGCATATGCAGAAATACATTTATTGCAGCATTATTTATAAGACTAACATTGGTAAGGAAACAATTATTATGATGGATTAATTTTGGCGCTGCTATATAATAAAATATGACATCAGATTCTTAGTAATTATGACATAAAAAAGTAAAAACATCAGAATACAACAAAGTTTATATAGTATGATCTTTTATAAAAGAAAAATATTGGTGTAATTATTAGGAAAGAACACTAAAATATTTTAAATGGTTATTTGTGGATGATAGCATTACAAATTATTTTTCCCTCCCTATTGTTGTTTCTTTCTAATTTTAAAAGCTCTTTTTTTTTTCTTAAGTGAAAGGAAGGGAAATAGAGAGACAGATCCCACATGCACCCCAACCAGGATTCACCCAGCAACCCCCATCTGAGGCTGATGCTCAAATCAACCAAGCTATTCTCAATGCCCGAGGCCATGCTTGCACCAGTTGAGCCACTGACTGTGAGAGGGAAGAGATAGAGAAGGGGGAGAGGGAGGGGAAGAGAAGCAGATTGTTGCTTCTCTTGTGTGCCTGACCAGGGATCGAACCAGGGTCATGACACACACCACCAGGCCAGTGCTCTATCCACTGAACAAACTGGCAGGGCCAATATCTTTCTAATTTTAAGAAGTTTCCACTGTAGCAATGATGAAGATGACTGAAATAGTGTTTGCTGAGTCCTCACAATGTGTCCGGTGCTGTATCAAGAATTTCACATGATTAACTCTAATTTCCACAGTGAGGCTACAAACTGGGAACTACCACCTCTATTTTGTGGAAGTGGGGACTGAACCCTAGGATGGTAAGGAGCTTGCCCAGGCCAGATAGCTGTTAGGAAATGGTGCTAGATTTGAATCCGTTTACTCCATATTGGGATGGACTACTCCAAATTGCTCTCAATGAAAATGTATTACTGTGATAATCAGAAAAGAATCTTTAACGTTTTTTTTTTTTAAAGCATACAGTGTGTTTCTAAATTTGACCTTAAGCTTATGTATTTTGGGGAAGAAATAGTATCAGGCTTTTTATCTTACAGTGGAGACTGGACTGTGAGAATCTACTATGTGCCAGTCATGCAACAGTCTCCTATTTACCTTCACAACAGTCTTGGAAGGTAGGTACTCTGACTCTTATCTCACCTTTTCCAGGAGAACACCTACCCACATGGCACAGTGACTCATCCATGGTTGTCCATGGTCACGTATCGCATGCACAGCAGAGCTGGGATGCAAAATCATTCTGCTTCCTTTCCAGGAAGGTACCCTCCTGCCTCTTCTTTCAGAGTACCATGTTGCATTCTGCGCAACATCTTTTTAATGGAGCAAAATCAAGCAGGTGTCAGCAGTATTCTTAGGACAGTCGCTCATTCTGGTGCTCAGGGCCCCTGGAGCTCCCTCCATACAGGGTCGGGAGTAGGTGTTCGTTGAGCAGTTGATCAGAGTTCTGCCTAAGTGGGTTCCAAGGCTTCGCAGAATCAGCGAGCTTCCCACAATAGTCCAAAGGGCCACGATCTCAATTGTGCTGTAAAGATTAAGGTGACGGTCCCCTCATAGGTATCCTGCCCAAAATTTGCTCTTTAGGTCACAGGGAAGCTTGAGTCAACCTCATCACCAGGGTTCTTCCAACTGCTATGGGTGGCTGTTGTTTTCATTGCTGGCTCTAAGTGTTCTTGCTAGATGGGGATCGTCTCATAAACTAGACTTGCTGTTGCAAACCCCTGGAGACTAAGATTCTTTGCCTCAGGAAAGCTCACTGTGTGTGGTGGATGCACAGTGATGAAGAAACAAACCCAGCCGCCGTGGAGATGAGGCAGAGGGACCCGCGGGCACCAGACCACGCAGGGCTGCGCAGAGTGCCTTCAGACGTGTGGTCGTTGCTCTAGCAGCGGTGGGAGCCTGTCAAAGGTTTTCAGGTGGGTGTGGAGGATCAGATGAGAGCCTTGTATTTGAGGAAGTTCCTACTGGCTGCCATGCAGAGGACAGTTGGCTAAGGGTGTGGGTCTGCAGTTGGGAGACTGTCAGACTGTGATCAGCGTGGGCGGGCCCAAGGTGGGGAGGCAGGGCAGACTGAGGTGCTGATTGGTGGTAAGATAATGGCTAGTGAAGGAGCATTGCAGAGGCTCCTGTTGCTCAGGACCCTCCGTGGAAGTTACCATTGTTCTGGGCACCGTTTTTTTCCTAAAAGGAACAGCCAGGTGGAAAAGATGCCCAGGGAAAGGTGTGTGGGAAGAGACACGGTGCTCCCATGCCTCCTCCGGCCCATCGTTCTTGCATCTCCAGGAGTTCAGTGACCTGAAAGCTTTCTGAACCTGTCCCCTTGGGGCTTTGCAGAGGCCTCATTACATGGGCAGGGGTGACTGAATCACTGGCCATCAGCGATTCAGCCTCTAGCTCCTCCCCCTCTTCTAGAGGTCAGGGGTGAGACTGAGTTCTGGCCCTCTGATCACATGGTTGGTTCTCCTGGTGACCAGCCTTCACCCTCAGGTGTCCTTTAAAAGTCACCTCAGTAATATAGCCAAAGATACCTCTATCATTCCCATCATGCAGGAAATCCTGAGGGTTTTAGGAGCTTTGTGCCAGGCATAGAGTTGAAGACCAAATCTACATTTTTTATTATAAACCATAATGTCACAGGGAGTACCAAGGAGTCTGCATATTTCGTGCCCCCCACACCCTGAGTGCTGACATCTGCACCCCTGACGTGGAGGAGCCTACACGAGCCATTCCTGGAGGGACACTAGCCCCCCGTGCTCCCAACCGAAACATACTCATAACTCTTCTCCTTCCCAACCGTAGGGGGCAGTGAACTCGGCCAGGTGGGGTCATCTCCTGAGGGTGGACAGTCTGGGGGATGACCGACAAAGATTACACATCTGGGACTGTGGGCCTCCCCCATGTCAGCCACTCTGTCTAGGCCCCATCCTACATCGATGGCTCCATATCTTCCTCTACCGCCTGCCTGGTAGGGGTGACAGTCATGTTAGGGATGAGTCTCCGCTAATTTCATGGCCACCTGTGTGCTTTGTTGATACATCTTTAAAAGAAAATTGATATTAGGCAAAGTTAGAGCATTGCAAAGTTCCCTTCGTAAATATCTGTGAGACTCAGGTAAAGCCATTTTAAAAATTGCCAGTCGCCTCTATCAAGGCAAGTTGGCAGGATGATGTGAGAGAGGCTTCCCCGGACCCCCAACCACCTAAACGGGTGGGGGGTCATTCAAGTTGGAAAGATAATACAGTTATCACTCAGATGAGAGGACCTGAGCCCAGGTGGGTGTGCTTTCTGTGAAGGGGACTAACGGGAGAGGCCGAATCAGCTTACTTACTCCAGTTTCTTAAGAGGCTCATTTTACATGGTTAGAGTGAGGAGAAAACAAAGGAAGTGATGGATGACCCCTTTGCTGCACGAGGATTTCATCCCCATGGGCCTGGGCGCTGACAGCGGCTCTGTCTCCTGTGCGCCCCCTGCTGGGCCTGGAGGGAGTCTGCACTGCTCCGGAGGGAGCGCGGCTGCCCTTAGCATTTTGTTTCCATTGTGGCTCGACCCACTGACCCTGAGCAGAAGGAACCGGGTCCTTTGTGCTGCTGTGCCATGTGAGCCTGCCTTATCAGGGCTCTCCGACCCATAATGGGGAGCGATCCACTGTGGATGGATCAGGAGGGATGCATCTTTTCACTGAGTCCTGCTTTTCCTAGACCTGGAGGGACAGTCGTCAACAGAGGCCCTATGGTAGAAGGCAAGGGGTCCCCTCCTGGAGAAGCCCGGATTGGGGAGGAGGGCCCCGGGGGTGTGGACATGGAGGGAAGCAGACCTGGCTCTGCTCTGTGAGTTCTCAGGGGGGCAGAGTGTTCTCTTCTGTCCGGGTCAGGGCAACACAGCCCCTAGTCTGGAGAGAGCGGATGGGTGCCCTCACCCACTCCTACCCTCACCTCTGCCTGTGTCACCTGGCACTCTCTGCTTCCACAAAACTAAATTGTTAGTCCCACCGACAGGCTACATGTTCTCTTATTCCTGAGCCCTTGCATGTGCCGTTCCCCCCTGCCTGAAACACCCTTCCACTCTCTTCATTGCTAGTATACTCCAGTCTTCCGTGCCTCTGCTTCCCTTGGGAAGCCTTCCCGGCTGTGCTGTAGACTCCCCTAGACACCTGGAGGTTCCCTGTGTGCTGTGACCTGCTCTGTGGCCTGCTCACTTGTCTCTCTGTCCCCTGTACCTTGAGGCCAGGCACAGTGCCAGGCATAGCCAGTGCTTACTACCTCATCAGGTAGTAATGTGATGTGAACAATCAAGGCCTCCATGCTGTTTCTCTCCCTTTGGTGATGGGAAAAGGGTTATCGATTCTAGTACGCGAAGGAGAGGAAGTCACTGTTGAATCTGTCTGCTTCTCTGTCCGTGGTGAGACTATGGAGCGGCAGGCTCAGGCCTTACCCTGCCTCCTGGGCACGGCCAGTCTGGAGCTGCACGTCAGCATACCGGATACACTGGAGGCCGGGCCCCTAAGCAGCCTGTGCATTCCATGAATGACTGAACATGTCCCATTCTGCCCAGGTGTGCCTGTGTGGGGGAGGGGAGCTGCCAGGGGCCTCGAGGTGGCCTGTGGGCGAGGGCAGAGCCAGTGCTGTTTTGGGCCGGGGAGCCCAAGGTTATCAGCATGACTGCGGTGTCATCTTTCACCCATTCTCATTTCCACACTATTAAATCTGCCTTTCCTAACGCATCCTTAAAGGGGAAATGAATTTACAGCATCCTGCACCTATAGCCACTGTGTTATTACCACTAATGTGACTTCTCAGGGCAGCCAGATGCTGTTCATATTTCATAGTCATTTGCACCCTCAAAGCTATATTGAGCTATCAAGTATACATTTACACCATCTAGACCTCCCCTCCCTCTTTTTTTCTTGCTGGTTGTACCCAAAGGTTTGGGAGCAGAATTAAGTGTGGGCTGCATTACTACTTAGGGCTTCAGCTGTGTCCTTTCTGAGCTTTATCCTTTCTTAACTGGGTTATTTCATTTTTAAAGGCAGGCACCAGGCAGGGGCAATATTTCACACAGACGACCCATTTTGAAGCTGGGGAACTGTTCGAGTCTCGCTTCACTTGCTAGAGAGTGGTGCTGGGTTGTTGGTTCTGGATGTCCCTGCATTGGTTGGCCAGATGGTTCTCCACTACCCTCTGCTACTTCAGTTACTCTACCCAGGAAGTGGGACGTCAAAGTGCCTCCTCCCATCCATCAACTTCCGCCCCCCTAAACATCCACCAACACCCGGGGCCTGTTGGGTCACCTCCAACACCCACACAGTCTGTCCGCTTCTCATTGTCTCCACTGCCTCCCCTCTCTCCCATCTCTTGTCTGAACTCTGGTGGGAACCTCCTGATTGGTTTGCCTACTTCCTGTCCTGCCCGCTCCAGCCCATGTGCTGCATCAGGATGACACTTTCTTCTTAAGAGCTGATACATTTTAAAATACTCCTCTGTATCTGCCTACCAGCTTTAATAGCCATATTGGCTTCAGATTGTTTACTCAGAGAAACAAAACAACGTGGGTATGTTAATGGGGACCCAGGAGGCCCTTCCCAGAGCTCATTCCCTTTTTCCTCTCCAGAGGTGTAACTACACTGAGTTTTTCATGCCCGTGTGTATGTTTTTGTTATGTATGTCCCTATAAGGAAATATATGTACTGTTTTGCATGTTCTAAACCTCATATAAATGGTATCACACTGTGCTTTTTTTTTTTAAATCTCAACGTATTTTTGAGGTTTATCCATGGTGATTCATGTAGTTCTAACTCACTCACTTTAGCTGCTGAGCTTAGTCTATTGGGTAACCAATCTATTTGTCCAGCCTGCTGTTGATGGGTATTGAGTCATCTTTTCAAAGCATAAATGAGACAGTTGTTTGCCTTGCTTACAACCCTCTAGTACCCCAAGAGGCTGTCCCAGGCTGTGTGGCCTCGTTTGCCTGTGCCCACCTTGGTGACTGCGCAGCCCAATGCAGGCAGACACTGGAGAGGAGGCAACAGCAGGAAGCAGAGAAATCCTCTAAGTTAGGCTAACTCTGAGCCTCCCTTCATTCCTGTCTGGCAGGGGCTGCTGGTGACTAATGGATGACATTGGACTTTGTTGCCCTGGGCTTTGTTTGGGTCTAGAGAGCTGGGTGTATACGCCCTAGCCAGGGTTTCATGCATGCTGGGCTCACCTATAACACTCGTTCCCCTCGGTCCCTCCACACAGGACGCAGCCCTGGGACAAAGTCTCACTGAGCTCGTTTTTCATACTACTCGCGTCATGATTACCCATTTCCTGTATCTCTTCCATAAAAGCAGATGGCACGTTTGTTGTGAAGGTACAAACTGGGGATTATCTAGGGCCAGGCACCTCTGTTTTAAGACTCATGGACTTTCGAGACCACTTTCCCTGGATAACTCCACACCCCCACCGTCTCCAATAACCCGTTTTAAAGGCAGTCAGTGATTTGGTGGCTCATAGACAGATGGGTCTGGAGCTCAGTGGAGAGACTGGGCCTGGAGAATGTTTGGGAGCCAGCAGCATGAAGGGAGTATTTGATGGGTGGAGTGTTGCTGTGCCCTTTCACGGAGAGCGGATGGAGTGAGGAGAGAACCCCAAGAATGGCCACATGAAGGAATGGAAGCAGGAGGAGTGCTCACAGGGAGCCAAGGTGTCGCCGAGGTGGGAGGTTGGCTGGGACAGGCAGAGTCACCGTATTGTGGAGACTACTGAACGAGAATGAAGGTGGACACAGTTGGGGCCAATGGGAGTCCAGGGCCAAGCCAGATGAGGACTCAGGTGTGGTCTTTGGAGTTAGTGGCCTGGAGGTCACTGGTTCCTGGTAAGAACAACTTCCGTGGGATGACATGATGGAGAAGGAGTCCAAATGGGGGGGCTAGGCAGGGGACAGGAGGGCTAGACCAGATGGAGACGAGGACCTGGTTCAGATGCCTGGGCCCTCAGAGGTAACTGCAGGAAATGTAGAAATACTCGGCTCATAGACAGGGCAGCTGGTTGAGCCCCTGTGTGTCAGGTATGCCCTTGACCCAGCAAATGAGCCTCCACGATGTTTATAAAAACCTTGGCCCCTCCCAAACTCCAGGCCTTCTGTTGCTTCCCACTGTCTTGTGGGCTGGAGTAAAGTTACTGATGTTATCTTGTGCAGTTTGGTCCAGGCCTTCGAAGATTTTTTCTTCAAGAAGAATTGAGTCCTTTCAGAACAATGCTGGTGACAACAGGTACAATACAAAACCGATCACTGGAGCAGGCGCAGAGGTAGTCACTGTGTCGCTGCTCCCCCCAGGAGGAGCCTGGGGAAGGGTGGCCTGGGAAAGTATACTGCCTGACTTACCAGGCCTCTCCTGTGTGGTCATCCGTTTTACTCCTCCCCAAACTCCTTCAGGAAGGTTGGCTGGGAGAGGAGAGCAACCGGAGGCGATGCGGTCCGAGAGTCGCTTTGTTCCAGACGGGGTGACTTGAGCCTGTTCAGCTGCCCTGAAGTAGAGCTGGACTTCAGGAGGCACCGCGCCTGCGAGGACAGGACTCTTTGTATCCCCAACAATCGCCTTTGTTCTGTGGTGCAGGTACCTTTGACCTCAAAGGGAATTTGCTCCCACATGCTGCCACCCCTGCTTCTTGCCCCTTTAAAGACTCTGTGTCTCATGACTTATCAGAAGGGAGCAGTGTACTTTGTGAGTGCCTGTCTTATTGCAATAGCACATTCATTTTGTTTTCAATTACCGGGAGCTACCTTGAAAGGCCTTATCTGGTAGGGACACAGCTGGTGTCTTCCCAGTGGTATTTCTCTGCTGTCCTGCGGGGCCTTTCTAAGGTGCTGGCCCGGCTCACATCTATTTTCTGTCCCCTTAGTGAGATGTCCTCCCTGGGGCAACCTGGCACCACTGGGGCCCATCACCTAATCACCCAATCACACTCTAGTTCCCACCCTCACTGAGCTCATCTCATTCCTTTCTCCACATTTCATTTATTTCTTTATTTCGTTAAGGCTTAGGATCTTCCAAGGGCCCTGGATCGAAAAATGACTGTTACAAAGCTGTCGGGTATCAGAGTCATACCAGGGTAGGTTGTTTGTCTGCTTCTATTTCCAGAGTCAAAAATAGAAGCTCAACAAATTAGAATCATTGCCGAGACTCGTTCAGTGCTGGAGCCGGTGCCATCTGCTTGAGGAATTTGGGGGTCTGGCCACAGCTCGGGGACACACAGCT
The DNA here is from genome assembly GCF_036850995.1 of Saccopteryx leptura. Lineage (NCBI taxonomy): Eukaryota > Metazoa > Chordata > Mammalia > Chiroptera > Emballonuridae > Saccopteryx > Saccopteryx leptura. The sequence continues at coordinate 159,210,102 of NC_089508.1, read as the reverse complement.
TTCCTCCCAGGGCGGCTGGACCCAGGGCAGACAGGGGCAGGGCTTGAAAGGAGGGAGCCGGGCCCTGCAGCAGGTACATTTTGAAGTGGGTGGAGGGGAACTTATGTAAGGTCTTCATAGGCCTGCAAGGCAAAGAAAACAAGAAATAAAAATATCCCTGACCGTGGAGATGCGAGAAATGTAGCTCCTCTTCTGTTCTGTTGTTTCAGCCTCTCTTGCTTCTCCCCCCCCCCCCCCCTCCTAACTGAGCCTTTCATTTCCTCCTCTTTCCTGCCCCCTCCTGGGTCCTTCCGTTCATTCACTCTGTGCCATCCGCTCTGCTGGGTGCTGGAGATGCACACAAAGCAGAGAACCAGACAGAATGCAGGAGGTCCTCAGGTTACAGCACAGTTCTGTTCCTACGACAGTGACGTAGCCTAAATTCTGGTGTAAGTCGAAACATACCCTAGCCCAGTGGTCGGCAAACTGCAGCTTGCAAGCCACATGCGGCTTTTTGGCCCCTTGAGTGTGGCTCTTCCACAAACTATTACATGCGGGTGCTACCTCGATAAGGAATGTACCTACTTATATAGTTTAAGTTTAAAAAATTTGGCTCTCAAAAGAAATTTCAATCGTTGTACTGTTGATCTTAGTACTCTGTTGACTAATGAGTTTGCTGACCACTGCTAGCTTAACACAAAACGGAACACTTGTGCTTTTAACAGTCCAGATGGCGTAGGTAAGCGTACTGAGGGACACCACCTCATTTGCCTCTCACTCATAAGCCATGTTACTGCGTATTCTTCCGCCATGCACAACCAAACTATTCAGTATTTCACCCACATAGTCTGTAAGTGCAATACTTACACGTAAAATGAAACACTCACGTCTCAATTTTTTAAAATGTTTTATGGGAGTGCCGTAAACTCGAAACATCATATATAGAGACTGTCGTAATCTGAGGACCCCCTGTGATCACAAGCATGGTCGAGTTCTGTGATGGGAGTCAAGTAGCCTCGCCCCCTTATCCAGTCTCACTTCAGTTACTCACGGTCATCTGCAGTGTGAAAATACTAAATGGAGAATTCCAGGAATCAACAACTCATAAGTTTTGAATTGAGTGCTGTTTGGAGGGGTGTGATGCACCCTCACACTGTCCCACTCTGTCCTGCCCAGGACGTGACTCACCCCTGTGCCTGGCATATCCTTGCTGTCTGTACAGTACAACAAGATATTTTGGGGGCACAAGAGAGAGAGAGACCACATTTATATCACTTATTCTAGTATATCATTCTAATCTATTTTATTATTAGTTATAGTTATTAATTTCTCATTGTGCCTAATTTATAAATCTCTCAGAAGTATGTATGTGTAGGAAGAAACACACTCTGTAGAGGGTTTGGTACTATCCACGACTTCAGTCATCCACTGGGGGTCTTGGAACGGGTCTCCTGCAGCTAAGGGGGCACTACTGTATGCTGTGTTGACCGTGATGGAGAATGAAAGAGACAGGTCAGCCCGGAGTGGCATCTCTGGGATGGAACCCTTGTGATGAGGCCCAGGGGATGAGAAGGAGCCAGGCATGCGAACATCTCCAGGAACAGGGACAGGGATGGAGGGAACAGCATTCTCAAGGCCTCCAAGCAGGAAAGGTCTTGGAATCCTCTGGGAACCGAAAGAAGCACTGAAGGCAAAGAGGAGGGAGGGGATGGTGAGAGGTGCAGCAGGTTGGGGAGAGAGGCTGGTGCCAACAAGCTCACTTCTCAATTCTCACCAAGCAGCCCATTGCCTCGGTGGCGTTGGCCTTCTGTACTTGCCTGAGCTGGGTTTGGATGTGGCCACCCTAATCCTTTTTACGCTGGCTCACAAAGGGCAAGAGGCCTCTTGTTTGGTTTGGTTTCGCTGGTTATAGACATGGGTGTTGATTTCATTAGACACCTTGCAGGGCTCCAGCCTGCAGCTGCAGAGGGAGCTCTTTACCTTCTCCCAGGGGTGCCATGCGGGCACAGCTGCAGGGCCTGGGGGATGTTCTAAAGGAAGGAAGGAAGGAAGGGAGGGTGTCATGTGTAGTCAGGTGTGACTTCTGTGGGGCCAGGAAAGAGAAGGGCTTTCTGTGACTACACGACTCAGTCAAGGACAGTGGCTCGGATGTCCCTGTCCTGGCCGGTGCTTGCCTCCGGGGCTTTGACGTTGGCTATCTGAATCCTATCTCCCCACGAGCTTATCGGCTACCTTCCTAACCATACCTGTGTACCCGTGGGAGAAAGCTAAACCACGAACACTTACTGGAGAATGCATACTTTACATAGTAATTGAAGAAAGTAAAGCTGTTTTAAAACTGATAGGGTTTGTTCCCATCCTGGGGAAACCTCTGTTGGTGGTCACTGGACTAAATCGTAAGGCCACACTGCCATCCCATGGTAATGGTGGTCATAATAGCACGTAAGCATTCAATGAATGCCAGGGGTCGGCTGCTGTGCTAAGGGCATTATATGGATTTATCTCTTCCAAGGTAGATAATATTCATAGCTCATGTTATAAATACAGAAAGCTAAAGCACACAGAGGGATGAGTGACTTGCTCTGTCACCCCGCTGGGAAATCGTAGAGCTGGGATTTTTATCCATGTGGTTTGACTCTCAGCCTTGGTGCCTTCCTGCCTGCTGGTGAAGACGGGGGTTTCTGAGGGCTAAGGGACTTGCCTTTGTCTACACAGCTGGCAAGAGCTGGAGACTGGATGTAAATGCAAGTCTCTGGACTTAGAGCCTGAGGCTTTCAGCCTTCCCTGAGCTACCTGCGGGCCCCTCGGTGTTCTGCAGGTCCCTGGCATCCTGGAGCAGTGGTTCCCAGGCCCCACCCTGAGAGCAGTGCTACGCAGAACGCAGAGGAGTCCCCTGGAGAACTGAGGAGTGCAGACCCTTTGGCCTTGCTGCCAAGATTTGGATTTCTGGAAGTGAAATCTAGGAATCCACATGTGGTCGTTCAGTCAGGTTTGAGAACATGGACCAAGGCACTTACACCGTGAATAATAGTTTGCAGGCCAAGATGTCCTCCATGTCGCTCCTCCTTACGCTCATCTTTGTAGAATTGCTGGTTCTTCTATTTGAGACCCATGCATGTCACTGTCATAACACGCGTAGGCCTTCATACCTGCTCACTCCCCTTGGCAGATGTGCACTGAAGGCAGGTGCTGGGTCCTGTTCATCTTTTATACCTGGTTTCTGCCACATGGTGTATACTACATAGACACTGATGGGATTGAGAGATGTCTAAGGGGTGTGTTTATATAGGGCAGGGGTCGCCAAACTTTTTTTTTTTTCTGAAGCTGGAAACGGGGGAGACAGTCAGACTCCCGCATGTGCCCAACCGGGATCCACCCAGCACGCCCACCAGGGGGCGACACTCTGCCCACCAGGGGGTGATGCTCTGCCCCTCCGGGGCATTGCTCTGTTGCGACCAGAGCCACTCTAGCGCCTGGGGCAGAGGCCAAGGAGCCATCCCCAGTGCCCGGGCCATCTTTGCTCCAATGGAGCCTTGCTGCGGGAGGGGAAGAGAGAGACAGAGAGGAAGGAGAGGGGGAGGGGTGGAGAAGCAAATGGGCGCTTCTCCTGTGTGCCCTGGCCGGGAATCGGGTCCCAAAACTTTTTACACAGGGGGCCAGTTCACTGTCCCTCGGATCGTTAGAGGGCCGGACTATAAAAAAACTGTGAACAAATCCCTATGCACACTGCACATATCTTATTTTAAAGTAAAAAAACAAAACGGAAGTAGTACTGTACGTGAGCGATGCCACGCTTTGCGTCTCACTGACCACCAATGAAAGAGGTGCCCTTTCCAAAGTGCAGCGGGGGCTGGATAAATGGCCTCAGGGAGCCACATGTAGGCCGTAGTTTGGGGACCCCTAATATAGGGAGTTACCAGTTCTTTCCTTGTCAAGATTATGGAGGATTTTATTCGGGTTCTCATGTCATTCACACCAAGAACACAAGCACTAGTACCTTATACTTAATAAATATACTAGTTGTTTCTGAAATCGTGGAAGTGGCTCTTTATTAAGCCATTCACATCTGTTTGCTAAGTCTCCATGAAAATTGATCATGTGGGCCTGGAAGGTTGTTAGCCAGGATCTAGGCCATGTGACTCTAGAGAGAACATCTGGAATTCAGGAGCTTAGTCCGGTGGTGCCTTGGCCAGCTGTACTCGCCATCTGGAGACCTTCAGCTTAGGGACTCTTGACTGAGCCCGGTAGCAGGCTGGCATCCCTGCACAGCACAGAGGGATGGGAGGTCAGGCCATCTCTGCCCTCAGGGACTTCACAGCCTGTTGAGAAACACAGACCCAGAAGAGAAGTGCTGGTGCCGAGGTCAAGGGTGCACAGGGAGGTCATTCAGACAAGGGCTCCGAAACCCAGATTGTGTCTCCAATACCCAGCGAGGTAACCTCTCCAGTCTCCCTCATTATACAGCAGGGATTGTAATAATACTTATTGCATGCACACTATAAACACTGACAGATCATTGTTGAGTGACTAAAAGCTGGAACACTGTTCAGGAAAAGCTTCCCAGAGCAGGTTCTGAGCTGTGTTTTGAAGAACAAGTGAGATTTAGGCAGGAGAAGAAGGGCGCTTCAGGTGGAGAGAACAGCACAAGCCAAGACAGAGGCACATGCAGCATCTAGGGGAGATGCAGGCAACTCATCGACTACCAAGGCACAAGGTTTTAGGTGGCGGGAGCCACAGATGGTGCTGGCGGGAGAGATGTGCCCTCCTGAGCACTTGAAACTTGGCTCCAGAATTGATGGCATGCAATGGAAGATGTTAAGCAAAGAAGTGGTGTAACTAAGCCCGTGTTTATAGATGGTCTATATGCAGAGAGGCGCTGGACTCTAGCTCTGTGTTAATCAAGCTGTGGGTCTCTTTCCATAACCACACTCCTGCAAAACTGTTTACAGATTATTGTCCTCAGGACCCTCTTAGCCAACAATGGTAGTTTGGTGGGTGAGTGCTCGGGGTGGGGGTAGAAGGATTAGGATGCTGGATGCATGTCAACTTCACGACCAGGTCTGGTTTGCCATGGCCCACGGTCTCCTGGAGGAGGAATGGGAGCCATCAGGCAAATCCTAATCAGATTTCCCAGGCAGGCATCCGGCCAGTTTGCTTTAGATTATCATATGTTATCCTCAGCTCGCAGAACAGGCGACGGTGGCAGGGTTAGCTCACACTTTGCATTTGCTCTGGGAGTTCGCAGAGCGGCAAGCCTGTTTGTCAGCTAATACTCCAAAGTTTCCAGCCTCTGTGGGGACTGTTCTCCCAGCTCTGTTGAATGTTTTATTCAAATGCAGCAGAAGAAAGATACAAAGCCATTGGCAAGCTGGAATCTCCCGGGTTTGGGAAGCCAGGAACATTGAGGTCCTTCTCAGTGTTGCCCTGTGACTGCTCCTCTCATTTTCTGGAACCAGCCCAGAATTTTCATTTCTGAAGGTGGAATTTGAGAGAGCCCCAGTTTGTGAGCCAAACCACAGCCCCTACTGCTTGGTGCTTCTAGACACCCCAATCCCAGCGGCTGATGGAGTGAAGGACTCCAGAACAGATTAGATCCCTTGCCGTCACTCCCATCCCCACACAGTTGCTCTCACTGAGAATGGAACACAGTCCAAACTTAGCAGCGCTGTGTTCAGTCTTTCTGTTCTCATTCCGGACTGGACCACCCTCACTCACATCCAGACAAGAACATTCCACACCACATCTTCAATTTTCTCTCCTCCCCATGTTTAATCATGCTAGCATGCTTCTTCTAAGGAGAATGCCTCATTTCTACTTGCTAGAACTCTCGTATGTTCTGTAGTGCCCAACATAACTCTCCACTGAGCCTTCCCATTTCTGCAAAGTGGCACCACGTTCCCTACTTGGTGTTTTGGGACTTGCATTAGAGTCGTTTGTGAAGTTGACACTTGACGGTTGAAGAGCCTTGAGCCTATGAACTTGAGGTCACCTTGATCCCCATCTCTTTCCCCAATGCCCAGCCCACAACCTCACATGCATATAGGATTGGATTCTGTCCCAAGCCCAACCTGACCATGCCACTGGCATGATCACGTGTTGTTTCAGTGTTTTGTTTGGAGGAGCAGGATCGTGAGCAGCACATTCATGGCCTTTTTTGTATTTTTCCATTATCCCTGTGCCTGCACTCTGGGGCTTTCTGTTTTGAGACTGTGTTCATCAGAGTGTGAGAGGAAGGAAGGCAGGAGGAAGGGGAGAGGTCCCTCACAGGTCTGACCTGAATATTCTAGCTCACCTGGTTTTCTTTTAGCCAAACAATGGAGTGTTGGCCAGAGCTGGAGGCATCAGCCGGTGGCGTAGGAAACTGGAGATTTCTTTGAGTTTGATGTTGTCTCCTATAAAATGAGAGTCACACGGTCTAACCCAGCATAGTTTAGGAATAAGATGATAATTCAGGTAAAGTACTTTCGAGTCAAATATCTCTTCTCTCTCCACACCTCATATTTAAATTGGCCCGGGGCAGACTTATTACAAAGGGTCATATTAATGAACAGCAGCATCTTACACTTGCATCTCTCGCTTGCTTTGCAGAGCATGCTATGCTCCTCTCTGTGAGTACTCATGTGTGCTGGTGCGGGGGTGCTGGGCCCGTGTGCAGGAGGGCGAGAGCTAAGGTACCCGGTGGCTGTGGGAGCTTGGGCCAGTAATATAGCCTTCTCAGCCTCGGTTTCCTTCCTGTAGAGTTGAGCTGCTGGCGTTCACTTTGCAGCATCCTTGTGAGGCTGGAAGGAGCCCGTTCCTGTGATGAGAGGCTGGGGAGGAAGGAGGCATGGCCAGAAGCAGGAGAGGCCCTCCCCAACAAAAGCGGTGTGGAGTAGGTGGAGCCAGTTCCGGTGATCCCTCCGCCCCGCAGAGCCAGGGCGCCCTGACTCACAGGGTCAGGCGGCTGCACAGGGGCTTGGAGCAGATCTGCTGCCCTGCACTCCTGCTACCCATCCGGGGAATGGACTTCGGTCCGTCTCCGCTGGGGACAGGGCGTGCAGACCATCTGTTACAGTGCTGTGCAGATGAGGCCCTCGGAGGAATCCGGGGCTGTATAGTGCTTAGGAATGTAGGTGTCATGAGAAGGTGTTTGTCCCTTAAAGAGAGGGCTGGTTCCAGGGCTTCTAGGATGCCCCAAGAAGGCACAGAGAGAGCAGGACACCCCTGCAGGCCTGCCCGCCCTGGGAGCCCATATGCACCTTGCGCGCCCACTTCAATGTGTATGTTAACTAAGTGGCGGCATTATGCCCTAGCAAAGGGAGCAAATGGCTGTGCCTTTTCTGAGACAGAATCAGAGCTTAGCTCAGGTGCTCTCACAGGGAGTCAGAGTCGAGGCTTTATTTTTAGATCAAATGGGGAAAAGGGGACAGATACCTTATTTTTTTCACTGGGTATGAATAGAAAACTGGTCCCTTAGAATGTTTTTTAACCCATAATGGATGTCATTCTTAGCAGATGGGGGATGGATTCTGCCTTTTCTCTACAGCCTCATTTTTAAAATAAAAAACTATTGGAGGAAAAGTCACACCACAGTTTAACTCGCCCGGCTGGCCTTAGGGACTGCTCCACCGCCAGCCACCCCCTGGTCAGCCTGGAACCAGAAGTCACCACTCACTGCCCAATGTGTCATCATTTTTTGCACGCTTGCTCCTCTGGGCCTGGCCTCATGCCAATCCCCGGGGCACTTAGCCCCTTGTTAAGGTGACCCCGGGTTCCTGCCACATTCCAGGCACTGGGATATAGTGGTTTACACCACGGGAAAGGTTACTGCTCTCCAGGGTGTGCCTTCTACTTAGAAAGACAAACTAGAAAACTCCAAATTGTGCTGAGTGCTACAAGCAGAGCCAGCAAGACATGCCAGAGGTGGCTTCTTTAGAAGGCATGTGCAAGAGGGGCCTTAGGAGGCAGGGAGAGTGTGAATGACAGGAAGGAGCCAGCTATGCGGTGACCAGGGAGAGCTTTCTAGGCTTGGCGAAGGCTCTGACACCAGAACCAGCTTCCGGGCACAGGGCTGAAGAAAGGCAGGTCATTGTGGCCAGACCAGAGTGACCCCTGGCCAGAGATGAGGGCAGAGAAGGGGGCAGGACCCAAGTCGTATAGGATTTGATAGGCTGTGGTAGAGGCTTTCAAGTCACCTGAGAGATTTCCAGCAGGATGGAGTGTAGTGGGATTCCCATTTCTAAATCATGATTTTGGCTGACATGTGGTAGGTAGATCACTGGATCCAAGGGAAATCCAGTTAGGAGGCTGCCACAGGGGCCCAGAGAGGCGATAAGGATGGAGAGAAGAGGTCATGTGTAGGATGTGTTTAGGAGGAGGGCTGCTGAGACTGGCAGATGATATGGTCATGGGAGGTGAGGGGAAGAGGAATCAAGGTGACCTTCCAGAAGTCTGGCTTCAAGGCCAAGTGGGTCGTGCTGTCATTTACTGAAATGGAGGGGACTGGATGAAAAATAGGTTTCGCAGAATTAAGATTATTATGTGGCCTTGGCTGGTTGGTTCAGTGGTAGAGCATTGGTCCAGCATGTGGATGTCCTGGGTTTGATTCCCAGTCAGAGCACACAGGAGAGGTGCCCATCTGCTTCTCTTCCCCCCCATCTCTCTCTCTTCCTTTCCTGCAGCCATGGCTCGAATGGTTTGAGCAAGTTGGCCCCAGGTGCTGAGGATGGCTCCTCGGGTGCTAAAATAGCTCCATTGCCGAGCAACGGAGCAGTGGCCCAGACAGGCAGAGCATCACCTGGTAGGGGGTTTGCCAGGTAGATCCTGGTTGGGGTGCATGTGGGAGTCTGTCTCTGCCTCCCTACCTCTTAATAAAAAAAAATTATATTTGAATGTTAAGTGTGAGCTCCTACCGGACAAGGGGAGATGTCAGGTCAGCTGCCAGTCATCCGGTTGGTCACTCAGGAGAGGTCAGCCCTGCCCTCCAGGAGCCCATCTAATCCCAAAAGGCAGGGCACCTTTCTTCCCTTCTCTAACCAATAAAGCACTAAGGTATCACCCATGTCCCCTCCCAAAAGCTCTAGTGTCCCATGATACTTGCTGTGGGTCCTAAACAACCCTGTGCTTCCACAGGGTGTGGGGGACCTTGAGGGCAGAGAACCCATATGAGGATGGTTCCCGCTCTGTTCTCTTAGATCCAGGCAAGCTGGTTGAGCTGCTACTTGACTCTGTAGAGAAAGGACCTTGGGCTTCTCAGTTAGACTCTTGCTTTGCTGTTAAGTTATGCAGAAAAGTCAATGCCCTTGACCACTCTAAGCCTTGTCTCCTGAGATGTGCCATGTGCACAGTGACACTTTCCCGGGGGGATGTTGAGGGGTTGACTTGGTGCATCCCAGATGTCACGATCAAGACAGTTCCTCCCCTCACCCCCAAAGATGGTGCCACCAGTGCTACTTGCATGACTAAAAATTGGAACAGTTGAGAAACTCTTTTGCTTGTTCCACAAAGTGTGTTTTCAGTGTGCTAAGTACAGGGGATTGATAGGTAAACAAAATCCTGTTCTTGTGGAACTCATGTTCTAGTATGAGATCAATGGTGAATAATCAAACAAACAGATGAGCCCATTTCTGGGCAGTTGAATCAAAGCAGCTGAACGGTTGGGGCTTCTTGGAGGATGCGTCCCAGCTGTGTATTAGGCAATGAGATGGGCTGACCATTCTGAGGGCTGGGTGGGGGGAATGGCACAGAGATTTCTCTCTCCACGGCTGCTGCTTTCTCTCTCTGCTCACCTGCCAGGTGGGCTGTGGAGGTGATTCCAGAGGGAGCCAGGTGCAGGCGTGTTTCTCTCTCAACCTGTGCTCTTTGAGATCCTTCCCCATCTTTGGTGGAATGGCTACACCTCTTCCCACCTGTCTGGCTTCACGTAGGACAGGAGGCCACAGGACTCACACATAGGCTTCACCTGGCTTTCTTCCTTAACCCCCCATTTGGAAGGCGTTTGGAGTGCTTCTCCCCTTCCCTGGTTCCCTCCGTCACCCCCTCCCACGGAGACCTTCGTTCCCTCCCTCACCTTCTCATTTCCCTCTGCTGGCTGACACCAAAGACATTAAAAAAAAAGACCCTTCAAAGTAAGTGCTTGGGGCTCCCCATCTTCTTATCTAGAAGTTCGACAGCACTTTTGTGGAAACTTTTGAAAGATGCGTTCGTGTGAAATGGAGTTTTAAACTTTATCTTACAAGCACTCCATTTTTGCTCCTCTCCTTCTCAAACCCTTACCCTTCTCCCCTCCCCAACCTCCTTAAGGCTCCATTCCCTAAGTGTGTCAGTCTGTGCTTCCTTATCTGTCTTTCTCCTCTCCTCTCCGTGGCTCCCTCCTGACACCCCCCTCCCCCAACCCCCTTGCTCATCAGGCTCCCTTATCCTCTCTCTCTCTCTCTCTCCCAGAGTTGAACGCCCTGGGCTCCCTCGCCCAGTAGCCGCCAAAGGCTGTTTCCCAGTGAAGGGGCCCTGGACTCCCACCACCCGGACTCCTTTGAAGATGCCTTTGATAGTGTAGAGATGGCCCCTGGCACACCTGTACCACAGGACACCTGCTTTGCCTGCGGACACAAGTTGCCCTGATTTCAAAGAAAGCAAATGTGGTCTTTAACTCCTTATGGTGGATTTTCTCTAGGAGGAATTTCTTCAGATACTAAGAGAAATGCACACGCAACATTCGATTATGGAGGGGCAGATGTGGGTTTATGAGGCCATTCATTCACCCTCCCCCCCTCTCTGGGCACCCTGTTTACAACCACCTGTCGAAGAATTCCTCTAGTCTCTGGGGGTTTACTCCTTTTTATAAGGGGGCAGATCAAAGCTTTGGGTCCCACTGAAAAATCCTTGCAGAGGACATGATCTGACCCTACAGAGAAGGGAAACGAAAGGAACCAGGACTGTGCTATTTCATTATCATACCCAACCACTGGCCCAGCCACCACCACCTCGGCTCCAGGAGCCTACCTGAGGAGGGTGTCGTCAGAAGGGGCACAGAGTCCTTAGGGTTCTGTTGGCATTGCATCGACTAGTGCTGCATTTGATGAGTCCCACATAGTTAATTAGTGCTGTGTGTGCAGTATATTAGCCTCATTTTTCTCTTCCAGCCACACCAGCTGGCAGCTAGTCCCTCTGCTGTCGCTGGTTTGTATTGATGAGAGCATCATTTTGAGTTACTGCCTTTTCTGATGGAGTCATCTTTCTGAAGGCTTGGGTGATGGGTTCCTATAGTCAATTATAGTTAGTGATGAAAAAAGTGTTTATATATGCAAATGAGTATATATATACAGGGTAGGGCAAATGTAGGCTTACGGTTGTTCACATGGAAAAAGATACAATAATTAACAAAAAACAATGCAAGAATGAACTCTTTGTTTCACTAACTCACAACTATAAGCCTGCTTTTGCCCTGCCCTGTGTGTGCACACAAACACACAACAGAGTATTGTGAGGGAGATTTATGTGATCACCGGGAAGCCTGTCAAATTCTGAGCCTTTTAGTTGCAACGTTTCAAGTTCACGTTACCAGGCTCCAAATGTTTGTGAGGACATGCAAGGGTCTGCCCAACCTCTAGGGCTTGTGCCAAGCCGTGTCACACCACACTTGTCATTGTGTCCACTGCCGAGGGGGGAGCAGTCTCCTTCCTCCAGTATGCAGGGCACCACAGGAGAGCCCTCACTCTGAAGCTGTTCAAGATGACCTGGACGGTAGATGCCTGAGACAGCTGAGGACATACTGGCCATTTTTGTGAGGAAAGCACAGGATTCTCCTCCCTGAAAGACTAGTAAATCATCATGGTGGCATTGATGGGGCACTTCCCATTTTATGAGCTTATGAAGCAAGATAGGTTGGCAGTTTTAATGCTTGTTGCCTTAGATTTAGATCGGTCATTAGGAAGTACTGGATAAAGATTTAATGTGCTCAGCATTCCCCTGGGGTTGATATCCGGGTCCAGGAGTCCCTTCCTGTGGCATTAGAATTAGCACCAGGACAGTACATTTAGATGTGGGCAGTGCAAGCCTCCTGCCTCTAGTATTATTGCAGATACATTTTAATGTTATTATGAGGGCCAGGAGCTCCACAGAGCACTTTATATGGATTGCCTGCTTTATTATTTGACAGCCCTATGAGTTAGTGGTAATTATTTTTCCATTTCAAAGACAAAGAAACTAAGGTCAAAAAAAGTTAAGTGGTTTGTGCAAGGTCACACAGCTAGTAAATGGTGAAGCTGGGATTAGAACCTGGAGACTGAGCTCTTAACCACTCTGCTATATTGACTGACAATAATCCTTCATAGAAAACCCCACAATTCCCAGTAATGTGTAGACCAAACTGAAACACTCAATTGTCCACCTCCTGGTGCCCTTTTCCCTGCCACAACTCATCTCTGCTTGATAGCTCACCTGGGAATCACAGGATCAAATGCCTGCACCTGTGAGGATGTTGCCTTTAATGGTACTGGTAAATCATATACTGCCTTAGTCATATCACAGTTTTGCCAAAATGCCTCGGCTTCCCCTGTCTAGCCAACCTACTAGTGCTTTAGTGATTTTCTTGTCGCCTCTGGTCCTCTGGTCACATGTTTCCCTACCCACAATTTCTAGATGCCTGGTGCCAGCCACTGTTCAGAGCCCACCTCCAGCAGCCCCCGTCTGCTGCCTGCGTTTCTGCCAGGTGTCTCCGTGCCTCTTACTCTCGTTTCTGCAGTAGTTTGTCATTCTTCTTTCTCTCTTGTGGCATCTGACACCTCTCTTTTTGTAATCTTATAAGCTCCTTGAGGTCAGGGACTAACGAATGGCAGACAGTGGCAGAATGAGTAGCAGTGAGATCTGCATAGGAGTGCGTGTGTATGTGTGTGTGTGTGTGCATGTGTGCACGTGTGTGTTGGGATGTGGAGGAAAGCCTGTCATGTTTCAGACTCAGCGTTTGTAAGAAGGCAGTGGTGGCCCTGTCCCCGGCAAGGTGTCCCTCCTTGGGTGCTGCCCTCTTGATGGGGCACGTGGCAGCCCTCCCCCTTTATTCCTCTCTCTGGACATGTGCCGGGCCCCACTTTTCTTTCTGGTTGTCTCTGTCCTTTACTGGAGGATACAGGCCTGGCAAAGGGCCAGCACTTCCCTGATGCCAAGCCGGGATGGTATTCCTTCCTGTCTACTGTGGTCTCCTGATATTTGAACCTGCCATTGAACCAGCTTTGGAACAGAATCTCTGATCGAGGCGAATGCTCCTGGAGCGGAGGGTGTCGCCCACCTTCTGGGTTGAACCTTTGCACCTCTGTCCCTCTGGTACAGACACTTGGAACAGGCATAAGAGGATGGACAAAACCAGGTACCAGGCCTCAGGGCCCTTGTGTTGGGACCGCTAACTGCAAAGGACAGCTAGGACATGGTTCAAATAAGAGCAGCCGATTTGACTGTGGAGTTGGAAATTAGGACATGTATGAAAAATAATTAGGAATTGTAGCCTCAGGAAAAGAAGCCTGCAGGGAGACCTAGTAATTGTCTTGAAGTATATGAGGGCCAATTACACCACCGAGTTAGGTCATCTTGTCCCTTCCCTATGGGGAGAAGGAGATTTGTTTAAACTTGAAGAGAAGGATTTTGGCTGAGTGTGCGTTGTTATCTGCCCACTGAGTGGTTGTGGAAGCGCTCACGTCAAAGCTGGGGAAGGTTTCTCCTTTCCAGAGGGAAAGCTTAGGCAGAAACTGGGAGCTGGCTTGCATTCCATTAGAGTTTATTTTCTTTATTATTTTTTGTCCCCAGGACTCAGTCATCAGATTTGAAAGGCACCATAATATGTGCTTGAGAGTAATGATGAGGAGGCCTAACTCGGTGGTCAGGTTGGACACAGAAGCTCTTGTATGTCTTAGAGTAGGTTTAGATCTTCATCTTTTACTAGCTGTATAAATTAGGGCCAGGGACTTCTCTCCTCTGGGCCTCTGTCCCCTTTTCTATGAAATGGTAATAGTGATGCACAGTTTGTGGCATTGTTGTGAGTGTTAAATGGTAATGGGCGTACACAGGACTTAGTGCCTTCCTAAGACATGGATGCTGCTACATGGTAGCTAGATATTTACAAGCAATATCTCAGCCTTCACCTCCTGGTTAAGGAGATTTGATAAAGGTGGCGATATTAGTTCAATAAACAGAGCCAGACTAGATTTTTAGGATCTCTCAAGTTCCTAAGAGATGGTGGTGTCAAGCTGTTCTTTTTTTAAATTAATATTGCAGTCTTGAAAAAAATGTTGTTACCTTAAACACATGCCCAGTCTGCTGGTTGGATAGCCCAGCCCCAGTGAGGAGATGGAGAAGCAACTGTATTGCCTCTTTGATCTCTCCATCAACAGTTCTTGAGTGCTTGATCAGGCTGCGTCACGGTTGTAAGAAACAGAAGTCAAATCTGTTGACTGAGGAGAGTTTAAGAAAGAGATGGTTCATTAGAAGGATGGGGGTGGGAGTGGACACTGGGGAGAAACTGAGGGCCCTGTGGAGAGTCTTACACTGCAAATGGTCAAGTTTATGTGCTGTCACTTTGGCTGTGGTGAGTTCAATCTTTGGATTTTCTGAGTCACTCCTTAAAGCCCCTGTGCTCAGGAAAAAGAAGTATCTGGTCCCCTCACCCATAGGGTGAGAGGCAAGCATCAGTGGAAACCTCATTCCCACTAACAATCCACACAAATGGGAGAGTGGGTGCTAGGGGGAAGGGAGTTCGATATTGCGCAGAAGGACAGGTACCCATCATGCCTTTCCCCTGCCAGGTCCTGTGCCTACCAGCATGATAGTTGGTCATGTAGTCAGCTGGTTTGCAGTCTCCACTGTTTGTCAGTGTGTCTTCATCTTTTTTTTTTTTTGTATTTTTCTGAAGTTGGAAATGGGGAGGCAGTCAGACAGACTCCCGCATGTGCCCGACCGGGATCCACCCGGCATGCCCACCAGGGGGCGATGCTCTGCCTATCTGGGGCGTTGCTCTGTCGCAACCAGAACCATTCTAGCACCTGAGGCAGAGGCCATAGAGCCATCCTCAGCGCCCGGGCCAACTTTGCTCCAATGGAGCCTTGGCTGCAGGAGGGGAAGAGAGAGATGGAGAGGAAGGAGAGGGGGAGGGGTGGAGAAGCAGATGGGCAGTTCTCCTGTGTGCCCTGGCCGGGAATCGAACCTAGGACTCCTGCACGCCAGGCTGATGCTTTACCACTGAGCCAACCGGCCAGGGCCAGTGTGTCTTTATCTTGTCTCTGCAGGAGGCCCTTACATTCCAAGAGGGCAGTGACCCTAGTGTGGCACTCAGTAAAGGGTCTATTGATCTGGCGATCAAATGCATCACTGTTTATGGGATTCTGAAGTGAGTTCACTTCCGTCAGCAGAGATAGGTGAGGATTGGGTGTCCCTGGGGGAAGGAATGTGTATTAGACATTGGGACTATGTAGTAAAGACTAGAAACAGCCCATTGGCCTCAATCGGCACCTGCATCTGTGATTGCCAGCTGAGTTCCAGCATCGGGTACTATAGACTTGGGTCTTTGGTGGAAAGGTTGAAGAGTAAACTAAGCTCATCCCCTCTGTTGCTTTATTAAGTAATGCCCACAGGACAGCACATGAAATACTGATGCACAGAGAGCTCATCCTCTTAGGGAGGGAGGGACCTCTGGATAATTGGTTTTTCTACATGGCAACTGAGATAGCTTGGAGGTATTATTACTCTCTCTCTCCCTGTCTAGCCCTGTCTGTTAATGGAGGGATGGACCTAGTTGGGTCTTGTTTTCGAACTCCTAGTTATCCTGCCATCATGGAGCCATCAACATGAATGGAAGGGCACAACCAAAGGTGGGCATTTCCACATAAGGCAGCTTATGGTTGGGGCTCTACCTATGAGCTAAGTTTGAGAGCCACACTGATGATCTTTTTGGAAGTTGGTAAGGTATTATTTTGGTTTTTTACCCATCGGAAAATTAGAAATAGCATGGGTGGGTGTTGAAGGCCAGGACTCCGTTAGCTGGTGCTAAGAGTTGAAATGCAATCACCATTGAATTCCGTGAGAAGGTAGGCTTTGTGTTAAAACACACAGAAGTGAAGCACAAAGCCCCGCCCTGCAGGGACCAGGTGCTCAGGCCATTTGCTGGCCAGGTGGCACATTGTCTGGGTGATTTAACATGTGACACTTGCACCGTGCACCAGCAGCTGCTCTGGTACTCTTCATGGAATTATATCGAGAGGCACACGACAACATACATTTATCAGAAGGTGCGGGGTGTCACGTTGCCTCTCAGACAGGAAGAGCAGTTAGACCCCAGCTGGGAGGTGCACACTGGTGGGTTTAGCTAGTCAGGACCACTGCTGAATGCCTACTGTGTGCCAGCCTGCAGTTTTCTTTTCTTGTCTTAATTTAAAAATTTTTTTTTACATTTTCTCATCTGTAATTTTTTCCTGACAACTGTTTTTGTCTGAGAGTAAATTAAAGCTTGATGTATATGTGGACAGCTCTGGTGCCTAAAACCAACAAGTGGATTTTCCTTCCTTCAGTAAACATTTACAGAGCTCTGTCATGAGCTAGGCTCTGACCTTCCACGTCACACAGCTTTAGGATGCTGCCTGCCTTTCGTGTGGTGGTTTCAAGATGTTGTTCCACAGTGACGTTCAGCAAACATTTGCTGAGTGTGAGCTCTGGAGCGGGCACAGTGGAGGCAGACTTGTTCTCTGCCCTGAGGAGCACAGTCCTGGAGAAAGACTTGCAGAATGGTCAGTATTTGACCGTGTGACTCCCTAGGCATGGCGGATTGATGTGGGCCATAGGAAGCTGTCCAGAAATAAGACTTAATCTGGAGGTGGGCCTGTCCAGGGGCAGGGCAGGGTGTTGGAGCATAGCTGGTGATGCCCAGGTGGTGGTGCCCCTGGGTCCGAGGGTGCCTGCTCATATTTGAGTCACTGGAGGCTCTCTGTTCACCCCCAGGACTCTCCACCCCTGAACCACTGGCATACCTGTGTTTATAGCCCTCCTGCAGGGACAGTCTCATGGCTGGTTCCCTGTGTACAGTTAGTGGTGAGGTGGTGTCGCCACCCACAGGAACGTCTGAATCAAAATAATTCCACTGTGCACTTAGGGGACTTGCCAAGCCTCTCTGAACTTCAGTTTTCTTACCTTTAAAATAATAGTAATAGCACCTCTATTACTGGGGCTACAATAATAAACTACTATAGACTCAATGGCTTGAACAACAGAAATTTATTTCCTCGCAGTTCTGGGGGCGGGAAGTCAGAGATTAAGGTACAAGCATGGTCAGGTTCTGTGGGAGCCCTGCTGCCAGCTTAGAGACAGCCAGCCTCCCACCCCGTCCTCACACGGCACCATCTGTGCGCACAGGGGAGAGCGCGAGCGGGTGAGTCCTCTGGCATCTCTTCTTACAAGGGCGCTAATCCCATCGTGAGGCCCCAACTCTCATGACCTCACCTAACTCTAATTACCTTCCAGAGGCCCCATCTCCAAATACCATCAAAGTGGGTGTTAGGGCTTCAACATATCAATTTGGAGAGGGACACAGCGTTTGCAGAGAGCCTAGTCAAGGGCGTGGCATGTCATGAGTATTCTGTAAATGTTAACTTCTGAGGTTGCATGGATATATCTCTTTCTCTATAAACTATTAAGCTCCTCAAGGCCAGGACTATGTTTTATTTGTGGCTGTCTCTCTTAAATGAGTGGTGAAATGGGAATACCAGTGAAAGGAAAGAAAGAATGGAGAACTTGGATTTAAAACAAAGAACATATTTGGGTCTTGGCCTGGTTGTGTTCTAGCTGCGTTTCCCCAGGCAGTGGTCCATCCTCCCTGGGCCTCAGCTGTTTTCTGATCATGAGATGAGAGGAGTAACTCTTACTCCCCAGACTTCTGGCGAGGTTTAAATGAGACACCCCATGTAAAAGCGCCTGTTTTCTGACACATAGCAGGTGTCCTCTAGATGCTGGCTGGGTGAGATGCTCACACGTTTACTCCTGGAGAGTTCACAGGGCCAGCAGAGTTGGTCAACTTGTGGTCCTTGCTCCCAGGCTGCTCTGATCGTACCACTCTTATGGGCCTTTGTGACCCGGTGGCTGTGTGCCTGAGCAGGTAGTCAATTGATGAGATTATTGAAAACATTTTAAAAAATGTATGGTAAACTTGATCTGATGGAGAAGTAATGACTTAGATCCAATAGTCATATAGTAAAATGGGTTATTGTGGATGTTCTTGGTCCCATTAACAAAACTGAATCTAGTGGTGAAAATTGATGGGGCAGTAGGCAATCTGTCTTGCCTGATGGTGTTCACAAGTGCAAATGAAGACTTCATGTATCCTCCCTGCTTTCCAGAGTTGAGTGGTGTACAAACATTAACATTTCAAACAAGGTGGTCCTCACACCAGTGTGTCGTCTTATGGTCTGTATGAAATACATGAATTTGAAATATATGGGCTGTCGACAATTTAAACTTCCTGAGAAGCCACAATGAACAGAAAAACATATATAAATGAAGAGAGTTGCTTGGTATATAGACCTTATGGACAAACTTCAGACATGCTCTTTGGGCGTGGTGGAGAGACTTGAGTCATGGTAGGAAAACTGAGTCACACACTGGCGGATTGGCCACCATGCTGACCAATGGGCCTTAGCTCTGAAAGCTTAGAAAGTCCTACTGCCATCCAGGCCAGTCAGTAAGAACATAGAGTTTTAGGCAGCCAGACCTGGGTGTGAGTTCCTATAGCTGTGTGACCTTGGAGTAGTTGTTTTGTGTTGAACCCAAGTTTCTGTGTCTATAATGGGGGTCTGACGCCTACTCACAGGGCTGTTATGATGATTTGATGAGATGTTGTTTGGAAAGGGCCTAGCATGTCCCGCACATATATCCGTGTCCAGGCAATGTTAGCCGTTATTACTACTATTGCATCACCCAGTAATGCATTGCTAGGTAA
Source organism: Saccopteryx leptura (assembly GCF_036850995.1). NCBI lineage: Eukaryota > Metazoa > Chordata > Mammalia > Chiroptera > Emballonuridae > Saccopteryx > Saccopteryx leptura. The sequence goes on along the minus strand of NC_089508.1, from coordinate 159,191,180 downwards.
TTACTAGGTAATGAAACAGTGACCTATGAAAGTTTCAGAGCCTGGAGTCAAATGTCACATCCTCCTAAAACATGCTTTGTAAAGATACTGAAGGGGTTCGCCTTTTAGAGGTCCTAAAGTCCTGCAGGAGATATTAGGGTACCAGACTTACCTTCAGCTTCTTGTGCTCTTTGGCCTTAGCTCTTCTGCCTTTCCCTGGTGGCTATGGCTGCCACTCGTGCACACGTCACTGGGAAGTAAGTCACATGGCAGAGGACATGTTGACTGTCCTATTTGCCGCTATATTTCCGGCACTGAAACCAGTACTTGGCATATGGTAGGTGCTAAGGACGTGTTTGTTGTCCAGTAAATCTACTGCCTCCTAATCTTCAGATTGTGTGTCTGGTTCCCTCCTGGAACAGTCTCTTCTAACTTCCTGTCTCTCTCAATGGATTAAAGGCCAGTGGTTTAGAGGCTCTGTTTCCTTTTCTCCGTTTGTTTGGGCCAGCATGCCTGAGTAGATGGGATACTGAGCTGGGGTACGAGTCCAGGGTTCTGGTTTCAGCTCGGCGGCTAGTTTGCTTAGGAGCATTAGCCAAGTTCGCCTTCCCTCTCTGCTCCTCAAGAATACCATGAGGAAATTGGTTTATGTCATTTCTGGGGGACCCATCCCATGCTGACATGGGCTAGATTTGCTCTCTGGAGGTTCTTTGGGGACAAAGCCCACTCTGCTCCTCCCTCTTCCTGTGCCTCCAGGTCCAGCCAGGTGCACTGGCACCCCATCCCCATATAGAAGTGAATGCAGTCTCAGAGAATGTTGTAAATAGTAGCTCCTCCCAATATGCCCTGGACAGCTGATCTAGGGTATGTCAACCACAGAATTATTGCCCTTTTGGGCCAGATAATTCTTTATTACATGGGGCTGTCCTATAGATAGATTGTAGGATGTTCAACACCGGCCCTGACCTCTGCCCACTAATGCCAGTAGCATCCTGCCCCCTTTTCCACATCAGTTGTGACCAGCAGATTGTCTCCAGACATTGCCAGATGTCTCCTGGAAGGTGGGGGCATATATCCCTGGTCTGAGTACATCATGTTCCCTCGTCTCACTTCAGATGGCTGCGTAAGAAGACAGAAGGCTTTCTCAGGGGACAAGAGAAATGGGAATAGCAAATTTTGATCAGAGGCTTTCTCCCCCTAGGGATGAAGGAACAGAAAAGAAAAAGAAAACAACTTTCTCACCAGCTTGAAAGTAAAAAAATAAAGCCAGCTCAAATATTGTGCCGGGCCCTGGATTTACACGGAGATAATTCCATGTATAATATATCACTGAGGCCGGGAATAGGGATGGCGGCTCTTAGATCTCACCCGGCCTGTGACAGCTTATTCTTAACATCAGGAAAATTGGGTAGCTGTGGCACTGAATACTTGATGAAAAAGATAGGTTTTTAAAGTTTTCTATCGTGCTTACATCTCAGTTGTTGGCACATCTTAGAGATTTTTGAATACGAAAGCAGTCGGGAGAAAACAGCATTATCAGTGGTGCCAGGATATTATAAACAATGTTTATTATAAACTTTTGGATAATATTTTGTCAACAAAAGTGTGATACTTGCTGTTTGGAGAGAAGTCAAATACATTTATCAGACAGGAGCGCACAACTTGGTAGGTGAGACAAGACAAAAACTGGTGGAAACGTAAATCATAACTAAATTTATCAATGGAAGCAATGACGACTTTACAACATGAGCAATAACTGCTGTTGGAGGCCAAAGATAGAGAAGTGTGAGTTCAGGACGGTGGGACAGGAGGTCAGCCTTGTCTGGGGAGAGTTCAGAGGCTCCAGAAATACAGGATACACCCTGTCTAAGCCATTAGGAAGTCAGTCATGATCCTAATCAGCTCTATTTGGAGACTGCTGAGACAACACACACTTGACATCAAGTGTCACCTCTAAGGTATTTCTTCCAGTGGCTTCGACTATTCAAAGCAGAAGTGGCCTCATTTGAAGAGGCCCTTATTTTCTTGTCTAATAATAACACCTGAGGTTGATATCCTTTGAGGTGTCCTTCCCAATCAAAACTCCTCATTCTTTAGGAATAGTGTCTCTCCATCAAGAGGAGAAGGCAGTTCTATGGGTGGGCTCCCAGTTACCATGTTTGCTCTCTGAGACACTTCATCCCCCAGACCATAGTTGATTGGGTCCAGGTGGGCAGCTGATTCCAGCTGGACCAGATTCTAGACTGAGAGTTTGGATTTAGGACTAAGACGTGTCAGTCTGTTTATGTGACTGGGGCTGTGACTGTTAATCCAAGAGGCTGTGAACTTGTCACTCCCTTGTGAAGCCCAGTGAAGGTGCTTGAGAAGTTGGTGGTCTGTCTTCTCTGAGTTAGATCTTGGGTGTTCCAGTCACTGATCCCCCGAGGACCACGTCATCACAGGGCTGCCCAGAGGAGGATCAGGTTTGCCTAGGAGTCTTCTCAGAATTCATCCTGTCCTCTCTCCATGGAGGACCCCTGCCCTTATGCGGCATAGTAACATCCCACCCCACAAACCTTCAGGAAGTGTTCAATATATACCTCACTACCTACATTCCTGTACTAGGCAGGGTATTTTTCATCTCCAGGGAGCAGTTTGCTGTGGACCGTGATGTTGAGGAGGATCTGCTTACCCCGTTACTCTGAGCCTTCATGGCAACGATGACTTAGTGCATTAACTCTCCAGGTGTGGCCATGTCTCAACCAGCAAGGATTGTTCAATATCTTAAAAGTGTAGTTTCTACTATAGACCCCTGTGACATTCTCTAGACACCATGGGTCTGTCTTGATTAAGGGTTCTCTGGATGGTAGCAGCTGAGCCAGACTCAAGTGTCACAGGAAGGCTATCCAAGGCTCCCTCAGAGACTGTGAGAGGCTGGAGTGGGAACCCTAGCTTAGAAATGGGGGAGGAAGAGGGGGCGCCAGGGGCCAGCTAGATGGAAGGAACCACGGCTAACAATGCCTGATATGTCCCCTCTGCCCTGGGTCCTCTCCTTCACTTTGAAGTCATATGTAGGTCAGCGGGATTGAATGAACCGGGTGGGGAGAGGACGGATCAGCTGGCACTGTCATTGCTGGCTTTTAGTGGGAAGTGGGCAGGTAGAGCCACCATCCTGTCTAGCCTGAGCCCAGTGAGGAAAGAAGAGTCTGTGCAGGGAAGCAGGGTGCTGTCAGGAAGTGGGAGGGAAGGTAAACATCTACCCTGGGTTCCTCGTGTTTCAAAAATGCACATGAAAATGTAGGTGTAGGTTTCGGACCTGTTGAGTCCTGTCCTTTTACCCTGGTTAACAGCCTTTCATCCACAGGGATTTCTGTTCACTCATGTGGTTTCAGATGTTAGTGCCCAGGGAACGTGTCTTCCGTGGGCTGTGATGTTGAGAGGATAAGAATTGCAGACCCGGCGATGACCAGAAACCTCTGCACAGAAGGAAGCCACGTGGAAGATGTCCTCAGCCACTTTGGGATACATGAGGGCAACAGCCCCACCCTGGGAAAATCGGGGAAGAGGTCCCTGTGTTTTCCCTGTCATTAGCGTCACCTCTGGGATCTGGCAGCACTGGGACTGAGGTCCAGCACAGTCATCAGGTCGCTAAAAACAAACGCAGCGCGGAGTCTGTGCAGAGGGGAAATTCTCCGGGGCAGAGGATGGCCAATTAATTACACAGGTGTGAAGATTCAGAGGAAGAATAATTAACCTGTTGAAGCTAAAAAAAAAACCCCTAGTTACCATGTTGTTTGCCAAACATGGGTGAAAACGTACTTTTTTTAAACAAAAGAAAACTAACCCTTCTGGAACATTCCGTCCCAATCATCTTGGGTGTCTTTGCTAAGTGAAGGAAGTACAGAATCTGAATGGTGCAGTTGTTTATTTTGGGGAGGAAAAATGTGTTCCTGTGGCGCTGAGGGCAGTGCAGACCCCAGTGAGTGCCCTCAGGACCAGGCAGGCAGCTCATGCAGCAGAAAGGGGGGAGGGGGAAGGGAAGGGACTAAGGCGGAGCAGCGTGCACGGTGGGGCGGGGCACAGCCAGGGAGGCTGCCTGGTGGGACACAGCCCGCACATGGCCCGTCTTCCAGTTAGAAACAGTCCAGAAATGTCCACTGGATTTCTCTGTGCTATTTTCTCCCTCTTTTTAAATTGCTAGCAAGTTGCTCAAAATGTTAAAAGCACCATCTGGGCTGCTCACAGCACACCTGTGGGATGATGGGGCCTGGGCCTTGTGGCCTCTGGCGCAAAGTAACCTGGTTCTGCTTCTGCCTGAATTCTTGCTAGGGCCCTTCAGCTCAACATGCGGGACAGATGCCTTGTCCTGTCCTCGCAAGTGCCTCTGTTATCTTGGTTGCAGAGTAAGCCTGACCTCCTGGGGCTGCTGTCAGGCGTCCATCCACGAGATCGGAGGTGGCAGGTCCCTGGCAGCTCTCACAGCCTGTGTCACACACACAGGAGGATAGGCCCTCTCTGTTCAGCACCCAAGGCATGCCTGGCATGCAGTCGGGCTTGGGCAGGGTCTGTGCTTACAAAGTAGATGAATTATTGGATGTCAAACTGCTTTAGAGTAAGCTCTGTTCTTCACTTGAATTCCTTTTTGAAGTCAGGGGAGGGGTTGCTAAGGATATGGGTTCCCACAGAGAAGTATCTCCTAGGAGAACAATGTGTAGACAGTTGGTGAGGGAAGGATGGGTGGGGATGGTATCGATGACCCTGGAAGCCCACAGGAGCAGATGCCAGGGGAGCCCCTGAGACCCCATCCAACACGTCACTTCATTTTTGCAACAACACATAGCCATTGTTCTACCACAGGCCCTCCTTGTTTCTCAGGGTGTATAGGCACTTCTGTCCCCCATGAATATAGTTCTGGGGTCCCTTACTCTGTGGTTCTGGGCATTTCTAGCCTATCTGATGAAGCTCTGTCATATGCCATCTGTCAGTGCCATTGCTCAAAACAGTAGTGAACTTCATCTAAAATGTAGTCAACTTGCAATTTAAAAATGAGTTAAAAACTAGTGAGCTGCCTTGTCAGTTTCAGTTCAAAATCCGATATTTAGGCTTGGCTTCTAGTGGGGACAGCCTGTTAGGAGGGAGCGAGATGGCCCAGTGGGTCGCCTGGGTGATGGGTGCTTTGAATTGGCATTAAGGATCAAGCCCCCGCCCCCTGCTTTGTTGATTGGACAGGGCCCACAGAGAGACCAGACAGAGTTTTTGTTTGTTGCAGGAAGGAACACACCCGGGAGATTTGTTGCCCATTTAGAAAACTGTTGGGCATGAAACGGATACTGTTTGGATCACACAGAAACACTTCTCCTCTTTAGCTTTTCAGGATCACAAAAGGCCGCTGGCTGCTATAGTCCCAGCCCGTGGGCTCTGGTGCCAAAAGCTGCCGTTGCACATCTGCTTGGGGCAGCAGTGCCTAGGGAATGGGCTCTGCTTTCCTGCCCTGCGTTTCCTCTCCTTTCATTCTGCTCTGTGCGTGTTGGAGTTCCAGGAATCGGTTTCTAGCCTGATTTCACTGAATGGAGGGGTGAACCATCCAGGCACCTCTCCCTGCGCTGGTGGCCTGGGGGATGATGAAGGCTTAGAGGAGCAAGCAGGTTTCTGATGCAGGGTGTGGTGACGGCAGTGCCCAGGCTGACTGGGGTGGGGCTGATGGGGAACAGTCCCTGGAGGGGGTTGCTGCAGAGAACAGGAGGACCAGGCTGGCCACAGAGATGGATCACTGCAGGTCTTCGGGGAAGGAGAGATTAGGGGTAAGATGACTTCAAGGCTGTGCCTTGGCTTAGACCTGACCTGGGAGAGAGATCTGGAGAAGAAAAGGGGCCCCGTTTAGACTGGGGCAACTATAAGAATGTTTAAGGGGAATCATGTGGGAAAGAGTAAAATTAACTTTTACTGAGTACTTAGTAAGATTAGTGTCCAGCATGTGACACCGTCTCATCCTAACCACCACGTAAGGGAGGTATTAGCACTCCCCTTTACTGCTCAGAAGGTCACGGCTGTGGATGTGGAGTTGTCTGGAGCTCAGAGTTCCCGCTCCTTTGACCTTTCCATATAATGCACATCACCCATATCGGTGGCTTGCTTTTATGAGCAAAGACAATGCTCAGAAGCCTGAGGTCTTGGTTCTTTCCAGCTGTTTACCTTTCGCTTCTGCAACCTGAGCCATAGCTAGTCAAGCCCACTGGGTTGAAGCAGAGCCGCTGGCCCAGTATGGCATGCTGATAGTCATGAGGGTGAGTCCAGGCCTGGACAAGGCCAGCATGTAGCTGCTGACGCACCTCAGTTAGACCTTAACATGTTACTCAGACATCTGGGGACTCATCACTTTGAGGATACACCTCTGAGAACCAGTCTTTCTGGAGAGAAGGCCTGGTCTTCCACTAGCTGTGTGTGTTGGAAAACCATGCTATGTGTCGAGACCTGTCCTTTATCTGTACTCCAGGGTTAGCTCCCACCTTGGGGCCTTTGCAATACCTGTCCTGAAATGTTTTCTCAACTGATCTTTAAAAGATCTTCCTTCTTGCCTGACCAGGCATTGGTGCAGTGGATAGAGCCTCAGACTGGGATGCGGAAGACCCAGGTTCGAGACCTTGAGGTCACCAGCTTGAGCGAGGGCTCATCTGGTTTGAGCAAGCTTGAGCCCAAGGTTGCTGGCTCGAGCAAGGGGTTACTCAGTCTGCTGAAGGCCCGCGGTCAAGGAACGTATAAGAAAGCAATCAATGAACAATTAAGGTGTTGCAACGCGCAATGAAAAACTAATGATTGATGCTTCTCATCTCTCCGTTCCTGTCTGTCTATCCCTCTCTCTGACTCTGTCTCTGTAAAAAAAAAAAAAAAAAAAAATTAAAAAAAGATCTTCCTTCTTGTCGATCATGGCTTAAATGTCACCTTCTCAGAGAGGTGTTCCCTGACTACTCAATCCAATCGGACTACTCAGGAGCTCTCTGTTGCACCATTCTTTTAAAATTAGCTGCCTAGCTCTTATTCATGTCTTATTCATTTCTTTTTTCCCCTCTCCTTCCTACCTTCCTCCCCTCCTCCTTTCTCCCCTCCCTCTCTTTTATTTCCTCTCTTGTTATCCCCTCTACTGTACTAGAATGGCAGTTCCTTAAGAGCAAGGACTTCTTTCTGTCTTACCCATCTCTTGAAAGCCCAGCATTTATAATACTACTTGGCATATAATTAGTTTCACAAATGTTTGCTGACTTGATGGGTTAAATTCTTTCCTGTGTTAAATATGAATGTGTTGCTCTGGATGCAGATGCTCCAGGGACCCTTCCAGCTCTGTGTCTTTGTGACCTAGAAATCCCAACTTCAAACATTCATCCAAAGATACTCTTTGCACAGACAGTTTATTCTGCATTAAGTGAACATAGCCCTCGGAGCAGACACATGTCAGGGGACTCGGTGTTCAGAAGTGATGAGCCACGCTTGGTCCCTGGCCTCACAGAGAGGGGTATTACAGTGAGGAAGCCCATAGACCTGGGGCCATTCACATGCATTCAACAGCTGTGCCTAAGCCCCATTATATTGCTGTTGAGCCCCGTGATATTGCAGACATTGTTTAGGTGACGTGCATACAGTGAGAGGAGCACAGACTGTCCTGGGTCACCTGAAGCTTCTATTGGGTTTCAACAGACTTGGAGTCACATCCCAGCTTGGCCACTTATTAGTTCCATAATTTTGATAAGTTTTGATTTTTTCCCCTCATTTCTCAAGTGGAGATAATGTTGGCCTTATACGGGGGTTATAAGGATGGAATAGTTCTTTGTATTGGGCACTGCCATCTAGGCTCTAGGGGCATGGAAGCATAGCAGATGTTAGCGGGTTGGGATTTGTCAAATGTGACCAAAGCAGGGGAAGAATTTGGAGGAGCAGGAGAACGTAGGCTGGGAAAGGGAACTAACTCCTGGAAGGGAAGTTTGAGGCCAGATTGTGGAAGAGGTAGTAGTGTAGCTCTCTAAAAAAACAAATAGAAGCCATAACGTTAACAAAAACAAGAACATCAATTCACCTTCAGTGAAAAAAAAAAGTTTTGCAGCCATTATGGCATTTAAAGATGATTATCTCTCTGCTCCATCTTCCCTGCAGGGACCTGAGTATTCACCGCTGAGGAATGACAACGGAAGGTTTTACTCCTTGTGTTTAGTCTCCATTTGTGTTAGGAAACCTCATCACTGTTTGCCCATTCTTTATTGTTGCCTCTGTCTTCCAAGCACAGTTAAGACCTGATTGATATTGTATATTAGCACTCTAGGCCTTATCTTAAAGTAATAAGGAAGGTAATTGGCCAATGAGTGGCACATTGGTGAAGAGACAGGCAGGAAGAGCTGGTTGTGGGCAAGGTTAAAACTGTGAATTGCTCAGCTTATTTGGATGTATGTAGTAAAGTATTTTAGCAATGTGTGAATAGTTTGGGACACAAAAATACCAGAGGAACAACAAGAACACAAAGACTTAAATGATACAGCATTTACTGAACCCTACAGTGGGAAAACAACTATTCTTCTCTCAGCTTGAGGTGGTTTCTATTGGCTAGAACATACCCCAAGAAACCCCAGGTCCAATCAGCACAAATTTTGTCATGATTGCTGTAATGTTATCAGTGAAGGAATGGAATTTAATAACCTTGGGAACCATCCCAAGGAAGCAGAAATGAACCTGCCCTAATTGGAGAAAGAAAGGACTTGGAAGTGAATAGTCTCCAATTGCCCATTTATAAATCCAGAGCCACATGTTTCCAAAAAATTAACAGTGGTAGGGATGAAAGAAATAACAGCTCTAACTTTGGTATTCCTACCTAGGGAACTGCACATGCTCTGTAGCTCATTTGTAAACCTCGCCGATGCTCGGCACAGGGAAGGCTCTCAAAAAGCTCTGGAGTGTGCAAGGTCAGTTTCTGAAAAACTCTGGGCTCTTTCACTAGCGGGACTGAGGTCCTTGGGAACGGATGGCCTGGGGATTCTGTTCCAGGGGTATCGGATACATTTTTGATTAACCAGCTTTAACTGGAGCTGCATTCTGGTCCCGCAAGAATGAACAATTTGCTTCTGAAGTTTCTTTGTATGAACTTTTACTGCTATAGATTTTCCATTTTAGATATCAGTACCCTGGAGAGCTCTCTACTGCATTCTAGGGCAGCGATTTTCAACCTGTGTGCCACAAGAATTTTTAGAACATGCAATACTTGACTATTTAATCAGGGTCACTGACTTCTTTTTCCTTAAATTGTCAAATAAAAAGTGACAACAGCCAACACATTCAATAGATGTCCAGTGTGAATGCCCTGTCTGAACCATAAATATGTCATATAATAGTGTTCCATCTTACTGGTCACATCACATAATAAGTTTGCATCTGACTGTTTAATTCTTGGTACCAGAAATCCTTATATACAAGTATAGGCACCTGGTTTTTAAAAATGTCACTTTGGAGCAAAAAGGGTAGGTAATTACTTTTTTTTTTTTTTTTTTTTTGGTAAATCAATAAAATTTTACCTATTTTTGTCAGATTTGCTAAAAAAATGTATTGTTTGGTGTGCTGCAGAATTTTAGTAACCATATTTTGTGTGCCATGGAATGAAAAAGATTGAAAATCACTGTTCTAGGGCCCTTTAAACTTGGTAAACACTTTCAATACTTCTCAAGCTTTTCTACCAAAGGACCCCTAAGGCCAAGTAAGAACAAACACCCACTCTGAGGTCCGGGGGCAGAAACCACTATGAACACATACAGTTTTGAAGTCTCTTTTAGACAAGTTTATATGAGTTCTGCTATTTATTCTATAGTAGACCAGTGAATACTTTAACGTATAGAAGTTAAAAATTATCAACCTTCCAGTAAATAGATGCTCCAGGGAGAGCCATGGTAGGTATGCATTCCCCTTGGCGCACCACAGTCTGAGAGGCGAGGATGAGGGGAGACTGTGGTAAAGGGGACCTGGCTGGCGGTGGTGGCACTGTCTAGATCCCCGTTTTCACTGGGTTTTGACTTGTCAGGGAGGTGGACAGTAATGAGCACCATGATGCTTCACTGGAGTTCTTCACTGAGGTTCCACACCAGCAGATGCCACACTATGGAAGTGACAGCCTCAATCAAGATGCTGAGAGGTCACTGAGCGTCCCTCTCTCTGGTCCGGGCAGACTTTCCCTGCAGATGGCATTATTCTCGTTTCACTCAACCCCTGCCCCTTTCAGGCATGTGGGACAGAACAGGAAGCAGATGGACAGGCTCTGGTGAGGATTGGAAAGCACCAACCTTGTGCACCAAACCTGCCTTGCAGAGCCCCGCCTGCCCGTTAGTCCTCCATACACCCCACATTACAGCTTCCCCAGTACTCAACAGTTTTGCCAGATTCTTTTTTTTTTTTTCTTTTTTTTTTTTTGTATTTTTCTGAAGCGAGAAGTGAGGAGGCAGAGAAACAGACTCCCGCATGTGCCCAACTGGGATCCACCCAGACAGCTCACTAGGGGGTGGTGCTCTGCTCATCTGGGGCATTACTCTGTTGCAACTGGAGCCATTCTAGCGCCTGAGGCGGAGGCCATGGAACCATCCTCAGTGCCTGGGCCAACTCCAATGGAGCCTTGGCTACAGGAGGGGAAGAGAGAGAGAGAGGAGAGGGGGAAGGGTGGAGAAGCAGATGGGCATCTCTCCTGTGTGCCCTGACCAGGAATCAAACCCGGGACTTCCACACACTGGGCCAATGCTCTACCACTGAGCCCATATTCTCTTCTCTTAATGGTTCTTTCTTTTTTCTTAGACTTTTACCAGTGGTACCTGAAGGTAGGCCCTTAGGGTCCTTTAATACTCACACTCCATGACTGTCCAAGGGAGGCCTTTCAAAGCCTAAAGGCCTTTTCTCAAAAAATAAAAAAGAGTATGACCTTGTAGGCTTGTGTGTAGATACACTTTGTTCTATGCTCTTACTGTGCAGAATTTGGGGGTAGGGTGGGGAGTTTAATTCTCCATTCCCAGACTTTATAATCTGAGACAAGACAAGGCAGAGCATGGCTTTAGTGGAGATGTATAAACTTCTGAGTTGTCACATGATCATTCCAGCAGTGGTGTAAGTCTAGTGGGTCAGTGAGAACTGTCTGGGGAAAGTGGACCGTGAGCTTGATGTTCAAGATGAACCTTAGTGTTTCCTCTTTTGGAGATGAGTCTACCACTTGAAACTGAAAAGGCTGGCTAGCAGCCCAGCTCCAGGCTCTCGAGTCTCTGAAATGTCCAGAGTTTCTTGCCCTTTGTGTACCTCCACTTTCTCTACTTGGAGGGCAAGCTAAAAATAGCCGGTAAGATTGATGGGGATGATGATGGAACACACACCAGAGCCAGGCCCGTGCGAGGCAATGTGCATGCACGATCTGATCAGATCCTTGCAGTAGTCTAGTGAAGTAGATCTCCTTGTCTGCACTGGAGTCCCGGGGAGCTGAGTAATCTCTCTGGAGCACACTGGCGGGGAGCGGCCCAGTGCCCCTCTTTCACACCACATCTCCCTGACCTCCTGGACCCATTTCTTCTAGGTACACTTAACTTTTTTTTTTTTTTTAACTTGTGGAGTGTCTGAGCTTCTCCATTCTTACATGGTCAGCAACCGTGTGTGCCAAATAATGACAGAATCACACCCGTCGGCACCAGAGGAGTTAGTTCTCTGGATGCCCCTGGTTTGGGAAAGCTCAGGGTTGAATAGTAATTTTCACTGCAATAAGGTGAAGCCAGGTACCAAAGATGGACTTTTTGAGCTACAATACTCCTCAGTATACCTCTTTCCTGGAAATATTTTATTTTTATTTTTATTGTGCTTTTAAAGTCCTCTGACCTAGGTCATAGAACTGGTTCTTAGGTATTTTAAGTAATGCTCTCTCTCCTTTATTCATAAGTGTCATGAATAATTTCTGTCAGTTACAATGAAATAGAACCTAAGTATCTTTGCTGTTATAACATTGAAATAAATCCTGGACATTTTGATAAGTGAAAAGGTTCAGACTTACCTGTAGGTGGTGTCTTGCTCCTCTGCTGGGAATTGAGCCTGTTCCTGGGTCCTGCTGGTCATACTGCTCTGTCCCGCCCAAAACTGGGCATTCGTATGTCCCATCACTGATGTGGCGTACGCATACCTCATAACAGCCTTCACAGAAGGCACCGCATGGTTACCTGGTGTTGTTTCTTAAGTCACAGAGGGACCTAGGTCCACTAAGTATCAGGATTGTCTTGAAGAGAATTTTGACTTTTGTATTCTTTAGAAAAGTCATATAAATTTATTCGAATATCCAACATCTGGCTTTGATTTTGGATAGTGCAATGTTTTCTTCACAGTAAGAAGTTATTTCTGGGATTGTATGGGTGATGTGATTCTTTGGGGAGGTGACAGAGGAGCCCAGTATGCTGCTGCTTGGCACTATAGTTCTCCCTTTAACCCCCCCCCCCCCCCCTTATAATGCTGTTTTCGTGACTGGCCATTGGCTCTGAGCATCAGCTTCTACCCTGACTGAAATCCAGATTTAGCAGCTGTGTGGCCACAGACAAGTTACTTAACATCTCTGTGTCAGTTTCCTTTTTGGTAATTAATAATAAACTAACCAGTTTCCTCATTGATAAGTCAGAATAGTATATTATATTCTACAGGTTGATGGATGTCATTCTCCTCCTGGTCAGCCCCTAATTAAATAATGTATTATGTGATAAGATGTTCCTTCCTTCCCCATTTTTCCACTTAGTTCGTCTGCCCTCCTGTCCTTCTCCCTCCTCTCCCCATCCCATTTTGAAAGGGAAATTTGTTTCTTGATGTAAACATGGAGTGAGACTCCTCGTCTTCAGCTGGGGAACAGGGTTGGTGTGAGATGATCACTTTGAGAAGCGGGGATTGGCTGGCCAAGCTAATAAAATTTTGTGACCTGTCATTTTATGGAGCATATTCCCATAGCTACTCTCATAAACCTGGCTTAGCACATTCTTTTCTAATGATCAGGACATACAAATTAGCCATGTTGGACTTCTCAGTGGTTGCTTATAATGTCTTATTTTACACATGAGCAGAGGGACAGAGCTCTTCCTAGCTACTGCCTTCCTGTCCACCAGGCCTAGGGTGTCCCGAACTCATCAGAGGCAAATGCCAAAACCTCACAGGGCGGGGCACTTGCTCTTGATCCTGCTGATGGTCATGCCTTGTCATTCTCTCCCTGCGGCAGACAAGATTTTACAGGAAGCAGAAGGAGACTCTGATGTTTCTAGACTAGTCGTCAGCAACAGGCAGCACTTGTATTGGTGGTGATGGGGGGTAGGGAGTTTGAATTCAGTCACAGGGCATTGCAAGGGTAGCCCCAGGGGACAGAGAAAAAACAAGAGAAACTGAGGATGCTGGTGTGTGAGTGGGGGGAGGCTGGAGCTGGTACAGTAGCAAAGGGGAAGGCCATCTTTGGAAATAAACAGACCCGGTTTTGAGAACTGGTTTTGACATTTATTAGCTGCATAGTGTCAGGAGGTTATTTTGCCATTTCAAATCAGTTTTCTCATCTAACTTGCTCTTTCATGTATCATAAACATCTGCCCATTTTAGAATATACAGCCCTACTTTCTCCTTTATAATAGCTGGATAATATTTCATAAATGGATGTCTTCAATTAAGGTAGCCATTTCCCTATAGATGGTGTGTGGACTGAATGTGTTACAGCTTTTACCCTCACTGTGGCTGTATTTGGAGATGGGTTCTCTAAGGAAGTCATTAAGGTTAAATGAGGTCATAAGGGTGGGGCTCTAAGCTGGTAGCATAAGTGTCCTCTTAGGAAGAGAAATCAAAGAGCTCATTTGCTCTGTGACTGCACTTAGAAAAGGCCATGTGCTAGCAGAAGCAAGAAGGTGGCCCTCTGCAAGCCAGAAAGAGGGCTCTCACCAGAAACTGACCATGCCAACACTCTAATCTCAGCTTCTAGCCTCCAAAACTGTGAGAAAATCAGTTTCTGTTGTTCAAGCCCCCCAGCTTGTGGCACTTTGTTGTGGCAGCCGAAACAGACTCATCTAGATGGGCATTCAAGTTGTTTATGACTTTTCCTTGTTATAGTCCATTAAGGTGCACATTTTTGCCTAACGTATTCACTTTCTAGGTCATAGGGTATTTCTTTCTCCCTTCTTTTGTTATTAAAATTTTGTGTATACCAGAAAGTTGAAGGAATAATATCATTAACTCCCATAGGCCCATTCAACTATGTTTAACAGTTGTTATCATTTAAAAGCAGGTTGAAAAGTTGCCCTTCCAAAAGGCTATTAATTGTTGATATCACCCCACCAAACACACAGACACTGCCTGTAATATTGTGAGAGAGAGAGAGAGAATGTCCTTAATTTGAAAAGAAATGAGTCCTTAGATCTTTTGTTTGAAGGGAAAGAAAAGGTCTCTTCTCAGAGTGCATACTTTTATCCTTTGCCCCTTTGTCCTTGTCTGTCCCATGTCCCTCACCTTTCCTCAGCACTCCTTGGGCACATGTACAGCCATGGATATCACTTAGCTGTCCTAGTTAGATGCATGGTCAATAGACCCCTTTGTTCGGCCCCAGAGAACTTGGCCCACACCTCAACTTGAAAGCTGAGAGGTGATGGAGGCCTTCCACACTGCCATTCTTCTCTGGCTGCAGCAAAATCCTATGGGCAGATTCTCCTATTTTGTATTCTGTGAGGCTCTGTCAAGTCAGCTAGTACACAAGACCCTCTGGAGGGTGTGTATGTGTGTGTGTGTGGGGGGGGGACGTTGAAAGCAAAATGCATGCGTATGTTACCATGCGGACAGACAAGCCCTAATAAAGGTTTGGGATCTTAGCCTGATGAGGTTTTAGCAGTTTGGAGTAATTTTGTTGTCAATCATCCATTAAGTCACTCCTAATGAATCACTGGGAGTGTCCTTGCTCTTCAGATGAACTTCGGATGAGCTTGATTCGGGCAGAGAGCAATCTTAAAAGCAATAAGGAGAAAACAGACAGGCATTGATTTGTCAATGCTTTTGCAAATCAAGTGGCCTTTTGTTTGAGGGCATTTCTAGGAGACACCGAGGCGGACCACAAGTTGACATGGCTGTTTAGACTAAATCTTTGCTTATCGGTCTTACCACGTAGGCCTGTTGCCTTCCAGAATTCTGTGCATCCTGTTATCCCCAGGGAAAGGGGGCATGGTGGTTCCTCAAAGGATGAAAAGGAGCTCTAAGAGCTGACCCCTGGGGCCTCCACATTTGGGGAGTGAGGGTGTGCAGCATGTCTGTTCTTAGCAGAGCTCCACTTTCCACATACAGTGTGTGTAAAGGACTCTCTCACCTTCTACCACAGAGCAGTTGCTCACAGCTGCCTGGCACGGGAGGATGTGCCAGAGACCACCAAGCTCAGCCCTGTGTGTGGTCGGTCACTGTGGAGCCTGGAAGCCAGGGCCCTGAGTCCTCACTGTGGTTTTAAGGCCCCCTCTCCAGTCTTCGCACTCACCACCTGCCCCAGCCTGGTAAACCACTGCAGTTCCCCAGACTTGTTGTGATTTCTCTTAGGTCTGCAAAGGAAGCTTCTTTTTTATCTGGAAGGTTCTTCCTCAATCTGTTATGTGGGTTAAACCCACTTTTCCATCAATGTCAGTCTCTCCAGGAAGTCTCACCTGACCACCTGGAAGGCAGGATGTGGTACCTCCCTTATCCCCCCTGCCTGTCTCCTCTGCTGAGCTGTGAGTTCCTGAGGGCAGGAATGGCGTCCTGTTCACTCCAGAGGTGCTGGCCTCCAGCCAGCAGACACAGCTGCACACACGGATGCTCTGCACGTATTAATGGAGTAAACACAAGCATGTGTCACCCCCCAGGGGACTCTCAGGGACCCTTCGGGCAACCCACAAAATGGCACATCCTCTTCTCTCAGCGTCTCTGAGGCGGTACCCACTCGGCTGTTACAGCTGTTACAATCCTTTGCCTGTGAGCTTATGGGATGTGCCCAAGGAAAGCAAAAAGGTTTGATTCAGGATTTAAAAAGCTATGTAGCTAATTAAAAAATAACTTGAACTGAAAACAAGTTTGGAAACAATTAAGATAATTAAAATATCACTACTATAATTGAGATCAAGCAGTGAGCTTAGAAAATAAAATTAATTTTAAAAATTACATGTAACCTGTAATTAATTGGCTCTTGAATTCAATGTTTTCCAGCTCAGCAAATCTCTCTTTAAATTAATTCATTCTTGTTTTCTTTCCTCTGAAAAAACTTTCTGTAAAAAGTATTTAAAAATTACTTGGACACGTATCATGTGCTGGTTGACACTTGATTTTCTGGGCATGAGCAGGAAAGCTGAAATTAACCTCCCATGCTCTGTGCTAGGCACATTACTGTGGGTAAGGCCACATTCGTTCTGCAGGGATCGAGACAGAAGAGGCTTTGCTGTCTCTCGGAAATTGCTGCTTGCCAACACCAAACGTGTGCTCAGAGAGAAATGCTTGGAGCACAGTCTCCAGGAATCATTAGCACCTTGACATGAAGTGTGTAGCCTGGTCAAGGTTATCACTGACTCAGCTCTCTCCCCCTTCCCTCACCTGCACCACTTCCCCACACCTTATTAGAGAGCCTCTTAAATGCCATTTAACTAGTTTGATGTCTTATCATTCTCCTTAGATAGTGGAGCCACAGGGCCCTGTCCAAAACAGGTGCTGGGTGCCTTCCCTAAGGGCCACCTTTCAGGAGTGCCACCTGAGCCCTGGGGCTTCTGGAAAAAGCTTGTTTGGGAGCCTGCAGTTTAAATGGAAAGGACACATTCCTTTTACCATGCACACCCATTTTTAATTCCAATGTTGCTGTTTTTCAAAAACAAGACGAATCCTGGTGATTAAATAAATGCCAACAGCTTGATTTGTTACTGTTTTGTTGTTCTGTGAAGTTCATTTAAATAATTCACATACATGTTTGAAGAATTCAGTCCCGGTAATTAATTTTTAGCCGACTTGATTTTTATATGCAAATTGTTAAGGAAGTATGCATAGGGAGTGAAATAACTGACACTTTTTACTTATTAGTGTTTTTGGTTGCAGTTTTTTGTTTGTTTTAGTAATGTTAGCTCTGAGCCTTGGAGGAGGGGTGATCTATAGTATTAGCCTAATGGTAGGGGGACAGATGGCAAGGTTACAGGAAGGAAGTTGCCCAGACCACTGGTCAGTTGACTCAATTGGGGGCTGGCTGCATTCAGAGGGAGTAGGCCAAGGACACACTTGCCCAGGGCTGGGCACCCCTCCTTCTGGGGAGCACTGAGACTGTGGCACTTTGAGGCAGTCCCGTGTGGCTCAGCCCACCCAGCCCCCAGCCCTCTGGCTGCCCCTTAAAACTCATCGTCCCTGGAAGGCCTCTCAGGAACATGGTGCTTCTGGATTCTCTCTTGTAAGGTGGGGCCCACAATCAACTTGTAAAAGGGGATCCTAGCTGACTCTTCTGCTGCGGCCTGTGGTAGTGAGGATTTTGGGTTCTTGAGTCACCCCCCAGGTGACAAACACCCTCTGCACCTCTCCCCAAGGACTTCTCTTTAAGACCTTTATTTGAAAGGTGGGCACAGGAACACAGAGCTGCCTCCGTGGGTGGCTGTGAGAATTAAATATGGTAACCCAGTTAGAGGGCTTAGTTTACTGCCCGTGTGTCCAAAGCCTGGGGTAAGTAGTAGCTGTTGTTCTTGTTATTATTCATGCTGGCAACAAAATACAGACACACAAAAAATTAATAAACACCTAAGAGGGCTGTTCTTTCTAAGCACTTACAGATATTAACTGTCATTTAATCCTCATAGCAACCACACACAGTAGTTTAAGAGGAGAGGCTGTAGGGGGTGGGGAACGCTGGTGAGTGGTAGAGCCAGTGGTCCCAGCCGGAAGCCTGGCTGAGAGGCTGTGCTGGCTCCTGCAAGGCTCACTTGCTTGCCTCGAGACTGCACTGGCCGTTGAGGCCACCCAGGCGGCGGAGTGGACATCACGTTTGTGAAGCTGCCTGCAGAAGCAAACGGGCGCTCACACTCGGCCATGAAGCTCATCATGCGATACTGTGGATCTCGTGCCTGTCCTGAGGGCAGCCTTTCAGTCTCCATCTATGAGCTGTGCTCCACAAACATCCTGAGGGTTCTACCAGGGTCGGCTGGACCCTGCGGACAGGGCTGCCGGTGGTCTGGTCCGAAGCTTTTTGAGATCTATAACTGTCTTACTTCACCCTGCAGTGGTTGGAGGTGTGAGAAGAGGCAGCAGAAGACCAGCATGGTCATCATTAATTGCCGACTGGTAATCAGTTTTCATTGTTGGTGCAAGTTTGTACGAGTCTTGGAAAGAAAATCAAAGTTGGTTGGACTGCCAGCTGGGGTTGAGTGAGGACAGTACACAAGGGGAAGATCACTGGCCTGAGATGCACCAGTAGCCTGGCTTCTCATGTGGAAGTCCCCAGGACCAGGAGAGTTGCACCTGGGGCCAGGGAGTTCCCAGTCAGGTGTTGGGATGCCCAGCCTCAGAGGACAAGAGGCAGCCCTCAGCCATGAGGTCAGAGTGTGGTCAGAGTGTGTCCTCTGCTCCCGGGGCTCTGGCAGGTCACTTGTGGAGCAGGTTCTGCCAGGTGACTCCCCTGGGATGACCAGGACCGGGTCTCATTGCTGACCAGCCTGGCCTAAGATGTGCCTGGTTTGTGTTTACAGCACGAGGCTGCTGTCATAGAGGATGCCGCCCTGAGAGGTGCCAGCGGCACAGACGCCTGTGGGCGTTTGTGTTCCGGTCCCTTGAGACGTTCCCAGAAGCTGTCTGAGGAAAATGGTGCTGAGATTCTGGACCTGGGAGGGCAGGGAGGAATGGTGACTTCATATAAGTGTGGGGCGATTGTGATGGTGAGGGGCCCGATAGTGGAGAGGAGATGGCATTTCTCGGAGGAGTTTTTCTGTTCCTGCTCTGGATGCTGATATGTTGAACCAAATGTCGGCGTGGGGTGGACCTGGCGAAGCATCAGCTGCCTGGATGTAGAGAGCAGCTGTGAAAGATTTATGGCCTCACAGCCTTTGGGCCCTGGAGCCGTGGGACTGCATGATTGCTTCTGTTTTGCAAAGAATCCCCTGCAGTCACTTCTCTGCCTCCATGAGCATAGCCACCTCTGCATATATAGCGCGGGTGAGCTAAGGGCCTGCGGCTCTCTCTGTTCTAGCGCACTACAGTATATGACCTGCTGTCCCTGGAGACCCTTTCTCTAGTGACTGGGTTGAATCACCTTTCCACTCTCATTACTCCCAGACACAGACAGACTCACTAGTCAGATGGAATGTCTTCTGATGGCCCAGACAAGCCTCCCTTCATTGGTGTGTGCAGGCTACTGGCTTGGGGTGCTTTTCTCTCTTGGCTTTTCAAAACCCTGCCCATCCTTCAAAATCCAGCTCACATATGAATGCTTCATTAATCCTTGCCCCAGAAATTGATCTCCGTTTTCCTCTCCAGCTCTGTTATCACTCTACACGCCTGTCATGGCCCTTATCTAATTCTCACTTGCACAATGAATATTTATGGGTACGCTCCTCCCCCTCCCTGTTGTGTTGTAACTTCATGTGGCACAGAAACGTCTTGTGCATCTGGAAGTTCTTCACAAAAACTTATAATAGGCTTATTTCTGCACATCGTCTATGTAGATTGAACTGAAGTAAAAAAACAAAACAAAACACAAAGACCTACCTCTGCCCTCAAGGATTTTTTATATTACAGGAAATAAGTAAAATTAGGCACAGATGAAGCTGTGAGAAGCAGTAGACAGCTAACCGAAGAGGGAAAGGGGGCTCCTGGTCCTTGGAGCATGTAAGATTCTGAAGGATTTTATAAGTAATTCCTGCCAAAGATGGAGATGCTACAGCTCCTCGTGGCCCAGAGGAATCACTGTCCTGATGAGAAGGAAAACACGCACCAGAGACACAGACTCCCGACAGGGTGGGGGGAGTCTTTCCAGTACCCTCCAGCCTAAAGAAACAGCATGGAGTGCAAACAGATAGTCTACTTCTCACTCATCTGTTTGAGTCAAAATAGAAATTAAATTTTCCCTGGAGGTTCTAACCGCCCTGTTTTTGTTCTTCTTTTTCTTCTTCTTCTTCTTTTTTTTTGCCTCAGCCCTGGACCCAACCAAAGACCCCTGCCTGAAGGTGAAATGCAGCCCTCACAAGGTGTGTGTGACCCAGGACTACCAGACCACCCTGTGCATCAGCCGCAAGCACCTGCTCCCCAGGTAAGGCAGGAGGCCGGGCATTGCTCTCCAGGGGCGGACCCAGGTGTGCCCGCCTCTGATTAGGGGGCGGCGGGGGGGGGCAGAGGGCAAGCAGGGGTCTGTGTCACCGTTTGATACGGTATTTGGTGCCTCCCTCCTGCTGTGATTCTCAGACACAGATTTTCAAAGGATGTCAATATCTTTATTTCCTTTAAATCGACTTTGACTCTGAGCTTTTATATGAGCAGCAGAAGAGAAAATTCTTTCTTCATCTTATTGGCATTGTGCCCTCTCCTGGGATGACCCCAGGATCCAGGAAGCTGGTAGCTAAGAAAAAGGGTGAACCTTTAGCCTCCTGGTTGCCCCTCAGCACAGTAACCCTTTGAAGTCCCTTGAGGCCCAGGGACTGTCTGCGTCTGTCCTGGCTGGGCCCTGGTGTGGAGGCCAGCGCCTTAGGACCAGCGCACCACATTCCTTCTGAGAACACGTCTTGCTCTCTCTCCTTGGGACGGCCTCCGGTATTCTCTCTTCTGCAGCCCGGGGAGGCCTCCCCACTGTTCTTCAGGATCCTTAAAGCTTTTGCTCCCCCACCCCCCAGCTTATGCTTTTACAAATGACAGAGCCTTTGATTTTAGGCTCATTCTGTCTTCAGTCCTGCAAAAGCACTCAAGGCAAGAAAACAGACAGGAACACAGAAGGCAGGCTCTCTTTAAGAATGGGGTTGGGTGGAGGGGAGGAGATTCCAGGACCTGTGCTGCCACCTCCCTGTACTGCCTTCAATGGAGAGGCGCAGTGACGGGGCGTTGGCGTCATGACGCCCAATTCTGGATTGGCAGCTTGCTCTGCCATTCACCTGCACTGCCCCATGGCCTCAGGCAAAGAAAGTCACCTTTCCGGAACTTGATTCCCACTGAAATCTGTCTCCCGATCACTTTCGCTCCTTTGTTTCACTCTGGTCCTAGAGCCACACAGAACGTGTCCTCTCTCACCCCTTAGTTTTTGAGGTCTCAGCAGTGCGGTCCCTTTTGCTCCTCTTAGAGTATGTTTACTTTCCCCTGATCCCCCGCTTGGTGTCCTCTGACCATGCCTGAGGAGCTCCTCTGCAGCAGGGTCCAGCAGGCATGACAGCACCGAGCACAGCCGACCGCCCTCTGCCTCTGCAAACATGGTGCCTGCAGTAGCGGACCTGGCTTCCACACGCACCTCGGAGTAGTTGGCCTTCGTCTCTGTGAGACTGGCATGCAAGGTGCTGCAGTCTGCTCTGCTGTTTTACTTCAAGAAGTAAAGCTAGATCTCGCTCCCAAAACTCCAGCATGTGTCCATACTGTGCTCAGCACCCACATCTGTGAATTCTCGCAGCCATTTCATCAAGTGGTGGTTATTTTTGGCTCAACTCTAAAGATGAGAGGAACCGAGGCAGAGAGGCATGAGTGGTTTGCTTGTCTATTTAGTGAGTGCCAGCCATGATTCAAATCCAGGACTGTCTCCCTCCAAGGCTTATGGTTTTTATCACTACCACATGGTGGCCTCTTTATTCAGCCTGTCCTTATCTGTCCATTCATTCATTGTTCTTCCACAAAAAGGCTCTGAGTACCTATTGTGTGCCAGGGTTACGTTAGGCACTGAGGCTAGAGCAGTAACAGGAGACCCACTTCCCACCCTGAAGGAAAATCACTGTGGAATGGGATGTAAAGGATAATTTTTTGATATTAGAAATTCCTTTTAAGGCATACATACTCTGAGAAAATGATCCTAGATTCTCTTGCCATACTTGATTTATCCTCTTTTGCTGCAAATACCCAAACAGCCTTTGGGATAGTGCCCTAGGTTGTTCAGCCATCTGTGTGTGCATGTATGCGTGTGTGTATGTGTGTGCATGTATACGTGTGTGTGCGTGTGTGTGTGTGTGTGTGTGTGTGTAATGTAGAGAGTCCATTGCCTGTTTCCACCTAGCATACAGCCCTTGCTGGAAGTGCCAGATATGATATTTTTAGTCTTAGGCTCAAATCTGTTTGAGTCAGGGGCAACAATCTCATTGGTATTCAGGCTTTTCCAGGTGTAAGAGGTGTTTTTCTGGCATGCCATGTTTTTCTGTTGGAAGCACCAACACTTTTTTGTGTGAGTTGAAAGTGTAACCCTCATCTCCCGTATCTCCTGGTGACCTCAAAGCTGCTGTGATTGATGCATGGACTTGGGAATGAGACCAATCTGGGCTAAAATTCCGAGGTTGACGGCTTCATAGCCTTGCGACCTTGGCTAATTACCTTTTTGAATCTGCACTTTCTCATTTGTAAAATGGGTTTACTGAAAGTATTTACCTCTTTTTTCTATTTGCTGGAATTCATGCTCTAGCCATTCTCACAGAGAGCATTTATAGGTAGTAAATATTACTAATCCTTGTGTAGGGTATTGCTATGTAAGTTTGCGTGAGAGTTCAATAGATAAAGGTATATAAAGTACACAAACTAGTGTCACATGATGACAGCTGTCTTCCAATTACTAAAACAGTTATGATTATAGTTGTTACTGTCTGATTCGTTCTGGAAGGTCAGCTAGAAAACTGCGAAGTTGCATGCTTCTGAGAAAAAGGAGGCCACCCAGGTGCCTAGCCCTTCCCCATCTGATTGCTCCTGTGTCACCATCCCTGCCTGGAAAGCCTGTGACTTTTAGCATAAGGATTCCAGTGTCATTTCTGTGGCCCCTTTTGTGATCACAGCAGGTGATGACTGAGAAGATGACTACATTTTTAATAACAGCATCTGTTCGTTCATTGGAAAAACAGCCCAAAGAAGAGGCCGATTGAGGAGGCATGCCACTCCCCTCTTAGGATTTGGGAGGTGGCCTGAGCCGGGGAGGCCCTGCAGTGGTGTTGGCTGTGGCTGTGGGTCCAGCCCTCCCCCTCTTGTCCTCACAGAGCCTGAATTACTCGGCCCGCCATATCAGCCAAATGCATGCCTCTTTCTCAGGGTCTTGGGCTATTTCCCAAATGAAACATCTGTCTTTCCACATTATACTTTAGGGGTCCCCTCTGACCAGGGGGACCATGTTGACAACTCTTTATATATGCATCAATCAGGGAAGTAATCTTTCTCTCTCTGAAACATCTGTAGGCAATTCCATCAGCCAGTCTGGCCTCTGCAGCAGCTCAAGAGGCAAATCCTGCCTTCCAGACGGGGAGCCGTGCACACACACAGAGAGGCGGCTGGGAGCCGGGGGCTGATTGGGAGGCTGGCTGAGACTGTCTCTGTAAGCACATTGGGACAGAAGGACAGGGAGCCCATCTGCAAGAGACTTCCATTAGCTTTCTCTGCTCCCAGAGATGGAGTGAGTGGAGCAGCTAGCGGTTTGCCCCAGAGGTCTGTGACTGCAGAGTTCAAGGCTAGCGGATCGGGGGAGGGGGTGGGGCCAGGCAACCAGCCCTCCCTCTACTGGAATTCTTTTTCTTTGTTAGGGTAGCATTTGGGTCTGTGTTTGCTTTCTTTTAGAGGCTTCATCTAAACTCACATCCTCTCTGGAGAATTTTCTTTGGAAGTTCTTGATTTCATCTTTTCCTGCTATTAATCTTGGGAAAAGGGGAATTCTTGGTAGTGTGTTCATCGTTCTGGTTCTCCAGAGGGGCCATTCATGCACTAAAGAGCACTGTGAAGGCTGCTGGGAATCGGGAAGCCTTCTCTCAGAGGACTCTTTCACAATATTGCAATTTATTTATTTATTTTTGTAATGATAGGTGATGCTTGTTACAGAAAACATGGACAAGTAGAAAGAAAGAGGAAATTGGTCATGGTCATATAATCTTAAAATAGGAATGAAAACATCCCAGCACATTTCCTTCCATTCTGCCAGTCACAGGTTTTGTCCATTGGTTCGTTTTTGTCAAAACTTGTTTATCACGGTGGGCCTATACTTCGTATTGGACTGTCTTCGGTTAATATTTAGAAATGAGTATTTTTATGATTCTGCTGTTATATATATTAGTGATCGTGTAGCGCACTAAACAAAAAAAGAGTTAGAAATGGATCCTAAATATAAGAGCCAAGACAATAAAACTTTCGGAAGAAAATAAGAGTAGTAACCTTGGATTTGACAAAAATTTCTTTTCTTTTTCTTTTTTTTTTTCTGAAGCTGGAAACCGGGAGGCAGACAGACTCCCACATGCGCCCGACCGGGATCCACCCAGCACGCCCACCAGGGGGCGATGCTCTGCCCATCTGGGGCGTCACTCTGTCGTGACCAGAGCTACTCTAGCGCCTGGGGCAGAGGCCAAGGAGCCATCCCCAGTGCCCGGGCCATCTTTTGCTCCAATGGAGCCTCGAGCCTCGGCTGCGGGAGGGGAAGAGAGAGACAGAGAGGAAGGAGAGGGGGAGGGGTGGAGAAGCAGACGGGCACTTCTCCTGTGTGCCCTGGCCGGAAATCGAACCCGGGACTTCCGCATGCCAGGCCGATGCTCTACCACCAAGCCAACCGGCCAGGGCCTGACAAAAATTTCTTAACCAAGACACACACAAAAAATATGAACTATAAATGCTAAAATAAATAGAAAATCAACAAATTGGGTATCATCAAAATTAAAATAAAAAGGCAAGCCACACCGGGAGAAAGTATTTGCAAAACATAGATCCAACGAAAGATTTGTATCTAAATGTGCAATGAAAGCTTAGGTCCACACAAAGACCTACTCAGGGACTTTCATAGCTGCTTCAGTTGCTATAGCCAAAAGTTGGAGACAACCCAAATATCCATCAGCAGACAATGGATAAACAGATTGTGGTCTATCCACTGTCATGGAATACTATGCAGCAATAAGAGAAATAGGATCTTCATGATGCAGCAGCAGCATGAGTGAATTTCTTAAGTATGCTGAGTGAAAGAAGACAGACCAATTTTTTAAAAGAGTGTCTATTATATGATTTGCATTTACAAGAAACCCTGGAGAATGCAGCTCATCTATGGTGCCAGGAAGCCTGAAGGAGTAGGCCCACAAGGTGCCTGAGCATTCTCCAAGGCTTGGTAATGGAAAATGGATCGTTAGGGAGACAGGTCAAACTCTGGTCTTAGATGCCAGAGACCCCACTGGCAAATTAATTTGTTTGAGAGTATTTAGGTGTTGTTCTTCTTTTTTTAAGATTTTATTTTTACTCATTTATTGAGGGGAGAGAGAAAGAAGGAGAGAAAAGGTGGGGGAGGAGCAGGAAGCATCAACTCATAGTGGTTGCTTACCATATGTGCCTTGACTGGGCCAGCCCAGGGATTTGAACTGGCAACCTCAGCATTCCAGGTTGATGCCTTATCCACAGCACCACCACAGATCAGGTGAGAATATTTAGGTCTTCTTAAAGAAAATGCCCTCAATAAGGGACAGAAGGGTGGACAGAAAGCCATATGACCTGCAGAAGGCTTGCTCTCAGGGATTTGCTGCCATCGGAATGGCTGGTCTGATTTATTGTTTTGGGTGAGCAAGAGATGGGGACGGGGGACTTCTCCCTGCCGAGCACTAGACATTGATTTTACCTCTTTGTTGCCATTGATTTTTATTTGGAGAATGGAAAATTGAAGCATTTGTTGTAAGCTTTCCAGACAAGCTATATTCTCAAATTCTGCAAGTGTCTTGTGAATGGGAAGAAAGGATGTCAGGATGGGCTTTCAATATCTGAGTGTACCCTCAAAAGCCTTTTGGGAGCGGTGGGAACTAACCTGTTTTTAAATGAGGAGCTGGAGTCTCAGTGGGCCAGGCCTCTCCAATGCAATGGCTTTCTGTCTCCACTTCCTAATTATCTCCACACCAGCAAAGAATCCACATCCAGTGGAGGCTGGTGGTGCAGTAGACCAATTTGGGCCCTTTCTCTCTTTTATGTGAACTTGAAAAAAAGAATCCAAGTGTTTGAGGTCAGAGAGAAGCACATCACAGAACGCGCCTCAGATACCAAACTCTCAGAGGGTATTTGAAAGGAGGATGGTTATTTTATCTCAGTTTTGTTTTACAACAGAGCACTCCTCCTGCTATAGGGGCTCAGAGCAGGTTGATGTGTCTGTCTCGGTTTGGAAGACACATGGTCACGTGGATGGTGGGTGATTCCTAGGGCCCCGGTTGTTTTCTGGTGCTTCACAACTGAAGACATGGGTAATTACCTAAGTGCGATCATGCCCACATCCCCTAGTAAGGTTTTATATTCATGTAGCTCATGGCCTTTCTCCAAGGGGCTCATGTATTACCTTGTGCTCTGCTTTAACCTTGGGGAATCTTCATTTGCTGTGCTTTTGGTCTGGACAGGGTGCCAGTGAGGGTCTGGTGCTATTTCCAGGCTAGGTATGGAAGTTGAGCTTTGTGGGTTTGAGCCCACTTTTGAAACCAGTCACTTTTATACACAAAAAAACCATCACCATAATCTGTTTTACAAATACCTGCTGCTGGGCACTGTGGAAAACAAAAGGAGAGTAGTTGATTCAAGAGATGCCGCTTACTGACCACCCACCATGTTAGGCACACGTGGCAGAAAAAATCGTGCTGACTTCTCACAACAGTCAGCTAGGTCTATGTTATGATCCCCATTTTTCAGATGAGAGTATTGAGGTTTTTTAAAATACTCCCTTGATTGCACGGGGCCAGTAATGGGGCAGATCGGAACCAGAATGGAGAAATGCCATGCAGTCTCCTCCACTCCGGGAGCTGTGGGTGTGAGCTCCCACTAGTGGTTCCCTCTTCCCTGCATGGCTGAAGCCCACCAGCCAGTCTGCTGCTGGTCCCGGAGGCACCGCTACACACAGGCCTGGGCCCTTCTGTCCCAACTCCAGCTCCTTACAGAGCGTTGGTGGGGGCCTGTGTAGTAAACCCATTTCCTCCTCTGCGTGCCAGTAGCAATAACTCTGGGTTCATTATTCCCCCTTTGAGGGTTTTTTAAAATCAATCATTCAAACCACGTGTCACTTAAACATAGAGATATTTAGTTACTTTCAACTATAGGTTTATATTTTTAAAACAACTGAAGTGCTATCTGCCTGTGCCAGTGAGGACCCAGCCGCCATTGCAGCCTTCGGCTCGTGAAATTTCTTAACCCAAGCAGGCCAGTTATTTTCTCTGCTCCTTTTTTCCACCTCGAAACTGAGGGTATTGATTAGAGAATCTTGATGACAATAGCATCAGAGAGTAAAAAGCAATTCATAACAGAGATGAGGATAATTGTGTGGAATTTTTAGTCCCTTGGAGCAGGGAGGGCAGAGTCAGAGACAGATCTTAAATCATAAGACAGATTCACTGGGCAAACTTTACAAATGCATTAAAATATTCAGAATCGTGGCTACCAGTAAAATTGGCCAGACCCATATCTTGCCTCTCCTTGTTTGCCCTCAAAAAAGCAAAAACAAAAAAATGCAGACAAGGTCTCCCAGTAAGTCTAAAGGCCTTCTGCCTGGGTGGGCAGTTTCTGGGTGTGGCTGGCAAGGGCCAGTGCCTCTGCCCTGTCAGAACCCCTACTAGCACCCTCCTCCAGGCTCTCACCCCCCCACCCGCAGGCTGTGCTGCTGAAGAAGTCCCCCACCAGAGGGGGCAGCTCCCACTTCCAATGGACACCGCAGCACTGGGTCATTGTCCTTTTTGAGCCATGTTCCGTCTGTAGGAGATTGAGCTGTTTTATGGTGGAATTCCCAGAATGCACATGTGCCCAGACACCGGGGCACTGGACACTAGAGAGCCAGCATCCTGAAGCTGGGGATGGTTGTTTACAGGGTCGGGGCTGACTCTGGTCTCCTCCCGAGATCTCTGTTGGAAAGCATGATGTGCACGGCCTGCTATGCAGTTCTGCCCAGCGACAGGGCCACTGCTGTTCCGTTTATCGCTGTCTTGAACATTAAAGCATGTGAGAGTAGCATGTTTCAGGCCTCAGAGTTCCGTAGATTAGAAAGAGGAGGCTGAAGTGGGCATGCTAGTTTTGAAGAGATAATCACTAGGTGTGATTTCCACCAAGGGCTTGGGGCTGGCTGGATAGCACAGAGGTGAGCATCATTGTGTTAGCATGTCCATCCCTCTCGCAGCTCCCTGAAGACATTACGGTGCCTATACGGTGTCAGGTATCCAAGTGGAGCTAGGCCCACGTGGCCATTCACAGAACACATCGTCTTCTCTTATAAAAGCGATCAGATGGAATTTCCCCTTTCACTGACTTCTGTTTTGGTTTTTTAAAACCTCTTTCCTTGGCCTTTGTTATTAATAAATCTACTGTGGGCTGCTTGCAGCTCTTTCTAAGCTTATTAAGATCCCGGCGCTCAGGGTTTCAGTTTGGACATTTTACATCAGATCAGTTGAACCAATGAACTGTGAAAGACACACTTTATGGGTATCAGGCACCATAGTAGGGCCCATTGGGGCACTGGCCAGGCTGGTTCTGGGGCCAGAAAATGGACTCGGGATGATTTAGACGGGCATCCAAGGCTATCTTTAGAGTACTTTAGTTTTAAATGGAATGTTCACAGGCTAATGTCCAGCCTTTAATGTTCCTCATGGAGAGAGTGGGCTGAGGGCACGGCCTTCCATACACAGAGGGACAGCCGAGATGAAAGTTGATTAGTTTGGGGACTTTGGTGCCTTTCCAAGGTGTTCTCCTTAATGGTATTTCTCCTGGGCACACACTGAAAGGGATGTGGCTCCATTATGGGGTTGGGGGGACGGCCCCTCTTCTGGCCTGCCTGGTCCCTGATCCCTGATCCCGCCACAGTGGGACATGCTTCCCACTGAAGTGCAGGTCCAGCCTCCCATCTACCTGACGGGAGGGAGGAGACCGGCTCCAACCTCCCCTGGCTATCAGGCGTTCCCAAGTGGAAGGCAGAGAGGCAGGGCTCCCCTCTGGCCTGGAACCAGAGTCCACTCTTGGCGGAAGCCAGGGGTGGCCATCGGTGAACACTGCAATGATGATGAAGAGCTTTAGGGCTTGAGTCCCTCCCGTCATCATTTTGGCAGGCCTCGTTCTCCGGAAACAACTCACCTACACCCGCAGTGATGGGTTAAAGCTCATGAGCTCACATCCCACTCTGTTGGACTCTGATCATTTCTTTGTTTCACACATATTGATTGCCTTCCATTCGCCAGATACGGCTGTATGTTTGGAATTTGGTGACAAATGGGTGTGGTCTATCCTTGTGGAGATGAAAGTTTGTTGGAAAAAGATAAAAAGGAATGAAGTATCTAATATTGCGATGAGAGGTAGGAAGGATAAGAGTGGGGTGCTGTAAGAGAGGGCCACTTTAGGTTAGTTGAAGGGGGAGGCTCGGTGGGGAGCTGGGGGTGGTAGGTCCCCTCTGGGCTGAGAGTGGGAGTGTCGTCAGAGGACTGAACGGCCCTTGCAGAGGTAGGGACCTGCTGTCCTGAAGGAAGTGAGGTGAGGCCTGTGCTGCAGGGACTCAGTGACCGAGAGGGTGTGGCTGCAGGAGGTGGGCGGGGGGAGGCAGGGCCAGGTCCTGCAGGGCCTTGAAGGTCCTAGCTCAGGTTTGCCTCTCAGGCCAGTCACAAAGGGACATCTTATGTGGTTTAAGCAGGATACAGACAGAATTATGTGCCTTAGGATGGACTGAATTGTCTTTATTTTATTATTATTATTATTATTATTATTATTAGAGAGAGGCAGGAAGAGAGAGACAGAGAGACAAGAATATGAAGCTGCTTCCATATGTGCCCTGACTGTGGATTGAACTGGCAACCTCTGTGCTTCAGGATGATGTTTCTACCAACCAAACCATCTAGCCAGGGCTTAATTATTTATTGCTTGATTGATTTTTTAGAGAAACGGAGAGAGAAAGAGAGGGAGAAGGGAAGCATTCATTTGTTGTTCCACTTGGTTGTACATTCATTGGTTGCTTCTCGTATGTACCCTGATTGGGGATCAAACCCATAACCTTGTCATTTCAGGACGATGCTCCAACCGACTAAGCTAACTGGCCAGGGAAGAATTTTCTTGAATAATTGTTCTTTAAGCCAAATCGTGTGCTATGTGAGAGAAGTTAGAGGTGTGTGTGTGTGTGTGTGTGTGTGTGTGTCATGAGCTCACGTGAAGATCCTGGAGATCTCCTCATTGAAGCTTACAGTCTAATGAAAGAGGTTAGGGACACAAACATATTACTCTAAGCTAAAAAAGAAAAAATCCCATGATATAAAGCTTCAAGAAGAGAGCAAACATTCCCAGCTGCAGCCAGGGCCAGGGCATGGGAGGGAGGTAGAGAAGGGGCAGTGTTAACTAGTGGTGTTTACTAGTAGTCGTGGTGGTTTAAAAGCACGTGATGCCACTCTGTGACTTGCTGCATACCACACAGCCATGTGGGGTAGAGATGGGGGTGCAGAGCAAGGTGCCCCTGAAGCCCACCTCTGTGTAAGAGTCATATGCCCTTGAGATACTTTCCTGCACTAAATCTCCATTTTCTTTCCAAAGGATGACTATAAAAACCACGTTATGGGATTGTGATAAGGAGAGTGATAAGTGTAGTGCTGGCACAATAAAGTTAGCCTCCTGTTTGAGCTTCTACTTCCCAGAGGAGCAGTTAGTTGGGGGAGCTGCCCTCACCAGGGCAGAGTTGCTCAGGCCCACAGGGCTCACGTGTGGACGGCCCTGCAGTTTGCTGTGTTCTGGGTGGTGCCTGTTGTCGTGACCAGTAAGTTCGCTGTGCAGAGCGCAGACTGCCCCCTCGGTGTGCTTATCCACTTCCTTGTCGTGTCCAGGTGCCGCCGGGAGTGTGAGCGTGGGTTTCCGCACAGTGTGGGTTCTCCCTTCAATCTGGGATGAATGAGTCAGTTCAGCCAGGAAAGGGGCCGGGCTGCAGGGCCGAGCGGGTCTACTCGGCTCTGATAGTCAACTGGGTCCCAAAGCGAGGCTCTGCGTGGGGGCTGCGTTGTTCACATGAGGGCGAGGTGTATCCTGATGCCCTTTGTTTTTTGTGGAAAACCTACCACATTTCTGGATGCTCAGAAACTGCCCAGAAAGTGCCTGTGAAATGTCACAGGGAAAATGGAGGTAATTTGTCAGCCTGGTGGGAAAGTGACCCTGTTTTCAGGAGAGAGTAACATACTCCAGACTCTGCCCCAACCTGGTGGCCTCATTCTGTGGGTCCTTGTCTCTGTGCCTGCCCTCTCTCTGTACTAAGCGACTGGACACACCCACAGGTCAGCTGTCTGGGGCCACAGGCTTGGCCTTGGTGGTGACAGTTTTCATTTGTTTCATCGACCCCTTGAGTCTCTCAGAGCTGAGGGTCTATGTTGTTCAGAATGTTATTCAGAATGCCTTCGAATCTGCCCTCAGGAAGGAGAAAGGGAAGGCACCCGGGCAGGGAGCCCACTCTGCAGTGGCATCAGAAGCAGCTGTCCACTGAGCCCCTCACATGGGCCAGTCCACCTGCCCGCTCCATCCAGGAGGCCGGCAGCCTCCACAGCCCTCCTCTCCGAACTCTGCCTCCTCTATCCCTTGGCCTGCGGGGCTGGATGTCCTGCCCTTCAGAGTGAGACATACAGGACTGCCTGTAGCCCAAAACGGGACCACTCAGCCAGAGGAAGTCTGGGAAGGCAGCAGGCAACGTTCTCACGGGCCCAGCTGCCCTGTCCTGGGGAGAAGCCTGGGGCTGAGGTGCGGGGTGATGAGCACACACCCTGGGAAGGGATTTGGGCTCACAGCTGCTGCCCCCTCCCAGGTGTGACCCTCAGTATACCTGCAAACTCATCAGAACATGCTGGGGCTGATATCTGATTTCCTGCTAGTCTCCCTGTTCTCCAACTTGAGCGGTTTCTCTCCGTGCCTTTTCTTTTTTTCACTTTCTGTTATAGGGCAAAGTTGGTTGTTGCTCTTAATGGCTCTGTTGATTACTTCCAGACCTTCGGTGCTAGATCCAAGCACTGCTTCAGAGCAGCTCCCGTGGCAATACCTGGGAGAGTCTGCAGAGTGCAGGGCTGGGGCATGGAGTAACGCTCCCTGCAGGTGCTGTTGATGGGAGCATAAGTTGGTGCAATATTTCTGGTGGGCATTTCGGTCTCATTGGCTCCATGACTCCATTTTGGTGAATCTGTCTTATGGAAGTAGATACAGATGCACATAAAGACTTATATCCCAGGATGCTCAGTGCACTTGATTACATACACCAGGGGTAGTCAACCTTTTTATACCTACCGCCCACTTTTGTATCTCTGTTAGTAGTAAAATTTTCTAACTGCCCAGTGGTTCCACAGTAATGGTGATTTATAAAGTAGGGAAGTTACTTTACTTTATAAAATTTATAAAGCAGAGTTACAGCAAGTTAAAGCATATAATAATAACTACTTACCAAGTACTTTATGTCAGATTTTTGCTAAGTTTGGCAGAATAAATCTTTATAAAACAACTTACTATAGTTAAATCTATCTTTTTATTTATACTTTGGTTGCTTCACTACTGCCCACCATGAAAGCTGGAATGCCCTCTAGTGGGTGGTAGGGACCAGGTTGACTACCACTGACATACACTATTAAAGAAATGGAAACAACCCCCTCAGTGTTCATCTGTGGAAGAATGCTCGCACAGATCACAGTACCTTCAATAGTCGCCTTCCTCTAGGGCAGTAGTCCCCAACCTTTTTTGGGCCACAGACCGGTTTAATGTCAGAAAATATTTTCACAGACCGGCCTTTAGAGTGGGACGGATAAATGTATCATGTGACCAAGAGAAGTGTCAAGAGTGAGTCTTAGATGGATATAAAAGAGGGAATTTGGTCATTTTTTAAAAATAAAACATTGTTCAGACTTGAATATAAATAAAACAGAAATAATGTAAGTTATTTATTCTTTCTCTGTGGACCAGTACCGGTCCGCGGCCCGGGGGTTGGGGACCACTGCTCTAGGGGACTGAGGCCAGAGCTCCTGCAATGCTGTGTGAGCTGTCTTCCTTATCTCGAGCCAGAAGCTTTCCTGTGGTTCCCTTCTGCACATCTGTCCAGGTTCTGCTCTGGAATAGCACTGGGATGTGCTGGTGTACTCTTCCCTGTGGCAACACTTTCTTGATCATCTTGCCTGTACACGAGAGGCAACACTTTCTTGATCATCTTGCCTGTACACGAGAGGCGTGGCATTGGAGCTGGCCCTTGGGAAAGGATGGGAGGGTACTGGCAGGGAAGGTAAGTGTTGGAAAAATGCAAGGCAGTGGAGTTAGCCTTGGTACTTGGCCTTGTCTGGGAAATTCCTCCCCAGCAAAGGCCGCAAGGGTGCAGCGGCTTCTCTCCTCCAATGCCGAGTGTGCAGAAAGCCTTCAGCACAGGGGAGAAGTGGCGGTGCTGTTGTGGCAGCACCCGCCGTCTGCATTGCTTCTGGTGGATGGTTTGTGGATGTTGGTTTTCAGCTGGATCTCCTTGGAAACCATGTTCCTATCAGCTTCCCACCTGTCTCTGGGCCTGTCCTGAAAACAGCTTTGTCCCCGATGCCATCTACATACTTCTGCTTCGTGTTGCTAACTTGTTCTTCCTCAAGTAGATCATGCTCGGCCCTCCCAGAATGGGTGCTTTGCTGCTGGTGACTAGGGAACAAATATAGGCATTTTTTCTCTTATACACATATCCTATAATAATTGATCGACTTCCAGGAATTCAAGCACTTATTTTTGTAGGATTATAGCAGCAGAGCCACCTGAAAACCATGTGCTTGCCTTCCCCCACCACATGCACACCTGGGCTTACACACAATTAGCTGGAAGCTATGTTAGCAAACCGCTCTGTCTACCGGTCCCTCCTGTGAAGAGGCAGGATTACGAATGCTCAGGAAGGAAGGCCAGGTGAAAGTCTTGGGCTTGGATTTCCTTGATTTTCATTGACTTTTTTTTCTTCCCCAATTAGCATGTCCATTGCTAAAGATTTTCTCTAAGGTCCAAGGCTACAAAGTGACTTCTCTTTCTCGGGCCAACAAGCAAAGATGAAATAAGAAGTCAAATGGGTAGGCCAAAGGTCAGTGGGCAATAGTAACAGTGCCTTTTCTGGCCCCTTTAGGGAAGAAATGGATTTTTAAAACAGAGTACACTGCTTCCTGTTATCCTAAGGGAATAAAGAAAGCTCAACTGTTCACTTGCATTTTCCTAAAAGCTTGCTATTACACTGCTGGCTTGGTGCTCTTCCTTAACAGAGCAGAATTCTTGTGTGTATGTGTGTGTGAGCGCATGTGAATTTGAGCATACACGCACAATTTTGCATGTAGCTCCGGTGGCCATTCTCATTTAACTAGCTGAACTTTGGGAGCCCCTTGGTGCCACTTGCCATGCTTTGTCATTCTCTTAATGGAAGGTGACTGCAGACGCAGAGTCTCCAGCCCGTCAGTGGAATTTACATAGTCACCTCAGCCCGCTAGTCTTCCTGATCTGGCCAGGCGGCACAGAGGGCTTTGTGAGCTAGGCTAGAAGTAGGTGTGATTAGGGTCCCTGGACATATATATTTCATTTCAAGTATAAGGACACCTGGATTCAAGTAATGTTAAGAAACATGGGCAACACCAGAGGTCTGGGTTTGTGCTCTGGCAAGTTCTTTTTTCCTTTGCCCATCGACCACACAAATTCTTTGGGCACTCTTCAGTGTAGAAGTGTGTAGGAAGTCCTGAAATTAACAGCAACTTTCTTGCCATGTAGGGATTTTCTTGGATACTTGGGTAGTCTGTGAGACTCTCTGGTGTCTCAAGATGTGAGTAAGAATAAAAATAATCCCTGGCCCGATAGCTCAGTTGATTAAAGCATCGTCCCAAAGCACAGAGGTTACTGGTTTGATCCCCGGTCAGGGCACATACAGGAATAGATCGATGTTCCTATCTCTCTTTCTCTCTCTTCCTCTCTCACTAAAATCAATCAATAAAAAAACAAAGAATAATAATAGTTGATAACATCTAGCCTGAATAAATTCAGTCACTCAGAGTAATGTGATCACTATGCTTAGGAGTAATTGTTACATGTGATGTATATTACAGGAAGTACATTTACTATATGTGCTGGCTCTCTTTGAATTCTTTGCCCAATTTCTGCCACATAAACAGGTACTTAACAAGTGTTTGTTAAAAAAAGATTATCTCTAGATTCCAAACCACATTTGGATTATTTATACTTTTTGATTTGATAGCTTCGCTTAAATAGACCCTCAAAATATAGTTGTGTGGAAATTTAGTTCCAATCAACTGATCTCAACCCTCAGTCTTCATGGAAACCTTTGAGGGTGCACTCCCTTCTCTCCAGCCCTTCTTCCTGCCTAGGAGGTCTCTCTTCTGTTCCAACCACTTTAGCTTCTTAAACACTGCAGAAGAAATGGGGGGCTGGCAGGCAGCTGTGGGTTTTGCAGCATGCATTTCTTTGTTCAGATTTGGAATCGATTAGACCAGCAATACACGGTGGTAAGGGAGTCAGATGACAGAGACACACAGCGTCACAAAGCACAAGGTACCTTTTTCCTAGCCTCATTCCCTCCTCACTGAGGTGTCTTCCATGTATGGTGTGTGCCTTCTGGATTGTTTTCAGCTTATTTACACGTGCACCTGCAGTGTTTCTGGGAACTCTCATTGGCTGTTGAATCTTTTCATCTGTCAAGATTAGATGTGATGACTTGGCCATTACACAGCTCCAGTGAAAGGCAGTCACAGAGGCTTGAGTAGGACTGAATCATAATCTAGATCAGTGGTTTTCAGCCCCTAGTTCACTGACTGATGCCCATCCACCAGAAATTTTGTGCTGGTCCACAGAAAAGTTAACTACCCTGATGTTGTATGAGATTATAGAGTTTGCAATCATTGGATCTGAAATCATTGGAAACACTGGTCTAGAAGTTGACATTCACATACACCCAGAGAGATGTTCATACTTTTGGGGTTGTGTTCATACCAGGAACATTTCATTTTGGTGGCCCTGATTCTTTTGCTCTAAAACTTTAACAATAAGCACTTATCCTGTAGGTTAGAAGGTGCTTTAAAAATCTGGGTTGGTTAGAATTTAGAAGCATACCTGATGGCTCTCTGCTTATTCAGGGGCCTACTGGTCACTTCTGATGTGTTTGAGCCTTAACCTGCAATACATCATGAGCCTCACCTTCTTACCTGGGTCAAGTCTGATGGGATGGAGCTACATAGAGGGGCTGGCTTTCCTATGGTTGATTTTGTGACCTTGAATCAGGGCATTAGCGAAAATTCCACCCTGATGACTGGGACCAACCTTGTGAGTGTGAGTTCTCCATCCACATAGGTCTGCTGTGCCTGTAAAGTCTCTCACCCCACTCCCCAGCACAGCTTCCCATGGTCCACCATAACTTTTCTTCCTGTTGGGGCTGCCGGCAGAGTAGATGAGACAGTTAGTGCAAAGGGCTTAAAAACGGTGCCTAAAACATTGTAAGAGCTCAGGACACATTTGTTATTATTGATGGTAGGAATAGTAGTATCAGCAGAATAGTTGAGTTCTCAGTAAAAGTTTAGCTGCTATTATTATTATTACACATTTATCCTTTGAAATTTCAAGCTTCTCTAGACAGTGTGTCTTGTACCAGCTGAGTGCTCAGAAGCACTTTGGACCCCCCTAGGTAATGCATGGAGAATGATTGCTCTTTTTCCAGTTGTACAGTTCTCTAGTAAACATCTGTTTATTAGGAAAATTGTACTCTTTGGACAGGATCTCATGTCTGGGCCCTTCATTTGGAAAAGGAAGGAGAGTCATGACTCTGTAGATACCAGCATGGAGAATGGCCCACGTATGAGCCTGTCTCTCTCATCAAAGCAGATTCTGTAAATGACAGAGGCCATTATGCTCTTTCTGTGTAACTGTCTGACTTAGCATAATGACTCAAAGAGCCCTAACAACAGAGGAATTATAGCATCATTTTACTGTGCCAATGGTTAACATGTTTTTCATTTCGGTTAACATTCATTATTTTGTCTCCAGTTCAAAAGAGGCACCATGTCAACTATCTAAGTGTCTTCCATTCTTGATTTAGAGCAGGTACTTCTGATTCTGCAGACAAATTCAATCTTGTTTATGAATGGGTCATTTGATACTAGCAGGAAAGTAAAATGCAGAAAATGCTGGCTGCCAACAGCCCTCACTGCGAGTATAAGAAAGAGTTCTTCTTGGGTGGGTTCTCCGTGCCTCTGAGCTGACAGGTCTGCTCTAGAGATCTGATGAGAGAATGAAGGGCCCAGCCACAGCTTTCCCTCCTGTAAAAGGGGATGATTCCAGCACTGTGTGTGAGGAACCAGGGAGATGAGTAGGGCACTTAGACTGCCATGTGGTGGTCACACAGAACGCCTGGCTACTGCTGCTCTTCTTCATTCATCACCTGGAATCGCTTTACTCTTTCTCCAGCTGTTCATACACAGAGAACTGTTCTATCTACAGTGACACGGACATGTTAGCATGCACAATGCATTGAATTAAATGAAAGACCCTTCTTCAATAACTAAAGGAAGAAAGTCAGCAATTCTACTAGATATACTCTTTGCAGCGCCACCCCCACCATGTCATTACATTTTTTTGACACTGATTGTTAAATTTAATCCTGTGGGGTTGTTGTCAGAGAATCTACAACTGCATATGTATTTATTACTGAAAATATTACCTTGAGATCTCTGTCCTGCCATCGTTTTATTGTGGGCCCTGACTGTGGTTCTACTCTGCCCATGGGTCACAATTGATGTCATAAAATACTTTTGCTTGGAAGAGGTGGGATATAGGACTTGGCTGGGTTGGTGAGGGTAGGGGTCCCTGAGTGAGGAGCATTGGGGCCCAGTGGAAAGGAAGAGCAGGAAACACATATGTGGATTGAAGGTTGATGTTGACAAGTCCATTAACTAGGACAGAAACTCCTTGGAAGGAGCAGTAATGACCTGGTCAGTCTTGCTTGTAGCTATTGCTCTCTTATTAGAGTGTGTGTGTAGTTCAGTCTGCTGCCTGTGGTGGTGAGTTGTTCCTATAAATAAAATGAATATTAATGCATTTATTTGCATAGTACACTTTATAGCAATCCTCTGTGTGGTGTTCCAGAGAACAGTGTAAGAACAAAGTAAATCTTTAGATTGACAGCATCAACATGTGATTCTGTGCAATGCTGTTACCTTGCTAGAAAATTCAAATGTCACATTATTTGAGTACTACCTAATAATGTTTGCTAACAATTTCTGGAGTTTGACTTTTCACCCTAGGCTACATTTCTTTATAAAATGCTACTAAACTTAATACTATTTGCTATTTGTTAAACATACATACACATACACACACAGTGTTGTGAAGAATACAGAAAAACTTACTGTTTCAATAATTCTTGAGAATTCCTAGGAATTCATATTTCTCATTCTTGAATCCAAAAAATTAGTATCTGTTGGCAGTTTGAACCTGCAGCCTTGGAGACAGTCTGACTCTGGAGTGTGGGGTCCTTCACCTCAGATGCACAGGGGGGCTCCCTCTGCCATTCCTCAGTTGTCATTAGAAACTTTTTCTAATTATTGTTGGTTGTTTTAGGTCTAAATTAGAAAGATTTCTGGAAATAAGAGCCTGCTGAATTTTTGTTACTTAAAACATGCTGTTTTTGCTTTCTAGGCAGTGCTAATGATCTGTAGAAATAAAAGGAGAAAGTTCTAAAGGTCCAAATGAATAAATTCACTTATTTCACTGAGCAAACCCGTGTGTCTCGAGGGTCAGTCTTGTTTCTAAGCACCAGGAGTATAAGAACGATGAAGACGCAGCTGCCCCCTTGAGGAGTTGACAATATTTTGATGGAGATAGACTTGAAAAGAGCTGCTTTGTGCTGTAGTGGCTGTCACAGTTGGGTCTGAACGAGGTGCACTGTTGAACAATGTCATGTTTAATGCTACTTGTGATAACGCTCACAGGATCAGGAGAGACCTCATGGAAGGCAACTGATCTGCAACTTGAACAAGGGACAGGCATCAGCTATGCCGATTGAAAGCGTTTGCCAAGTTGTGTAGACCTGAATTTGCTTGGCACATTTATGTGATGTAGGTGGCTGATGTGGCATACTGGAGTGAAGAAGGGGGTGGTGAGCACAGGAGAAGGCAGCATCTGCCATGGGCCCCAAGGGTCTAAGCCTGGGTGTGCCCCAGGTGCTGCTGGAACAATACTAGCCTCTTACTATTTGGTCATGTTGGAGACCAGTTAGGAAGCGGAACCACGTGCAGTCACAGGACTGTAGTGGTGTGGCGTGCAGCCCCATTACCTGTGGACGGGCCCCGGGAGACTCCCTGGGGGAGGGCGCTATTGAGCCAAGCCTTGAATAAAGACTCATGAGGCAGAGAGGAGTGGAGGCGAGAGGGGAGAAATATGGATAGGAGAGGAAATATGTCAGAGCCAGGAAAAACCCACATGATGGTGCAGAGGCACCAACAGTCCTTGATGGGCTTGGTGGAGGTAGGCTCAGTCAGTTTAACACCAAAATTAGGAGTTTAGAGTATGCTCCAGGAGGTGGGGAGAAGAGGGAGGTTATGAGCGTGGGAGTCACATCACCAGATTTGTACTTAAGAATCATCACTCTACTTCAAAGCCATGAATGCTGGTTATTTTGGTAGACCAAAAAAAAAAAAAAAAGAAAGAAAAAGAAAAAGAAAAAGAAAAAGATTGCGACTAAGCAGCTGAGCCAAAGAGAGTAAGAATGCTGGTGACCCACTGATTGTCTTCTCTCCCTCGTGGCACATGTGGCTGGGTTTTCTGCACAGCACTTTCACAGGGTAGGGGCTGTGACTGCCTCGGCACCAGCCAGGCGGGGGGCACACAGGGCTTCCTGCCAGTGGAGGAGATGGTAGAACCTGCCTCCCAGACTAAATTGCTTGTGTCACCCCAGCTGATGAATGTCTGTGACATTGGGAATAGCAATCCCATCTAGATACCTTTATGGGATTTCATTCTTCATTGACTCAAGAAGTTTGAAATATCTTGGAGTCAGAAAGCCCCTTGCCTCAACTGGGTTGGTTGTTTTTTATGGTTTGCACTGAATTGTGGAGATTGTAATAGATACATAGTAACCAGGGAAGTCATGCTCCACAGGCTCACCTGTACTTGCACTTAACTTTATAGAGCTTGGCCTGTGGACAGAGACCACAGGTTTGGCGGCCATCCCTACTGGTGTTCTAGTAAGGTAAGGAACACCTGCCTTTGCCCTGATATAACAGTATGCTTGTTTTGTTAAAATTGGGCAAATTTAGAATGTCCTGGCCTTTATTTTCTAGTGCCCAAGGCATCCTAGTTGGAGTCAGACAGGACACTTCTGGGCGTAATCCGTGACCATTGGATGCTGGCAATGGGAGCTTGCTGCTCTGCTGGTGGGGCCGGGGTGGGGTGTCAGGGGCATGATTTATAACATGGAGCCCTGATGGTGGAAGAACAGGTGCTGGAGTAGGGAGCTGAAACAGTCCCAAGAAGCAGTCATCTGCAGGATAACCTCAGTCTGACAGCTATCTAGGAGGTCACTTGGCCATATTTCGGTGTGACACTGGGCAAATCACTCACAAGCTATATCCCTGATTTCTCCTCATTTATAAAATGCAGTTGTTGTGCTGGGTTAGTTTTAAGTTATTTTCCGGTTCTGACAGTCTGTGATTTGGTGATTCACTGCTGAGTGGCCACACAGGGTCAGTGCACAGGGATGTATTGAGTAGCCCAATGGTGAGCACTGGCCAGCCTCACCTCTCAGCCCCCCACTTAGTAAACTTAATGGCGACATTCAGGTACAGAGAAGGAATGACCTGTTGTTAACTGGTAATTAACAGCTGGTTCTATCTTTTTCTCCAAGCTGCTGGCTCCGTGTCCTCTACCCCCCCCCCCCCCCCCGCCTTTGGCTAAGCTCCTCAGGTTTCTTTATTCTGGGGCCTCACTGCACATGGCGCTGTCTGCTCCGACAGCTGCTCTTTGGCCTGAATAGCCCCTTCCTGGGCACTCACAATGAGAATTGCTTCAGCCATGAGCATGCAGCTAGGGACTAACCCAGGAGAGAGGCTGCAAGATAGCAGAACTTGTGCCTGTGTTTGCTGATTCATTATCAGTGTCAGACAATCTGCTGTGCGAATGATGATAAATGTGTGGCGTTCTGCGGAGGGAATTATGTACTCCAAGGTTCAGCCTGTGCTGACAGCCTGCGCATCTGCCGCATGGCGTCCCATCACCCCTGTCCCTTTTCAGTAGTCCAGGACAAATCCTGAAAACCTATATTGTGTTTGGCGAAGGATAATAGGAAACCTCATATCCATGTGATTTAGAAATGCAAATAATTGATGTTTTTATTCCAGACAGAGAGGCAAGGGTAAGGTGGGCAGCTGCTACGGAAGCAGGGAGGCATTGGAGAGAGGACCCCAGTGACAAACATGCAGTGACCCCAGGGAATTCTCAAGCTAGCAATCTAGGTGAGACTGACATGGGCTGGAGAGGAGAGACTCATCCCTGGACACTCTAAGCCGTGAGACTGTCCTTGTAGGCCCAGCCCCCAGTTGCCTTCCTGACTCCGGGCACAACTCTTCCCCAGATTGGGCTTCCCCATTAGTGAAATGAGTAAGCTGGACTGGCTGATCTCAGATGGCCCATGGAGGACTTCCTTTTCTGGTCTGTTGGTCAGACAGGCTCAGCCCTATGGCCCGCCTGCCTGGGGTCCCAAGGATTGTGCTATGGGTACATGACATCCATCTGGATGTCACGTTCAAAGGTAGTTCCTCTAACAGGCCTACCTCCTCTTCCTACCCCTCCCCCAATCACTCTGGTTTGAGGGAAGGGTGGGACTGAGTTGATGAGTGCTCTTCCTTAGCTGATCTTCATTTGGAAGAGGGTAGGCTACTTCAGATGCCAAACCTAATTTACGAGGAGCTGGACATTCATTTCATACCTAGTAGAAAAGATTTCCCTCTTGCAGCCCCATAAGTTCTTCAGGGAATTCAATGCCATTTCCAACCTCGGGCCTTAGAATTAAGTCACACTTCTATGGCAGTGGTAATTTCATACCCGCATCTACTGAGGCAAATGATAATTATGACAATGGCTACCATTTTTATTGCTTCCCGTTTTCCAGGCATTATACTGAGTACTTTACATACCTCAGCCCACTTAATCCTGTACCATCTGCTTGAAGTAGGTTCTATTGTCCCCGTTTTGCAATGAGGAAACTGAGGTTTACAGGGTTAACAAAATCCTGCTAAGATCAGACTCACTGAGCTGAGATTTGAACTTGTGTTTTCTGACTCCAGAGCCCAAGCATTAATAACACGCAGGACTACCACTTCAAGGGCACAATCATTGGCTGATTCAAGGGCAGTCCAAAGACACTCTTCCTCTGTCCAGACACAAACCCATGGCCACGAGAGTCACTCCCAGTAGTTTGGTGGGGAAGCTACTTCAACTTCGTGAGAAAGGGTGGCGG
The DNA here is from genome assembly GCF_036850995.1 of Saccopteryx leptura. NCBI lineage: Eukaryota > Metazoa > Chordata > Mammalia > Chiroptera > Emballonuridae > Saccopteryx > Saccopteryx leptura. The sequence goes on along the minus strand of NC_089508.1, from coordinate 159,148,630 downwards.
TAACTGCAGGGCTTTCTGTCAGTGGTTTGTCACAAGGGATGGGGTTCCTTCCATGGACATAAGCCATCGTAATAGCACCATTTATCATAATGACAAAGGTGAGGATGGGGGGGCAGCAGAATTGAAGTTGGAATGAAAGAACAGAATTCTGATTATTTTAGCAGTTGAAAGTGACATCAGCTCAGAGCCTTTATCAAACGGCGAATTGGAAGCTGGACTGAAATTGCTTAAAAATGTATCCAGAGATCATTTTCTGCAGCTGTGATAAAGTCATCGGGCCATGTTCGGAGATGTGTTTCTATCGGCGGTGCTCACGGCGTCATCTGCGGGTCATCCCACTCGGAGGCTGTTGCTCAGCCCTGAGGAGCCTGAGGCTCTGGGTGCTGTTCTGGGCACACGTGAAATGCCACCCCTTGCACCCCAAGGGGCTGGGCGAGCGGAGGGACCACACGCCTTCATTGTTCTTTTCAGTGTACTGTGAATGTCTTTTCACATCAGTAAGTGATGTTTTACATTTTCAATGGCCACATTGCTTTCCCAGTCCATCTGGTGGATTGAACCTGGGTTTTTGGGACAGTCTCAGTGCTCTGGAGCAAAGGAGGGTGCCGGCTGTGTGACAGCCCTTCAATTTATTTGGCCTTTATCCAGGTACCTAGAAGAGAGACCCTTGGGGACGAGAGCTTTAGTTAACTCATCTCCTCTTTTTCCATCCTCAGGCAAAAGAAGGGGAGCGTGGCCCACAAACACTGGGTTGGACCTTCGAACCTGGTCAAGTGCAAGCCCTGCCCCATAGCACAGTCGCCCATGGTCTGCGGCTCCGATGGCCACACCTATACATCCAAGGTTAGTCACCTTTGTCTTCTTTGTCATCAGAAACACTCCCCATGTGCTGGTTCTGACAAGGCTCGGGGCCCAGACTGGCACGTTGTGTGGATCTCCAGGAGGTTTGGGGCTGTGGCCTGGAGAAACCGCCGGAAGAGCAGGCTCTCTGGCCAGAGAGAGAAGTGAGATGGAAACAGTACTTCCTGTGTCCCAAGGAGTCAAGCACTGAGGGGAGAGGGTGATTCTGAGAGAGGCATGTGATCCCACTGTTAATCCAGGGAAGCTTCCTGGAGAAGGTGAGGTAGCAAGCTGTTCCAAAGATCCGAGTCATGCAGCCTGGTTGACGGGAGCGGAGATGGGAGGGAGGCCCAGGATGCTGCCTAACAATGGCACGGTGAAGGGAGGTGTGTGTCAGCACAGTGTCAGCTGCATCTCTGGCACATCCAGCCCGCACCAGGCCCCGGGGCTGCAGGGCCATCCATTACTCTCTCAGGGAGCTGCAGGGGCTGGTGTCTAATGTGGAGGGCAGGTATGGGGACAAGCCACTGTAATTCAAACCTGTGAAAAGAAATGGTTTCATAGCAAACGGGACTAGGGATCAAGCAGGTCTATTTGTTCTTATTGGAAGGCCGGGGAGAAGTTTTGCAGAAGAGGGCATATCATTGGGTTCTAGTAATGGGCTTTATGGGCAGGAAGGCTGGGTCATCAGACTGGAGAAAGGAGGAAGAGCTGATCATTTGTTCTTGGAACTTCACACTCTGTTCTTGGGGTGAGGCTATACCTTTGTGTGTGGGAATGGGTAGTCTCACTGAGATAATGAGTTTAAAGGAAAGCACAGAATAGATAAGTTTGCTTGTTCATCCTCGTATTCAACAAATATAAGTCAGCGCCCCCTCGGAGCCCAACCCTGTGCTGGGCAGGAGGGAGTCGGTGTGCGGTATCTCAGGAGTTTTCTATAACCAGGGTTGGCTCTGAACCCCCCCCCCCATCTCCTCTGGCTCCAGCCTTGCTGCTTTTATCCCTCCTCCCATTGCCTGTGTTGGGGTCCCTTCCAGAACAGAGTCTAGGACTAAAGAGAGTCGCTGTAAGAAACACCCTGGTCACTGCTGGCCGCTCCGCCATGTGGTTCTTGGGCTCAGGGACTCAGGCCACTCTGTGGGATCCCCTTCTGTTCCTACCCCAGTGCACACACAGCGGACAGCTTCTGTTCTCTGTGACCCCCTCGCTGTCCTACCCCAGCGTTTTGGAGACTCTGCAGACCTGGGCGCACCCTCCCCCCCGCAGCCCTCTGAGGCTTGTCGGGTCGTTTCCAGGCTGAGCTGCGCTTCCCTGTTGATTCTGTGTTGCACAGGTCTTATACTTCATTCCCTGAAAGTAGAAATTTAGCCTCTCAGATTTCCACTTTTTTCTAACTAAACGGAATACATTTTAATAAGTATCATTTGAGACATTCTTGTATGCCAGGCTGTACGCCAGATGCTGTGGAAACTTAGAGTGAAAATAAAAACGTTGGCTTCTCTTCATGGCCAGAACCAGTAATCCTTACCTCCTAGTCTGCCCTGAGAATTGCAGCTTCTCTGCCGAAGGTCACAACCAGTACATCCTGGCTCAATAGCCCCGGCCTGATCCCTAGTCCCCTTTGCTATGAAACCATTTCTTTTCACAGGTTTGAATTACAGTGGCTTGTCCCCATACCTGCCCTCCACATTAGACACCAGCCCCTGCAGCTCCCTGAGAGAGTAACGGATAGCCCTGCAGCCCCGGGGCCTGGTGCGGGCTGGATGTGCCAGAGACGCAGCTGACACTGTGCTGATACACACCTCCCTTCAAGTATCATTTGAGACATTCTTGTATGCCAGGCTGTACACCAGATGCTGTGGAAACTTAGAGTGAAAATAAAAACGTTGGCTTTTCTTCATGGCCAGAACCAGTAATCCTTACCTCCTAGTCTGCCCTGAGAATTGCAGCTTCTCTGCCGAAGGTCACAACCAGTACCTCCTGGCTCAATAGCCCCAGCCCGCATTGCTCCCCACCCCCTCCCGCTTCCTCCTTCCCCTGCTCTCCCTGACCCCTGATGGAATCGCAGTTAGAAAAAATATGCAAAGGGGCTTGCTTCTGACCCACTGAACACTCCTGGAATGGTGGATTTACAGGGAGCGCTGATGAACACTGTTCCCCCAGCCCAGAGACTGCTCAGGCCGCCATTGTCTTTCACCCAGCGCCCAGCTTCTAGTAGGTGGTGCACAGTCTCCTGGAGATCCTGTTAAAACGCAGATTCCAGTGTAGCAGGTCTGGTACCGGGCCTGAGAGTCCATATTCCTCTCCAGTTCTGGGCGATGTCCATGGTGCTGATCCGGGAACTATCGATACAATGCTTAGCGAGGACTCAATCTTCACAGGTGCCTCCTGATAGCTCTGTCTCCGCTCTGCCCTTTCTCCTGCCCCCAAAATCCATTTCCACATGATGGAAGGGGGTGTAATTCTGTAATAAAAGTGTTTATCAGTCTCCTCCTTTAAAATGCTTGGATAGCTGTCTTCTTGCTGCTAGAACTAAGCGCAGACCCTTTGTCATTACTAACAAGGCCCCCGGAGCCTGTGGCCTTTCTACTCCATAATCACTATTGTCAAAAAATCCTCCCTTCCTTTGTCCAGCAGCTGCGCAGTGGACACTTAGAGTTGTCTTGGGCATGGTGCAGTTGTGTGGAGGGGTGGTGGGGAGCAAGACAAATGTCTGGTAGGGAGGACACAAGTAGCTGTGTCACCAAACAAGCAAGTAGGTATTGAGAAGGAAATGAGCATGGCAGTGAGAGAGGGAGGAGAGGCTGGGTCTGGGGGGCATGGTGCAGAGGGCCTTGCTGGGACATGTCCTCAAAGCTGGGGGTAGAATGTTCCAGAGAGAGAAAATTGCATGGCCAAGGCCCGCAAGCAGGATGATATGTTTGAAGAGCTGAGAGGAAGCCTGTGTGACTGACAGTGAGACACCTGAGACGAGGTGACAAGGAGGATATTGAGGACAGTCTAAGAGCTGGAAAGTGAGCAGAGAGTTTGGTAATGCCAGGCTAGTGGGACGCTTGTTATTCTAAGTGCCTCCTTGTCTACGTCTGCCTTAAGAAGGTGAGGTCCTACCATGTCAGTTACCACCTCAAACCAGCACAGAACACAGTGCAGAGTGGGTGCTTCACCAGGCATAGGACACAGCACACAGTGGGTGCTCAGTAAAGTCATGGACAAGACTGGGCCACCAGGGACATGAGCTGAATAGAGAGAGTCTGGTCTGTGTAACCCAACAAGGATTTGAGTGATCGGGTTGGCGAGAGCTTCATGATTGAGGAAAAGAAGCCATCCCCACCATGGACCAGGTTGCTTAGCTCAGCACCCAGCTGGGGGCTCTGGCAGGGAGTCAGAGGCTCCTTGCAATGATTCCCTCCTTGTGAAGATCCAGTTTGTGCTGCTCAAATTATTCCCTCCAGCTCCAGAGTAAACCGTCTGATCCTCAAGCCTGCGGTTGGAGACATGCCATGAAATGTCAGTGAGTGATGAGGGCTGTTTGAGCGAGTGGCGTGTCACACATCAAATCCAGCAAAACACTGCCTGCTCGCCTCTGTCTCTCGTTCACCGAAGGAGCTTAAAATTCCAGCTCCTTACGACCCCCGAGCTACAAGGAGCAGTGGTAACCTGTCAGACGTGGTCTGAACTGCTGTCAGCTGCCCAGGGAGTGTCTTTGGAAAGGCACGCTGGTCGGGCCCCCCGCAGTCTGGGCTGGGAAATTGGCTTTCTGTGTTAGAGAAGGTTGCCCATTTACAGATATTGTGAAATAGCTTGTTTAAGAGGCAGGATCAGAATTTGAGAGAGCCCTTTGCAAGGAATCCTGAAGCTTCAAAAGGGGAGCAGCTTCCAAGAAGACATCCACTGACTGCTCAGGAACCCTGAAGCCCAGGATGGTTGTAAACCCTCATGGCATTCAGTGAGGCTTCCTTCCGAGAGGGAGTATCTCAGTCTGGTTGGGTTGGTTATTGGTGTTTTAGTTATTGCCCCTAAATGCATAACCACCTGGTTATTGAGGTTTAAGAGGACATTTTAATCTCACAGACAAAGCTGAGGCCCGCCAGTCAATGGTCAATTAAAAAAGTGAGTTAACTATCAATGAACAAGTAACTTTCTATCCTATGCTGTATGGTCTTTTTGTGTATGTCAGTGGGGTCAGAAAACAAGGGATAAATGAGACCATGATACATGACTATTTGATATTATAAGTCAAATGCACAAAAATTAGTGTTGGCAGAAGTATATGGCAGCTCCAGTTCCATCATCACAGAACCCAGCTTCCCATAATAAATATTCACAGTTCTCCAGATGAGCGTTTAGCTTTTCTCAGGTGGATCCGAGGCGGTGGGAGCGCTGTCAGGAGCAGGAGGAAGGAGCCCAAACATCCACTCTGTCCTTGATGCCAGTGCTTGTCCTCGGGTCACATCAAACAAGCTTTCTTTCTGCCTCTAGGACTGGGGAGATGCATTCAGGACCCTCTCTCTGCAGCAGGGTTCTTCCAGGGGCCTGGCACCAGGGACACCACTCAGAGCTCTGTGACTCCCCCAGGACCAGAGAACGTGAACAAGAATGCACAGTCCTGAGATGAAGGGATGTAAGACATTACATGGCAATAAATATCTGTTCAGACTCTATAAAGTATAACCCATAAAAGATAAGGAACAGAAAACCTCTGCTGGGAATAGACAAGTGGAAGGCTGGGGCTGCGGCTGGCTTGAGAGAGTGACAGATCTGTCCCTCAGCATTGCTTCTAGGCAGTAAAGGTCACCCTTGTCACTTAAGTGCCCTTGATGTTACATCCTCCTGGCCAGGAAAAATGATGTAGTCCAAACCTTCAGGAAACGTAGAGTTCTGTGTTCTGTGTCATGCATTGTGCTAAGTATGAGGGCTTGACAAAAGGCAAAAGAGACGAAGCCCCCGTTTCCATGGAACTTACAAGAAAGGCGGGCAAGTCGAATTCTTTTCACTAGAATAGGTGCTCAGACAAGGGGTGTTCAGGGTGCTACAGGACATGGAGCAGGGCCACCACAACCCAAATGGAGGTGTGAGGGGTCTTCTTAGAGGACATGATGACTCCACAAGGATCTTGAGGCCAGAAGGAGTCAACCAGACAGGAGCAGGGCAGAAGGCACAAGCAGCTCGCTCATTGGGGGAAAAGAGGTTAAAGAGATGAAAGAAAGGCTGCTCCCTTTGAAGGAGCCAATGACACTGTCACAGTGGCTGGGTCACAGGGGGTTGACTAGCTGCAGAAACGAGGCTGGGAAAGGAATCAGGGGCACTTTTTTTCAGGGCCGTGAAAGCCATGTGAGGAGGTTGGATTTTACCTTAAGAGTTTCAGGAATCCTCCTAAGGATTGATGTTTTTGAATGTGCCCATACTGGCTGCATGGTGGCAGTGGTCAGGGGCAGGACCAGAAGCTGGGTAACTGTGAGGAGCCTACTGGCAGGAGCCAGGCCTAGATTTGTGTCATGATTGCAGAGACGGGTTGAAAACCATCTAAAGAGGCACTCAGGAAATCACAGTTGATCTTGGTGACTGGATTTCAAATATAAAATGTTATTCCAGCTCTGAGCTCAGCAGAGGGCTTCTTCACCATCCTACTCCTGGGGAGACTTAGAATCCTCCTGCCACCAGCTTGGTGGCCTTGGTGTGAACCCTGCCATCTCCGAACACCTTTCCTGTCTCTCCTGTTATCGACATAGGCAGATGAAGGCTTATGGGGTCCTGGCTGCCAGCTTCTAGTTTTGCCTGTAGAAAGTGGAAATTGCTGTGGCTGACTAGAACCTGGCCAGCCCAGACTTCAGATGGGCAACCTTAGCTTTCTGTCTAGAGGAGAAAGCTTTTCTGGAAGTTGTGAGTAGATCAGGAGTGGTGCTGGGGTCCTGGAAGCTCAGAAGGTAGTGGGGTGGAGGTCCCCAATGCTCCAGGCTGGCCCTGCTGGTCTCTCACTGCCAGTCCTCTTTCCATAGGACCTCATTGGCTTCTCTCCATTTGCACCCAGCTGACCAAAGACGGGGGTCAGGCAGGACTGCTCCTTTATGCCTGGAAGCCCTGGGTGCTCAGCCTGACCTCTGAGGAGAGGCCTCTCAGAGGGAGGCTGGGAGCCCCGAGCACCAGCCCTGTTCTCTGGCATCAGCCTGGCCGTTGATAATTGGAAAACAAACTTGCAAATAGGCATCTTCTCTCTCCCCTCCCCACAACATTTACTTCCTTAATCGCTGTTAAACAATTAGCAAATGGCTCATTTATGTCTAGACACAGAAGAGAGATGCAGAATTAAGAGCTGCTGTGGAGGAAAATGCTTCTGTTCTTGAGCGTGTGCACATAGGAGGGTGAGGGAGAGAGAGAGAAAGAGAGCATGCTTTACATGGCTGGCATTTCTCTCAACATATTGTCGCTATGGATTATATTATTTTCAGAGTCATCTTAATAGTTTCCAACAATTGCTACCAAATAAAGGTCATGTTTGAAGTTGGCAAATGGAGTCTGTTGGCCGGCACTGCCCACAAACAGGCTGCTCTGGTGATTAGAGCAGATCCTGGGTATGGATTTGTGAGATTTCCTGCAATAGCTTCAGGCTTGGTATGTCTTCTACCTCCCCCTAGACTCCTGGGGACCTGTGGCCATGGCAGGCTGGGGACGGTTCTGTGTGCGGCTACTTTGCTTGTTTTTGGCAGAGTAGAGGCTGTTAGTATTTTCAGTGTTATTTGTGGGTAGCTCTGCCTCCATAGAACTTGCTGGGTGGGAATCATCTTCACTTGCAAATGGTTCATGGGTGGAGGCCTTGCTTCTGAAAATAAAATGATTGGCAACTGAAGGGGGAAGACTTGCCTTTGTGTATTTTGTGCACGGGGGAGTGGAACGCAGTGGCGGTGGTAACAGTACCAAGGTTAAGAGGGAGAGAGCAGTGAGGGGAGCCACTGATGCTCCCACCTGGGCATGTGGAGGGTCCAGGAGTGGGAACATCCCCAGCCGCATCCCTGTGCTCTCAGGCCGTAGGTGGAGAATAAGAGTCCTGTGTCCACAGAGCACATAGATGGAGGAGTCAGGTAGATGATTTCATTCTTTTGATTTTCTGTTGCTTAGAGAAAGCCAACAAAAGCAGCATTATGACTTTGGGGAAATAGTGGCATCTAACCAACTTTAAGCAATTTTGTTTTATACATTAAACAGTTTGAGACTGGGGACAAATCCCTCATGGCAGGTGGCCCAACTTTGCCTCTTCCTGGAAGCCTTGTTCATTGTCAGCCTCCTTCCCTCAGTCTGGGGTGGCCAAACATCATTGGATAATGAGAGCTGGTATTCATACTAGGAAAACCTGTGACTATTAGTTTAAACAGAGTTATTACCCTAGTTTTATTATCATCCATTTTTATTCATGGGGCTTTTGAAAGAACAAGTATAAATAATATATAAAATGTTGTGTATTTGTGAGGATACAGGTTCTGTTTGCTATAACAAAAACCCAAATGAAACAGAGGCTTAAATAGGATTAAGTAAATACTCCAAAGATAAGCAGTCCAGAGTTGATAAATGCTGCCTCTAGACTATCAATGACTCAGTCCTTTTCAGCTCTGCCATTCTCAGCAATTGGAATTGTTCAGCTCTGCCTCTTGGTCCAAGATGGCTGTCATTCTCCAGCCAGTAGGAAGGAGGCAAGGAAGGGGCACAATCCTGAAATCACCATGGTTATTTCTGCTCACATCTGATTGGCTACAGCTTAATCACAAGGCTACACTGAGCTGCAAGGGAGGCTGGGAAATGTAGTTTTTATTCTGGGAACCTATGTGCCCAGCTAAATTTGAGAGTTATATTATTAAAGGAAGGATAGAGTGAGTATTGGGGATCTCTAGCAGTCCCTATCATAATAATACTTTTTGATGATAATAATAACAACAAAATAGTAGTAATTAATTACTGAACACATTAAGTGATATGACACAGTGCTCAGTGACTGAGTATTTTCTTTCCTCTATTCCATCTAATTCTCACAACAGAGCTAGGAGCTAGGTACTGCTATTAGTCCTTATTAAAGAGGAGAACACTGACAATATAAACTTCTCCAAGGGCAGTGCGGCTCATGAGCAGCCGATTGGCTATTTGACCCCGGGTCTGTGGGACTGAAATCACAGACTTGACTTCCACGAGAGAAATCCATCTGAAGAGAATGTAGCATCATCAGGGTGCTTTCGATTTCAAGTGACAGAAACATAACTCAAAACTTAGCTTACTCGGCCCTGGCCGGTTGGCTCAGCGGTAGAGCGTCGGCCTGGTGTGCGGGGGACCTGGGTTTGATTCCCGGCCAGGGCTCATAGGAGAAGCGCCCATTTGCTTCTCCACCCCCCCCTCCTCTCTGTCTCTCTCTTCCCCTCCCGCAGCCAAGGCTCCATTGGAGCAAGGATGGCCCGGGCGCTGGGGATGGCTCCTTGGCCTCTGCCCCAGGTGCTAGAGCGGCTCTGGTCGCGGCAGAGCAACGCCCCGGAGGGGCAGAGCATCGCCCCCTGGTGGGCAGAGCGTCACCCCTGGTGGGCATGCCGGGTGGATCCCGGTCGGGCGCATGCGGGAGTCTGTCTGACTGTCTCTCCCCGTTTCCAGCTTCAGAAAAATACAAAAAAAAAAAAAACCACACACACAGAAAAAACTTAGCTTACAAGTGAAGGTTTACTGGCATATGAGGCCAGAAAGCCTAGTGGGGAAGGTAGGCTTTCAAGAAGGAAGGGGAAATTCAGTGTTGACAACACTCCATTCCGTCTGTCTTTCATTTCCGCCTGTCTCTGCTTGTCTTCATTCTACAGAGAGGCGTTCTCCCCTTGGCGGGGAATATGGGTTCTGATAGCCCAGGGTTCATTTCCTCCTAACCTAGAAAGTCCAAAGGAAGATGCTAATGTCTGCATTTCAGTGCCAGGAATTGATTCCAGTTGGCTCGTTTTGAATTATGTGTCTGTCCTTTAATCAAAGACCATGGTCACATGACCCTCTTAACTCTTATACTTCACTATGATCAAGGGTAGTATTTTTTACCAGAATAAGAGGGAGTGTATGATTATTTACTTGACTGAGTAGAACTTAAAAACTAGTACAGTATTGTAATCACCTAAAATATTAAATACTGTATATTAGTCTCATTAAAGGTAAATGACATTAGCTTAAGCCTGCAGAATGTATTAAGGTGTGCTATTTCTTGGAATGACAGGCATAGAGGAACATGTAAGGCAAGTTTATAACAGACATATTAGTTACAGAGTTAAAGAGAAAGTTCATCTAAAATAAAGTAGATTCAGCACCATTTTAATTCAGAATTAAAAAAAAAACATTTAGGCTGATACTGAATTACTTCCTTCTAATCATGGGGCACATCTGTCCTCGGTTCTATTAAGCATTTATTTCTTCTTGGAACATAGTCTTTTTTGCTCCTGAGGATAAACTTCCAGGCAAAATGGTTATTGTGACATTTTCAGAAAGCACAGATGTTCAAACATCATCCATGGTGAAACCACATTCCCAGAATTTACGCAGACTACTTCAACATGCAAATTAGTTATGAAGTTAGAGCAGACAAAAGCCATTCAACTAATTATTTTACCACTTATTTCTGTGTTCTATATGCAAACACGCGTTTAACCAAGATTTGAAGAATAGGTTTTCATTTCTTTTTCTCAAATGCCCCGAGTAGAATGCCATGCAATTAGTTAGCGCTTTTGTTAAAAACACATTAGGAAGAATAACCTTCTTGCTGTCAGTTCTCTTGAATGCACAATTAAACCATTTGATAAAGCAATTACCTGAACACAATTATGCTAATCCTCACCTCATCAAGAGATGAAATTAAGGATTAGGTAAAACTGCAAAGCACCTGGGATCTCTGCCAACCAATCCTTTAGAAGACAGAAAGGTCCCTGGCCAGAATGAATATGCATGGTGCTGAAAATCTAATTAAGTCATTGCAAACAACTTTAATTAAGTTCATGCTCATGTTGCTTCTGTTTTTCTTTAAAAGAAACCAACAAAATATCTCTTGTTGTCATATTTCTCAAAAGGGTACAGTCAGACTTCTTCACGACATTTTCCAAGAGGACCTAGCATCACCAGATTTGGATAATGCTCAAGGAAGCTGATCTCATTTTATAAGCCTTAGCCTAAGACCTGTATGTTATGTGAGGGAACAAGGGACTGTTAGTGGAGTTAGAATTTACCGTGAATAGGCACCATAACCCCGTGTACTGAGAGAAATGGCTTTAATGATCCTCTCGTTTTTATCAGAGCAGGTTGTCAGGGATTTTCTCTTTATAAACCAGAAGAAACATTTTGGAATCTTTACACAGAATAGAAATACCTCATCCTCTGTCCAAGGGTGGCCTTCCTGAGATGCTGGGCTCTGTCCACTGAGTTGCTCAAAACATCAGACCTTCAGCAACAGGGAAGACTCTGTGTCCAAAAGAGCAACTTTCCCCAAGTTCTCATCCAAAGGCACTGACCACTGCTTTGGAATCCAAATACCCCCAAAGGCAGGCTACATGGTGGCAGGCAGACAGAGACCAGGAGCTGTAGGAACCTGGGAGCCTGACCAGATTTGATCAGATGGAACTCATCAGGGTTTATTTGCTTCCTCGTCTCCTAGTAGAGAGACCAAAAGATGGTATTTAGTCAGGGAGGGCTGCCCAGAAGGTGGTTCTGAACAAGAGCTGCTACAGCACTCATGTTTTCTTCCACCATGCCCTGCTGAAAGCTCTCTAGACCAGCTTTGTGGCCTCTCTTTATACCACACCAACACACAACCCATCCCTGGCACCAAAGCATAGATAGAGGTGGAGTAGAGAGAACACATTGCTTTGTTTGCTTTCTAATGCACGTGACTAGATAGAGTGGATTGAGTCTCTTACCCACACCCACCCTCTCACCCCCTGCCAAAAAGGATTAACTGTATTCCTGGGCTCTTAACTTTAAGGCTCATCTCAATGAAGCCTCCATGAGCTCTTTGTGCCAATTAGGCCATTTCTTTCTTCTTAGCAGCAATAGCACCAGGTTGTGGAGTTCTGCTGAAGCATTTATTATATACCACTTGAGATCATCTGTAGGTAAGTGTGTATATCCAGCCACATGGTGGGCTAGGAATCCTGAAAACTCTATGATACAAAACTCTTGGATATAATAAGCAGCCTTTTAAATAGCTGAGCTTGCGAGATGTAAGGGAGAACCCTGGGTGGGCATGGGAAGAAGGAAAACCAGAGTGGACACTGACCACGGCCCTGGCAATTGGAGCGGTAGAGAGTTAGCTGATCTGACCAGCAGGCTTTGAGGTGACAGCCACCTGCACGCTGGAAACAGTGCCGTAAGTCCTTGCAAGTGGGCAGTTGGAGCTGAGACCCCATACATAAATCCAAAACCTTCATTGTGTTTACCCTGAGTTACAGGGTGGGCTTAACTTTTTTGAAAAGAAAGTCAGCCAGTTAGTAAAGAAAGACAAAAGAACCCTTGTCAATTTCGGGTCAGACTCTGGTTAGAGAGAGAAAAGGTCACCTATAAAGGGTTTTAATAGAGAACCTGCACTCTTTCCCATCAAGGGTGGTACACAACAGTTAATGACACAGCCGTAAATCAGTCAGAACAGGTAGCAGCTGTTGATCTGTGCTATGACGTGGTTCCGATTTAAGTTCTTTGTGTGGCACAGGAAACCCGAGGCTGGTTAACTGACTCCAGGGTGGTCAACTGACTGGCTGGGAAAGCAGCAGAGTCCCTGGAAGAAGCAAGTGTCAGTCCTCTTTGGAGGACCCAACAATTAACTCAGGCTTCATAGGTTTCCCTCAAAACTCTCATAAAATGGCTCTTAATTCCTTAACGCATAGGGGGAAATAAGCCACCATGAGCAAGAGGCGGCACCAACCATAAGCAACAGAGTTAGACCCCCAAGAACTTGAGAGATGGGTTTTTCTGGCACAGATCATGAAATTAATTTAAATGTTCAAAATGTTTATTTAAAAGGCAGTTTAAAACTTAAGCAATGAATGAATGTTACACTATCAAAAATATCAGATCAGTCTGGAACTTCTGAAGTGAGGAATATAATAATTGACAGTGAATTTAATGGAGAAAACACACACATCATATGCTCCTTCACCACGGGAAAGAAATCAGGGCTCCAGCTTTTAATTCTAAATATCATAATTAAAATTAAGTAATTAACCACATATTTTGTTTATTCAACCCCTATTTCTGGGTAACTTTAAAGCCCTATTCATTCAGGAAAATTTCTAACAGGAGTATAGCTGATAAATGCAGAAGTAATGATAGAATTAGGAAATCACCATTTTCCAGCCTCTAATAATGTAGACATTGGAGGCAACAATCTCATGTGGATGAAGTCATTAGACAAAAGGTTGATGGACTTCAGGCTGTTGCACTAGGAGCCCTCTGATGAATCTTAGAATCACTTAAGTAGGCAGCAGGCCTTGTTTGTCCTCTGGTGTCATGTGGTAGGAACACACAGAAATTCATGTGCTTCATAGGTACGTGAAATAGTTTTGCCCAAAGGAGTTAAACCTAAATATAGTCAAGCCTACAGCTCTAATTTCCGCTTACAGAATGGCCGGGGTAGAGAACTGTCACAGGAGGCCACACAGAGGCAGACAGATAAATTCAGAAAGGAACATTTGTGGGGGGCCAGAAAACGGCCCCATTTTCTACATGAAAATAGGTGGAGACATTGCTACCAAGGGTTTTGTGAACACTGGTTGAACCCAACTGGAAGCCAACTAAAATTTAAAAGGAAAAAGGTGTTTGGGGACTTTCAGGATACTTGATTATGGACTAGAAGTTAAATATAATGATAGTATTGTAGTTGAATAAAAAAACAAAACAAAACATTCTTAAAGAGATATATTGTGAAGAGCATAGAGAATTTGCTTTAAAATAATTTAGTAAAGAGGAAAAGAGTTCAATTAAGCAAGTCTGGCAAAATCTTGTTCAATTGAGGTTAGAGATTCATTGTACTAAAGTCTCTACTTTCGACGTATATTCAAAACTTTTTCCCGAATTAAAAATGTATGCTTATTGAGGAGAGTAACTGTTTCCTGTTAATCTTATCTAAAATAATTGAATGCATAAAAAGAATATTAATGGAAAGAAAGAAGGAAGCTATATTTGTAGAAAAAACAAAAGTTATAATTACTTAAAACCATAAAAATATATACTACATAGACTAAAATATAAAACCTAAAACTATAAAACAGCCAGAAAAAAAAACAAAACAGAAAATCTTTGTGACCTTGGGTTAGGCAAGTATTTCTTAGATTCAACACCAAAAATATGATGGATAAAATTAAATTAAAAAGATACTTTTTTTTTTTTCAGTTCTACCCTCAAAAGACACTATTTAAGAGAATGAAAAATGAAGCCTTAGGAGAAAATATTTGAAAATCATATATCTAATATAGTACTTGTGTCCAGAATATATAAGAACATTCTAAATTCAATAATAAGTAAACAACACAATAAAAGTGGGCAAAAGGTCTCAGCAGACATTTCACCAAGGAAAATATGTGGATGGTAAATTAGCCGAGAGAATGTTCAACATTATTTGTCACTGAGGAAATGCAGACTGAAACCACCATGAGATACCACTACACAGAACGTCTACATTTGAAAAGACTGACTACGTTAAGTACTGGTGAAAATGTGGAAGACCTCTCATCCACTGCTGGTGGGGAATACAGGTGGGCCAGCCACTCTGGAAGCAGTTTAGAAGTTTCTTTAAAATTACCACGTGTTCAAGTCTTCCTAGTTCTAAGCCCCTTACCCAAGAGGAGTAAAGTCCATGTCCATAGCAGTAGTTGTTCACAGATGCTCACAGCAACTTGATTTGTTGACACTGCAGACAGCCTACATGGCCATCAAGTGAATGAATGAACAACTGTGGTATATTCATAAAACTGAATACTCTCCCAAATATAAAGGAATGGACTGCTTATGCATGTTACAACATGAATGATATTAAAAGAATTATGCTAGAAAGCCAGACAAAATAGTACATACTATTTGATGACCTTGATATAAAACTTCAGAAAAGTGTCAACTAATCTCTAGTGACAGAAAGCAGATCAGTGCTTTGCCCAGGGGGCTGGGGGTGTGTAGGAGGGCAGCGTTGCAAAGGGAGATGAAGAAGCTTACGGGGATGGTGGTATGTTAGCTATCTGGATTATAATGATTTGATGAATCATTATAACCACATAATGGTTTTATGAATGTGTGGATATTTCTATTTATCAAAGTGTCATCAAATTATACCCTTTACATATGTATAGTTTGTTGTATGCTAGATATACCTCAATACAGCTGTTTAAAAAGCTTTTTAGTCTGACTAGGCAGTGGCACAGTGGATAGAGCTTCAGCCTGTGGCGCTAAGGATCCAGGTTTGAAACCTTGAGGTCACCAGCTTGAGCCCAAATGTCACTGGCTTGAACCCAAGGTCACTGGCTTGAGCAAGGGGTCACTGGCTCAACTGGAGCCCCCGGTCAAGGCACATATGAGAAAGAAATCAATGAACAACTAAGGAGCTGCAACAAAAAATTAATGCTTCTCATCTCTCTCCCTTCCTGTCTGTCTGTCTGTTGTTCTCTTTCTCACTTAAAAAGAAAATTGTAAAGAAGGCCAGCTCTGTAGCATGTCTCGAGGTTAGCACATTCTTCGATCACCCACATCTGTCTCCAGTGTTCTCTTTGTGGATGCTGGTATCCTCCATCAGTTAGGAAGATCCCACTTTGTAGCCTCAACTAGGCTGAGTAATGTCAGAAAATTGAGTTGACACTTTTCAAAGATTTTTTCTGTGAAACATTGAAAGACATAACAATGCGAGTTTCTGTGAACACTGAGTCACCATGGAGTCCCTTTCCTTGAGACTTCTCTGTGCTTGGATTGCGTCCTGGACTTTAACATCCCTTTGGGCACAGGATCCAGTTTTCATTTGTTAGCATTGCCCTTCTGCCCCTCTTTGAGAAGCAGAGGTCTCAGGTGACTGAGCAGCACCCAGAGAGCCACCCAGGGAGCGGCTGGGGTGGCAGGGGTCTCCTGAGGTAGCCTGCAGAGCCTGTGCACTTGGTGGCCTTTCAGAGGCTGCTTAGGTGGGAGGATGGATGGGTTCACTGTGCAAAGTATGTAAGTGCCTGGAGACAAAAATCAGTGGTTCGTGCAGGTGAGGGAAGAGTGACGTGTTTGATATGGCCCTTGGGACTGATGTGAAAAAACCGTTAGTCTTATAGCTGACAGAAACAAAGGAGATGTCGCCTCTAAAGTCCATGCGGTTGGGAGAGGCTGCTTCACCTGTTGACTTTGCAAGTGTCAGCTCTACTTGCTGATTCCCGTCTCAGACCTACAGGTCTGCCCTGGAACCCTCTTCCGTGGTGGCCCTCCGGTGTCATCAGACATACCCACCATATGCCAGGGCTATACCAGACCTTGGTCCTGTCCAAAGTTGTTCCCCAATTCTGGAGAAGACAGACATGTAAACATAGCTAGCTTCCCAGAGCCAGGAGAGGAGTGTGGTAGAGGCATGGACAAGGGGACCACAGAGGAAAGTTTGCCACATCAGTGTCATGGCTAAAGGCTTGTCCAGTGGGGCTGGGGGAAGAGCCTCAAATCCCACTGCAGCCTGTAAGCTAGGTGATTTTGAACACGTTATGAAGCCTCTTGGTGCCCCAGTTTTCTTGTCTACAAATTGGGATAATGTTACATAACTCAGAGAGTTTTTGCCAAAGTTATATTAGTGATTATATAATTCTTAGAACAGCAACTGGCACATAGAAAAGCCACCTGTAAATATTGATTGCCTTCTTCCCCAGGAAGTCTGAGGGTCCTTGTTTAGAAAACCAGTTTGCGCTCTGGCTCCAGTGGCCCAGCTTTTACATTACACCTTCCATGTTCTTCCTGAGGTCATTTCTGCCTCCTCCCAAGCAGGTGGATGCTCCATGCTCTGCACAATGGGGGTGGCAATGGTGATGACAGCAGGCACCTTTGGTTGAGGTCATGGCCTGTAGCCGGCACGGGCTGGTGCAAGACTCTACTCACTGGTTCCTGATCCCGTGGCAGCGCCCAGCCTGGTATATGCTCAGACTGTTGGTGTGGAATGGTACTCGTTTCAATCAGTCCACCAACGTGCAGTTCATACCTGTGGCTGAGATCCTATTAGTGAACTCAAGGTGGGCTGAGCTCAGAACACTCTTGCAGAGATTGTGAGGAGGTGCAGGACAGGGATACAGACCTGCATAGCACTGCAGGTGGGATGCTTTTGAGCACTCACTCCTCTACCTGACTCACCCTGACATCACCTCACCCGCACTCCGCTCTGCACTCATTCATCAAATGCTTGTGAGCCCCTTTGACGTGCTTGGTCCATGAGCAGGCTGCTAAAGGCAGATGGACTCAGTGGACTGCCCTTTGAGAGTGTGGAGAAATTTTTCTGGAGTTTCTCAGCTAGGTTCACACATCATGGAGACAAGGCCATTGTGGAGGACTGAGAGATCAGCAGCTTTGGTTGCTGGCCTGGCCATTCCTGGACTGGGGGGGGGATGGACAGAAATATGACCCTGACCAAGTCCGCCAGGT
Source organism: Saccopteryx leptura (assembly GCF_036850995.1). Taxonomy (NCBI): domain Eukaryota; kingdom Metazoa; phylum Chordata; class Mammalia; order Chiroptera; family Emballonuridae; genus Saccopteryx; species Saccopteryx leptura. The sequence goes on along the minus strand of NC_089508.1, from coordinate 159,131,170 downwards.
ATGAAAAGGGAGCAGATAACAGGAAAACAGTGCCTCTAATCACCTGGCCAGAGACAGGATTTGCTCCAGAGTCCCTCTTCCAGGGCCAATTTTATATCTCCTGAACTGGGCATTATACCCCACCCCACCCCATCTGCTGGCCGCTGTTGGATGTGATGCACACCGACCCCAGTGCCAATACCACACCGAGTGTTTACCTTGCGCCACCCGCTGTACTGTGCACATCACATGACAAGACCCTAATTCTTGCACTGATCTATAAAGTGGGTGCTCATGTTAAATCTTTCTGAGTTAATGAAGAGAGGCTCCTCTTCTACCTGGAGGACCCAGACTCCACCGTGACATCCCGACGGCTTGCAGAGTTCACACAGTCCAAATCCCAACACTGCTGAAGTCAGTCCTGGAACTGCCTGGTCAGATTAACCAGGGGTGGGGTGGGGGGGCTGCATTCAGGTAGAATTGGCAAGAAAATTGGAACTTAATAATAAATAATTTTAAAGAATTAATTTTTTCTTAACTTTCAAGAAGCACTGCGGCTGCAGTCTGAGGGTCTGTTAATCCTGCTTGGCACACAGGTGCCAGTAATGGCTTGGGCCAGCTCATCGATTCCTCAGCTACAGCTGTGCTGCTCTGGTGGTTTGTGTCTAGGTGTCACAAGCAGCCTGTCCCCGACTGGTTGAAATGTTCCTCCTGAAGTTAGTGTTAAGTCCGTGATAATTCCTCCCCTTCAGGGACCCTTTCTTTCCCAAGCTGGAGAGTGGATGGCGCCAGTCTCAGCTCTGCATGGCCTCTCACGGAGCCCTGATCAGGGTGTCTAGGTGTCGGTGGCATGAAACAGCAGGCTCGACTCTCTGTAAGTGACAATTGACCCTGTTGGCACTACCTCTGTGTGGTGCTACCGGCCAGGTACCTCACTCAGAACGGTTGTCGTGGAAACCTGTTTTTGTTTCCACCTTGGGTGCGCTTTGTGTTTTATCACAGCCGCATGGAACGACTGGAGCGCTGAGCCATGGCAAATGAGTAAGGCGTGCGACTGAGCGGTTTCGGCGCTGCAGACAGGCGGGGCTGTGCGTGGGGCGGGCATGGGCGCCCTGGAGCGGGCCCCTGTCCACACCACCCCGTTCTCGTATTCTATAAACAAAGCTCTCCTGTCACGCACCCTGGGTGCCAACAGTGCTGACAGCCTCCCAGAGTCTGTTCTTCTAGGTGACCGCACCTCCTCGATAGGGCACTCCCATCCCCCCGGCCCACCCACTGCCCACCCGTGTTCTCCCGTGCTGTGGGAACGGTGCTGTGGGAGGGAGTAAGGTTCCCGAGGTTACTTGGTTTTCACAGCTCACAGGTTTCCCTGATTGCATGTTTCATAGATCCACATTTTTATCCCTGGAGCTGTCATTTTTCCTGACCTGCGATTTCAGTCACTCATAGCAGTATTACTGCATTGCTCTGGAGTTTCTCGGGCTTTGTTCCTTCATGAAGTTTCCATCAACCTAGGGAGAATAATGACTAAGGGTAAGAATGGAGGCCACGGCTGACTCTCCCCAGCTCTTGGCCGGCGGGCTCCTGGGAATGGGGCCTATCAGCGCATGACCATGCCCGCACTGTGCCGGTGCCGTCCTGGGTGCGGGCTGCTGGCCACCCTCCTCTCCCAGTAACCCTGGGGTGAAGCAGTTCTGTCTCATTTTTACAGATGAAGACACTAACACTCACACAAGGGGTTGTTCCTTGCCTAGTATCCTACCTTTCTAAGTGGCAGAGGTGGATCCAAACCTGGATTTAGCAGAGCACAAGCAATTTTGTTTTTTTGTCAAAAAGTATTGAACTTTCCTGTTTTAATAGCATGGTACATTTATAGAGCAGCTTCTGAATGGCCTGCTAGGACTGTTCACTCAGCTGTCTGATTGGCGTCTCACATTTGTCGTGGCCAAACAGAGCTCCTGGTTGTCCTCACCACCCAGGGCCTCCCTGATTGACCACGACTCTCCTCTCTACCCAGTGACTCAGGCCAACACCTCGGGGTCATCTTTGACTTCTCACTTTCTCTCATGCCCTCCAGCCAACCCATTAACAAGACTCTCTTTTTTTTTTTCACAAGTGAGAAGCTGGTAGGCAGAAAGACAGACTCCCACATGCACCCCGACCAGGATCCTCCCTACAAGCCCCCTACCAGGGCAATGCTCTGTCCATCTGGGGCTCTTGCTCCATTGCTTGGCAACTGAGCTATTTTAGCACCTGAAGTGAGGCCATGGAGCCATCCTCAGTGCCTGGGGCCAACTTGCTCCAATTAAGCCATGGCTCTGGGAGGAGAAGAGAGAAATAGAGAGAAACGGAGAGGGAAAGGGGTGGAAAAGCAGATGGTCACTTCTCCTCTGTACCCTGACTGGGGATCGAACTTGGCACATCCATACACTGGGCCAATGCTCTACCACTGAGCCAACCAGCCAGGGCCAAGGCTTTCTGTCTTTACCTCAGCACTGTGTCCTGACTTGACCTTTCATCACCACCATCTCTCATGACACTGCTGTCATGTCTTGGCCCCTCAATGGTTGCCTTGTGTCCATCAGTGCTTCCTTTTTCGTTCCTCATAGAGCAGCTTGTGCAATGACTGGCACAGAGAGACGAATCAATAGCCACTTACATATTGGACGGTAAGTGGTTAGGGACATGGGAGAGATGGGGCAGGGGAGGTCTCTCAATGTTCTGTTTAGGAACTTGACAAGAAAATAATGAGACTGAGTTTATGGTGTCTCTAGGGACTGGCACGACTGAGCACTTTGGGGATTCTTTTTTGTCTTGGTGGATGCGATAGCTTTGTGAGCAAATATAATAAAGAATCTTTCGTGTCAAATGAACTCCCATATGCAAAGAGATCTCAGTCCTAAAGAAAGGGGTTAAGAAACTTCATTTTTCCAAGAGTGAGGAAGCTTGGACTGCTGAGGTGGAAGGAGGCTCAGTTAAATTAAATGTGGCTGGCCAAAGAATGTTGTTTTTATGTGTCCCTGCTCAGAACCCAAGACCTGAGTGGAGAGGTTGCTGGCGGGCACGTCTCTCAATAGAGGTGTTCACAGTCCCTTTTCAAGTACAGCTCAGGGCACTGAGTTGCCTGGTATTGAGGCTTTTTATGGAGCAATTGTTTCCTCCTTCTGCTACAGTGAGGGTTTTGTCCCTTCAGTTTAGTGTACAACCCGTGGCAGCGTCTTCTCATTCTGGCATGGTGCTGCTTTGCCAGACTGTTACTTTGTATCCATAGAACCCGCTAGTGCCTTGCAGCTAACAGGTGCTCAGTAAATCTTGGTGGAAGGAAGGGCTGGAATAGAGAAGAATGAATCCTTGGGAAGGTGGAGGAAATGACTCACAGGCTGCCAAGTTGGAGGGCACAGTCCCCACACCCATAAGGCTTGCTCATTTCTCATTTTGGCACCCAGCTGGGCATGTTCACCTTGCTTTCTCGTTGTGTCCCTCCCCTCCTCTTTGGCACTGGACACAGAGAGGGGTGGGGAGGGAACCTGTGGCCTGATTCTTATTGCTCTTGTGTTGCCTTTTCCCCTGGGTCTTAGTTCAGTTCTGCAACTGGTAAGTTTATAAGGAGATGGGGGAGGAAGGCTGGCATTGAACCTGAGTCAGAGAGCACTGTCACGAAGAGAAACTGCTTCATGACTCCAGGTGCTTGAGAGTCTCAGGCGAATCAAGTTGCATCTTGTCAAAGTCCCTTGCTTAAAAGCCCAGAAGAACAAAGGGATTTTCCTTTTACAAAATCTGCCTATTCGATTAGCGCCATGACCTTTTTTTCTCTCCCAGCTCGGAGACAATGGAGCACTTGAGAGATGTTTCATGCTTTCAAGATGAAACTCTGCATAGCATCGAACTTGACTGGTTCTGCTCTTTCCTAAACTTCAACCAACCAGCAAAAGCACTTCCTGATTCTGGTCCCGAGCTTGGCTATGGCTTGGGGAGTGTGGAGCCAGGCTGAACAGGGCACTTGCCCTCGAGGAACTGATAGTCTTAGGTGTCACTTATTTCTGCCGGCTGCACAGTGAGCTGCACTGAACTGGGAGTTCAAGTGTCCTGAAGCAGTCTGTATCGCGTGGCACGTACCTGCCATGCACAGTGGGAGGGAGGCCTGGATAGGGCCAGAGGCAGAGCCCAAGAGCCCAGATGGTGCAGTTCTCTCCTGAAGAGGGTGCTCTGGGGTGGAGAACTGCTCAGGGATTCTTCTCCTTCTACCATTGTGTCACGATGATGGATGTCTTTTTTTGGCTAATTGCTTCTGTGTGAGAAGCTCAGAAATTATACAGCAATTTTGTTGACAAGAGGTTGAACTTCAAATTGCTGTTTTGCAAAAACGTTGTTTGTTCTTGAGGCTAGCTCAACCCATTTCCACTGAAATAGAACCCTACAATGAGCAGCTCGTCTCACATGGGATTTGCATGCTGTGTGAGAGAAAGGATCGCTTCCATTTCTGTTGTAAAATGGTAGGCCATCTCCAGCCTGACTCCATTTCTCCATGGAGTCCCACCCAAGTCAGAGAGCAGAGAGTGTCCAGTGTCCACCAGGGGTCCCCAAACGTTTTACACAGGGGGCCAGTTCACTGTCCCTCAGACCGTTGGAGGGCCACCACATACAGTGCTCCTCTCACTGACCACCAATGAAAGAGGTGCCCCTTCCAGAAGTGCGGCGGGGGGCCAGATAAATGGCCTCAGGGGGCTGCATGCGGCCCGCGGGCCATAGTTTGGAGACGCCTGGTCCAGGCATTATGTCCTGTGCTCACACCCAGCTTGGTTGTTTGGGGAGGAAGTTCTCTAGCCTGCTGGTGGCCTGTCACAGTCCTGGCTCACCTCCTGGGAGACCTCAGAAGGTGCCCTTCTTTTCCTTGTTCCAGCTCAAACCACGGAGCCATCTTCTGTCATTACAAAGCCCCCAAACTCGGGGCTTCACAAGGCGTGTTTGGAAACTTGAATTTCTAAAAGCTTGCTCTCAAGTTCTATACTTATATATTTATTTATTTGACTCAGATGGGTGTAGATTTTGATGTTTTGCCCCAGAATTGGAGGATGGATCTCACAGGATGTTGACGTTGAGTGGCCATGTGAGTTATTGGCGAGTGTTGCTGTATTTCCTCATCGGCTTCACGTGGCTTCCCAAAGCCGGCCTGGTTGCCGACAGTGTGGCTGGGCGAGGTCGCTGAGGAGGCACCAAGGGGTAGCAGCACTGCTCTGCAGGTCCTGGGTGTGAAGCACACCTAGTTGGTGTGCACTGCCCTCCAGGTCACAGGCACCAAGGCCGGCTGTGGTCACTGTGGCTGTGTGGGAGGATGAGGGCGAGGTTACCATGTCAGCCACTAGGGGCAGTGCATTCCGTATTTCCCTATGAGACAGGAGCTCTCACAGCTCTGCCGGGGCCCTGAGGGCATCTGCACTTGCCCCCTCCAGCAGCTCTAACCAGAACATTAGAAGGTGCCATTGAGACAGGGTGGCTTTAGTCTACGGCCACACCACCCTTAATGTGTTCGATCTGGTCTGATCTTGGAAACTAAACAGGGTTGGGCCTGGTTAGTAGTTGGATGGGAGACAAGGTGGCTTTGAAGTTTTCTGGGTTTGTTTTCTTCTGATTTGATTCAGAAGGAGTGTCAAAGACTTTGGTCTCAAGGGTTGGACAAGGAGGAGGAGGGGAAGCCAGGAAGGTGGTGGGCTGACATTTCTGTGGAACTCCCTCTGTTCTGTCCCTCACCTGTTCCCTGGAACACGCGGTCAGCCTAGGTCGGCCAAGGTGTCCATGCTCTTCCTGGCCTCCCTCCCAGCACACAGATGGCTCCTCCTCTGCCAGAGACGCTGCAGCAGCCGCTTCTTGCCTGTTACAGCAAGACCAGGCTCCCACTTGGGTTCTGAGCCTCTTTTCTTATCTCTGTCTTTGCTCCTGGGCTCCCCCATGACTCATTCCTGCCAAATCCTCAGGACCTTGCACCAAGTTGCAAGGCTGCCCGGAAGACACCCCCCCTCCCGCCCCCCTCCCACCCCCCAGTCTCTCAAACCCAGCGATGCTAAGGTTCTTGCCATGGTCCCACACATACTTGCGGCCAGTCAGCGCAATGTGCCAGTTGATCCATTGGTCAATTTACTTGAAAAATCTTTGGAGACAAGGACCATGACTTGCTTACAGTCTCCACCAAAACAAAGGTGATTGGCATGAAAAGCTAATGACATCCGGAGGGGGAGGGGTGATGGCCAAAGAGCAGGAAGATCAGCAAACTGTCACTAAGAGGTAGAGATTTTACATCCTGATATCACTCATTTTGCCCTTTCTTTCTCTTTCTTTCTTTCTTTCTTTCTTTCTTTCTTTCTTTCTTTCTTTCTTTCTTTCTTTCTTTCTTTCTTTCTTTCTCTCTCTCTCTCTCTCTCTCTCTCTCTCTCTCTCTCCCTCTCTCTCTCTCTCTCTTTCTTTTTCTTTCTTTCTTTCTTCTCCTTCCTTCCTTCCTTCCTTCCTTCCTTCCTTCCTTCCTTCCTTCCTTCCTTCCTTCCTTCCTTCCTTCCTCCCTCCCTCCCTCCCTCCCTCCCTCCCTCCCTCCCTCCCTCCCTTCCTTCCTTCCTTCCTTCCTTCCTTCCTTCCTTCCTTCCTGTGCCTCCAGCAAATTGATCAGGTAATTTGAATCCAGAAGTAGAAACAAGCCCACTTGGGTGACAGATCCTGCTCATCTTTCAAATATGTGAGAGATTGCTGAGCAAACAAGAACCATACAACCAACTCACATTCATAAAATCAATGGGGTCAGAAGTTAACTTTACGTAATGAGGCCAAGATGTGACTTGGGGGTCTGTGACGCTGCTCCAAGGCTTGAGTCACAGTCCCTGGGATGTGGCCCTTTCTGGGATGTGGCCCTCCCTGGAGAGGACCCCAGATCAGTCTGGAGGTAGGGTTTTCTGTCAGCTGAGGAAGCCACAGTGCATCTGAGATGGAGGGAAGCCTAGAACCTAACTAGTCTGGCCTGTCCTGGTCCCCACTCCCTAACCCCCAGCAATGTGGAAACTGAGACTGGAGGATTCAAGTTATTGCAGAGACAAGAACCTGAGCCCCCCAACTTCTACCCAAGAGCTTTTCACAGGAGGGTGGAAGGCGCTTCAGGGCGCCAGTGAGCTTAGAGGGAGCAATGTCACAGCCCCATGCCGTGAAGTCTCAGGTGGGAGGTTCCAGTTGAGTAGAGCCAGCCATGCATTTCCTCTGGGTCACATGCTTTCCTTTTTTTCTTATTTTCTGCCTGCTTCCTGACCTCCTTCTGAGACGCCTTAGTCTTCTCCCTCCCGTGGGGTTTGGGGAACCCTCCCTGGCCGCCGGGAGCTGATGCTGCGCTTCTGACTCCAGCCTTGCCTATGTCTCCCAGTCACAGCGCTCCAGCTTCCCTGCCCTGGCACACATTTGTGCCACCCAGCAGGAGAGATGCTGTGGGCTCCTGCTTCACACAGAAGCAGTGCTCTGCCCTCCAGGCCACACAGAGGCCCACGGATGGAGGATTCTTGAGAGTAAGAGATCTTGAGGAAATAACTCTCTTGGATGATCCTGATGACATAAATAACAACATTGATTATGATAATAATAAATGTAAACTAGGTACTGTTGAAATGCTGCACCATGCCAACAGTTCCCCCTCTGCCATCTCACTTAGGGTAGCCCGAAGGTGCCAGGGCAGTACCCCTGTCTTCCAGAGAGACACAGAAGCCCAGAGGAGTGACCTGTCTGAGTTCACGTGCTGGGCACACACCCAGGCCTGTGGAGGCCTCTTGGGAAGAGCAGAGGGCCGGGGTGAGGAGAGCTGCAGCCATCAGCCCTTCCGGATGCAGCCTGCAGATGTGGCCCTCACCTTTAGCAAAGAAGGAGGTCACTTAAGGGGAAAAAAAAGCCTGTGCCCTGCTCCATTTATACTTCTCTTTAGGAGGCTTTTCCTGGTTCTTCCTTATTATATTGATTCATTTCAACTGGTATCTGCAAGGACTTTCCCAGCAGCTGGGGAAATGACAGCTTGTTACATAATAAGAGCACTTGGTTAGTTAGGACCCAGGAAACATTAGTCACGTCTAAGCTTTACTGCGCATCATCCTGGTGACCTCGAACACATCATGTGACTTCTCTGAGTCTCAGTTTCTTCATCAAATGAAGTTAACGAGGGCTGAGGCACCGTGACTGTCCTTGTTCAGTGTCTGTACCCGGGTGGGGCTGGTAAGGGAAGGTGAGCCCATAGCATCTTATTACCCTTGGGGTGGCTTATTTTGTCCCGAACAAAAAAAAAAACGGGGTTGGGTAGAGTGTGGGTTGGGGGAGAGAGATGGTGGGGAGGAGCTGAGGGAAGGAACCCGTTAGTCCAGGCAGAAGTTCTCTCCGTCCTTAGTGGGGCTCAGGTGTCATCAGCAGTCAGGCGACAGGTTAGCAAGGTAGGGAGTGGGCAGGAAGAGGCGGGGCCCTCCTTAATGAAAGGGGAAGAGATCTGGGGGGGGGGGGTCCCTGTGCAAGCTTGGATGAGTATTTGTAATCTCATGTGCCATAGAGTTAACAGCCCTGGAAGTGGCTGTTATAACCAGACTCAACTAGTATGCGGTGAGACTGGGGCCCAGCTGAGGTCTGACTGCCCCTGCCCCTCTCTGGATGGCACTGCCTTGTGAGAGCAGGAAGGGAGGGGTTTTACCTTGGGTCAAACAGTGGTGATGTGCAATTTTCCATCCATCTGATTGGCAAATATTTTAAGAACCAAGCATGTGCACCTTAGAGCAGACGTGGCCAACAGTTTTTGCCCCCGGGCCAAATTAGAAAGAAAACTTTTTTCACGGGCCAGACGAAATATTAAAATGAAAAAATGTTAAATACAAAAACGATTCATTTAAGTAAATAAAATTTATTATGTAATTTGTTTATGAACAAATGTAAGTAATTTAGTAAAACAAATTAACAAAAAAACTAATATGACGTGTTGAGGCGCTTTGCATCGCCTATTATTTTTTTAATATCTGGCTCTATACTTGTAGTAGCTATTCTTAACCCAGCCTCCAAATGTAAATCATTCAATCTTGATCTTGTACTTTTATTTAGATTCATTAAAGAAAAAATTTGTTCACAAATATAAGTTGAGCTGAAGATTACTAAATATTCCTTGACAAGTTTTTTTTTAATTTCCATATTTTCCATTATTCAATTGCTTTTAAAAATTGCACAGATGAGTACAAAAGTTGTAAATCTTTATAATGGATTTTTTAAAAAAAAAAATAAAGACGTATCGCGAATGCATTTGACCAATTATTGGAAGTTAACCCTAGATTAGTCACATGCGGAATTCTTTTCTGCATTTTACTATCTTCTTAAATATCTCGATTTCCAAAAATCAAAGACACTTCCACTTCTGTGTAGCTGAGATTTTAACTTTCATTGTTGTATAATGGTTAGATATCATAGTTTATGTATAACGATTTAAAAGTACCACTTATTTCATTTCCACAATGCGTTGTGCAGAGAATATTAAAAATTTAATCGCGGGCTGGGTAAAGTCATTACGCGGGCCAGATGCTGGCCATGCCTGCCTTAGAGGCTGATTGTGAGGCTCACATGAGCTGATGGATACAAAGCCCTACTTTCAGTAGTTACCTCCTCCTCAGTTCTGCCATGGTCACCGTAACTGGGCACTCACTGCAGTATTGGTGAACAGGAGTGGGGTTTCCCATTTCAAAAGAAAATGGTGGTGCACCTAGCTTGACCTTTCTTCATTCCCTTTGAATGGGAAGGTCCTTCATCCCCCAGTACAGAGAGCACAACTGTGCTGAGGCTCCACCGGGACGCCTCTCTCTTTCTCCAAGGCCATCTCCTCCCAGCCGCCCCCCCCATCACCAGCCTCCTCCGTTCTTCTGGGTGGGCAAGTCAGGAAGGAAGGCCCGTCAGCAGCATGACACCCTCACAGATGGTGACTGGGATCACTCCACTGGGGTGAGCTCTGCTTGAAGAAATGTCAGCCTCTTGCTCTTGCCTCTCAAATGCCTCGAAGCTGTGGTTGGAATGGCCCTAAATTGAAATCTTGGTGGCAGAGACACTGGGCGTAGTCTCAGAAGTGCAGTGGAGGCATCATGGCAGCTGCAGCTCCCTGAGTCAGCAGGGGCGGAGGTGCAGGTAGGGTCAGCAGAGGGGAAGGAACACCTGCCATGTCCTGGGCACAGGGCTGAGCCTGAACCGTCATCCTGGCTAATCGTCACAACTCAATGACACAGGTGGTACTATCATTCTCATTTTACAGATGCAGAAACAGGCTCAGAGAATGAAGGGACTTTCTTTAGGTCATAGAGCAAGCAAGGAAGAATTGAGATTTGAGTCTGGGTTTGTCTGCCTCCAAAGCCTTCCCTCTCTGTGACATTGCCTCACTCCTGACCCCAGTAGGAGGATTCTTATTGTATCACTGTTTACTCCTGTCACACTGGAGGGAGGAAGCCCAGCTTCAAGTGCCCCAAGAGGAAGGCTGAAGAAGTGTCATTTTCATCTTCATCCCCTTCGTGGGCAGGCGTGGGGGCAATGTGTATCCCAGGGATATATCCTGTGTCCCAGCTCACACAGAGCCCTGCTATTTGTCTGGCCCTGTTCCAAGAGCTTGATAAACATCATTTCATTTAATATTGACATTTTTCCTTTTTCCTACTACAAGCAGACCTCATGATATTGATGGTTTGGTTCCCGACCACCGCAGTAAAGCAGGTATCACAATAAAGCAAGTCATCATCTTTTTGCTGGTGGAAGATCTTACCTTGAATTTGTGCACAATGCAACATTTGTGAGCACAGTTATGTGAAGTGCACTGGAACGAGGTTGGCTGCCCCAGGACATAAGCCTTGCCTGGTTTGTCCTCTACATGCCTCATTCCCAGAGTACTGCCTGGCACATAGCAGGTGCTCAGCAAATGTGAGTTCAATAACTGGAGTGCAACAGCCCCCTGAAGCACGTGTTATCAGTCCGCCCCATTTCAGAGGCTAGGAAACTAAGGCACTGGAGGGTTAAGTAATTTCCCCATAGCTAGGACATCGAGAGCTAGGGAGGGTCTGCACCCAGGTCAGACGATGCTGGAGCTTCCGCTCTAACTACTCTGCTCTCCTGGGACCTCCGTGGACAGTCCCAAGGATAGGAGTGGCTGATACATCGGTTTCCCTGTGAGCTTCACAAGCACCTCCTAACACAGCAAAGAGGAGGAGATAATTGATGAGCTTAATTATCTGTGGCAGTGACATGATGAGGGCGCCATAACATAAGCGCTCATTATTGCTTTGCTGCGCAGAAGTCCCGGCGCGGGAGGGGCATGCACGCGGCAACAGGCACCGTGAGACATAAGCCATACCGCTCCATTTATGGGGCGCCCCCCAAGTTTGGCGTTGCAGTGTTTGAAAACTCGCTCAGATGCAGGAAACACATATTGTATTAGAGGGAGAGCAGCGAGCCTCCTGGAGATCACAGTGGGCTCCGTTAATGAATTTCGGCCTGATTAACACAGGTTCTGGGTTGACCTCACAATATGCAAGTGGAAACTTGGTAGGGGCAGAAGGGGGCCAGTTTGAAGTTTCCAGCTTTGAATTCAAGGAAGGAAAGGCTGTGTGGAGCTTGGATCTTGGATCTGAGGACTGAATGTGTAATGAACTATTGGATCTTTGAAGTGGCACCACTTTGACCAGACCTCTGTAGACTGAGGCCCAGCCAGGCTCCGGGCCTTCCTGGCCCCAGTCCATGCTCAAGGACACACAGCCGGAGGGTGGGGTAGGGCGGGAATCAATGGCTAACTGACTTTGAAAACCTGCACCAGGATTTTCTCTTATGTCCCATCTCCTTGGTAGCTCGATCACTGTCTTGTAACCTCGCCTAACCTCGTCAGACTCTGCAGTATTCACAAGGACTTCTAGGGCTTCTTGTCCCCAAATGCCTGTCTGCCTTATAACTGGGTCCCTGTTCTTGCCCCTCTATTCTGGCCCCATGCTAATGCTTACCCCTATGACCTATCTACATAACCAGCCCTGCTCACCTGGTTGGGGACCTGGCATCTCATTAAAAGACTGAGCTTTGTACAAGCGCTCCCGTGTCCCCAGGGCTGACCTGGTTTCAGATCTGCCTTTTTCTGTACTTGCTACGACGTTACCCAGGTACCTGCATTCTGGCATCAGACGCGGAACCTCACAAGCTTTGTAGCTTCATCAAGTCATGGTCATTTCAGGGTCACTGGGGTTTTAGTTTGGGCCTCAAGAGAAAGTCCGAAAGGACAAGGTGTTCCCATGAGTGATGAGACCGAGACATTTCTGACCATGGGAAGAGCAGTGGGACCATGAGCTCGTACTGGCCTCACAGGGCAGAATGGTCGCAAGGTCAGCCTCATGGGGCACCCGGTCCAGTTGGCTCACAGTTCATCCGGTTCTAGGAGAAATGCGAAAAGACCTGTTTTGAGAAAAACATTGTAATCAAAAGGGAGGAAAAATGATGGGCTCTGTCCAGCCCTGACCAGTTTCATGACCCAGCTCCATCAGAGAATGAACTCTTAGAAAGGCATTTTATTACTTAAATGTGTTTTTAACAGCGACGTTGCCAACCAAAGAAAATCCTCTCTGAATTATATGGCTTTTTTGTTCAGCACGACAGGTTTTTTTTTCATCTCTAAGCAGTGATATCAGGCAGTAATTCAAAGTTTAAATTACTGTTTCATTTTTAAAATATCACCTGAGTCTTGTTGCATTTGGTCAAAAGTCTGCTCTGGCATTTTTGGTCACTTTTATCTATTGCTTTATTCTCATTGGTTCTTATGACTGTGTGCAGGCTTTATTGGAAAGGTTTGTTTTCCGCAGGGAGTGGAGGGGTGAGAGGAGACTGGGCGCGGACGCAGAGCCAGGCTGCTGGCTGGCGATGGTTATCTTGCGCCAGGCCTTGGTGAGATGTTAATGGCTTTTTCTGACCTTGCGAGGTGTTCGCTTTGGGAGAAGAGTTGGTGGAGATGCTTAGGTGGCATCTGTTTTGTCCTTTTTCAGAAGGTCAGGGGCTGCTGGGGACCAACATGGATCCTGTCACTCTGGAGAGCTGCTGCCCCTCTGCCTCTCTCTGGCTTCTTCCTCCCTGTCTGTGCAGTTTCTGTGTGGAGGGAAGGAAGGGATTCTGTGCCCAGGCTCCCAGCCGGGTCACTGCTTCAGAAGACAGGAGTCAGGAGCCTGTCCCTGCAGCGGGTTAGTGATGACAGAGAAATGCAGACAGCATGGGGATGGGGACCCAGCACACGCCCCTCAGAGCCGCTCTGGGGGAGGAGGCAGCCAGCCCTCCTGCTGAGGCGGCAGCACAGAGTGGTGGCCAAACCTCGTCCAAGCTCCAGGTAGCTAAGTCCCTGGGAAGCCTGCATTCTCAGGAGTTCAGAACCAGGAGAACATCAGTGTGAAGCACAGAGGGGGCCTTTGCTAGGCTGTATGCAGGGACATGGACTTGATGTGTGTTTGCTCTGGTGACATGGCCACCCCATCCCCACCTTGGTGGCTGTGCAGGGCTGTCTCCGCTGTAGCCACTTGGAATGTGTGTTGTTTTCTTCCCTTGTTTCTCTAAGAAACTCACTCTGTCTTTGGTGATAGGTCTGGTAGGGCTTCTGGGGGCTTGTTTCTGATCTCATTCATTTATTCTTCCCTGGGACAAGTAAGCATGCCTACTATGCTCAGGCACTGCTCTAGGTGCCCAAGATGCATTGGTGAATGAAAAACCAAGACCCCTGGCCTCATGGAGCCCTTGTTCCAGTCCGACCATCACAGCAGCCCCACTGGCCACCTGGGAGGGACATCACCTCTCCACCTTTCCAGATGCAGAACTATGGGACCCTAACGCCGTGCAACCTCAGTGCAGTTCACAGAGAAGCCCCCACAGCTTGTGTGACTTGCCTTTCTTTCCAGGAGGACTATTTGTCTGAATGCAGTAAACATCTTGACATTAGACCATAGCGTTAACCTCTTAAGAACACAGGCTTCAGAGTCAGGCCGCCTGGGCTTGAATCCTGGCTCTGCATCTCGGAGCTGCTTTCATGGGCAAGTAAGGTTCCTGAGGCCGAGTTTCTTCCCAGGGAAGATGGCTGTTATGACGGTCCTTATGGTGTGGAGTCCAGCTGGGGTGGAAATTAAAGCAGAAAGTGTAGGCAAAGCTTTCAACACAGTGCTTGGTGCCATGATGACTACTTGTAGCAAACAATCACATATATAATTAATTTTGTATATCATTAAGACTTTATGAGCCATTCCTCCCAGCACCATGGAGGATACAGATGTGTCCCGAAGTCCATCAGCTCTGTACAGATGAAGGAGCATTAGGGATGGGAGGACGAGAGAAGAGGGCGTGGAGCTGAGCAGGTCAGGGGGAGCCAGGTGGCCTCCAGTGTCAGGAGCGTCCTCCTGGGGGCCTGGCCTGAGCGGGGACACCTGGGGTAGGGAAAGTGAAAGGCTTTCAGATAAGAGGAACATGGGAATAAAGCAGGACTCGGAGGAGGGCGGCCAGTAGCTGTGGAAGGGTTGGGGAGACGTTGTTGGAGAAACACAGCCAGGACTAGAGGCGATGGGCTCAGAAATGAGGACTGGAGCATGAATTCGGGCAGGAAGGAGAACGGCAGCGTCCAGGCCTCTTTGGTCTGACTTCCCCCAGAGCAGGGAGAATCCCACAGGGTAGTCGGAGGCGCTGTCCAAGCTTTGCATCTGGGGGACAGTGCATCGGGACGCCACTGATGGGGCCAAGGTGTGTTGAAGCCCAGCATCGCATGGTGGGATGATTTCATTGGGCAAGGTGATTGGAGAGGGGGACCCTACAGCAATGTGGACTTGCTCAGCAGATAGTGCAACAGGTGGGACAGTGTCCGTCAGTTCACCTGCCCATGCCTCTGTGAGTCTGTCAGTGTTTGTTTAGTCCCTGCTGTTCTTAGATACTTAGCTAGGCATGGACTAAGCCAGGATATTCAGGCATTATGTTTGTAGAGCTCACAGGAGAGGCAACAGTCATTGCAATACAGGGCAGGTGTCAGGGTTGAGGTGAGCCCAGGCTGGGAGCCCTCAGGGACACCCACTGCAGGCTCCCGGGGTGCCTCAAGCTAAGCAAGTGTCAGGCAGGATGGGCCGAGGTGGAGCATGTGTCAGTGCTGGGGTCTGTACTCTGGAGCAGAGTAGGCCTGTGTTTGCAGAGGAGCAAAGGCAAAAGGGTGGAGGGACGGGGGACCATCGATCACTAGGGACCTTTTCTGCTAGCTTAGGAGCTTTATTTGCAGGTGAAGGGAGCAAGGCGTGGTGTGAGCTGGGGTGGAGTATCACACACAGATTTGCATTGTACAGAGCTCACTCAGGGTGTAGAGAGTGGTTAGCGGAAGGGAAGGATGAAGGCTGCATCGGGGAGGACTGGAGGGAGAAACTGACATGCACTGCCTCCCGTGTGCCAGGACCAGCTGCCAGGCACTAGGGGCTTCTTCCTCATCCTTTCTGTGCTCCTGATGGCTGCGGGAGGGGGTCGGCTGTGTTTAGTGATAAGGAAAGGGCTTGGGCACGTTGTGCAGAGTGTGCAGTTCTCACCTCCAGTAAGCAGTGGAGCCCCGTGTCAGATGCACGTCCAGGATTGCAGTGAGAGAGGCTGATGGGGGCTGGGCAGAAGCCTCGCTCCTTCCCTCATCACTACGGCGGAGGGGAGAGTCGCGATGGACATTCGGTACCACCTCTCCTCACCTGCTACCCCCTGTGCTTCCTGTCTGCAGGAGAGACTGGCCCAGCCATGTAGGGGGACAGACACTGGGGAGAGGTCTCTGCTCGGGGGTGGAGGGCCCTCCGAGGAGGCAGGGACAGCTGGAGAGACAGGATCCCAAGGGTGTTTATAGCGACTGAGACGTTTTTATTTTGAGCAGGTGCCAGCATTTCAGGAACATTCTCTTCATTTCTGCTGAGCCCACACAGCAGCCACACACAGTCTCTCCCCGCGAGAGACTGTGAGGGTGGCGGGGACCTGCTCCCACCCACCTGCTGCTCATGCCCGAGTCTCCCCTGGAGGGTGTCTGCTCTGCCTATGCTTCAGCATGCCCGCCATTCCCTTCCCTGTAGTTCCTGCTTTTCTCCCCTTCTCTCTGTCCGCCCTGCCTCCTCTGCTGCTTTCTGCTCTTCCTCTCCCCTCTGTCACTCTGGTGTCCTTCCCTGCCTCCCTCCACCCTCCTCATCTGTGAAATGGGAGTGGAAGTCCCTGGCTTCCTGAAGTAGCTGGGAGGATGATTAGTTAATTAATTTCAGCAAACCCCTTCCTCCCACTCTGTGTGTGGGGCGTGAGTGTGGACGGCGTCTGGTTCTCACTCTTGGGGACCTTCTCGCTAGGTGGGTGTGAAGCTCAGATGCCTGATGCTCTTTTTTGAGGCGCTGGTAGGGCCACTCTGGACTGTAAGCTTCTGAAAACACTTTGTTCCAGAGAGCTCCATATGACACTGGACAGTTACTCTCAGCCAGGAGGAGCAGCAGGCAGAGGCGGATTTGACGGCGGATGCATCCGGTGTGCGCCCTGGCCCCGACTTCTGAAGGGCCCCGCTAAACCTCAACTCTCCACTGTTTTTCTAATGTAAGGGGCCCAATATTTTCTTCTGCGCCTGGGGCCTCAACCGACCTTAATCTGCCTCTGGCTATAGGCCTTTCGGCCTCCAGAGACGCTAAGGCCAGCACCATCCGGGCTGCACAGCGAAGGTGCCTGCGTCCTCTTGGCCCAGTCTGTTGGCTAATCAGCTTGACTTCTGAAAGCGATCTTAGCTAACTACAATACCTTAAAGTGTTGCTGAATAAGATCATTATCACTAGTGCCATAATTTAGGAGGTGGCCAGCCAGCTTCATTTCCCCGCATAGCTCAGCATCGCAATGCAGCCTCAGCAGGAGCCTCCCTCCCTTTTCACTTCCCCAGCTCTGGAGTTCTCCCTTCCTCTCCTCCGTGCCTTCACCTGGCTGCCCTGTGGTGCCTGGAGAGGCGTGGCCAGACTCCTTGCTCCTAAGGAGTCTGCAGTCAGGGCCCACAGCAGTGGACTAGGGAGAAGTAGAATGATCTGCATTCACAATGAAACCTGCGGTTTACTAGCCTTGTGTCCTTGAGGCTGTCACGTGCTTTCTCCAGGGCGGAGTCAGCTTCTCAATCTATATAATGCCTCCCAACACCAGCTCTCACCTCCTGTTGTACGACTTATGTCCCGTAAGCCAGTGGACCCATATTAAGTGCTTGCTGAATGCTAGTGTGTGGGCTAAAAGAAATTAATACTTTTCCTCCCACTTTGTAAGTTCTGTTTGGGCTAATAACCAAATGTCACAGAGACAGATTAACAGGAGAAAATGAAAGTATAATAATGTACATGCATGAGGAATTCACCTAGATATGATAAGTCCATGAAAATTTCAAAGACAGACAATGTTGGGTATATAAGACATTTCTGGACAAAGCAGAAAGGGAGGAAGCAGAAAGGGAAATGGTTTTAATTTTTTTTCAGATATTATTTATTTATTTTACAAGGGGGGAGAGAGGGATAGAGGGAGAGAAGGGGAGAGAGAGAGAGAGAGAGAGAGAGAGAGAGAGAGAGAGAGAGAAAGAGAGAGAGGGGAGCTGGAAGCATCAATTCAACTCCTATGCATGCCTTGATCACACAGTGCAGGGTTTCGAACCTGCGACATCAGGTCGACGCTTTATCCACTGCACCACCACAGGTCAGGCGGGAAATGGTTTTAGATCCCAGAAGTGAGCGACTCACAGGCAGGGGAGCAATGCAGTGGGACTTGGGGTATCTAGCTAACAGGCACTTGCTGGGAGGCCTCTTGTTTACCATGTTTAATTCAAATTAGGCTAAAGGGGAGCATCCTAAACTCTCTCCTCCCTGAAGCAGGTTTCTCTGTCAGAATCTTTGGGGCAGGAAAGAGCGGAGGGTCAGAGGTTCTTTCTGAGTCTTTTGTTTCTTAAATAAACAGCTTTAAATCAGTATCCCCAAAGCAGCTTCAGGGTGGCAGAATTTTGGTCCCTTCACGGGGGTCTAGAAGAAGCGTATTTCCTTCAGGAGGCAGGTATGTGAACAGGCAGCGGGTGCAGCATAGTGAGCACAGTGAGAGAGAGGGTCCCATGAGGCCAGCTGGAGGGAGTGAGCCAGGCAGGGGAGGGGGGTGGGCGGGTCCCCGTCTCCATGTGTCACAGCAGGCATCCTTGAGGTGGCGTGCTTCTCCATTGTTATGTAAATCAGCCGTTTCTGCTTTGAGCCCTTTTCCCACAGTGCCAGTGCCCCAGGAAACCTTACCTCCATCTTCTTGTGAGTTTTGCCTTTCTTGGGGTCCTGTTGTTAGCGTAGTTAGTTAGTATTCATAAAGGAAGGAAGCCAGTGGAATCAGATATTAAGCTTAATAAACTGGGAAGCTGAATCAGATACTGGGCCTGCTTCATTAGGAAGTTACAGCATTCCATTAAGCTTGATTTACTAGGAAGCAGTACCATTTACAGACTCATTCATACATTCCAGGGGACCACACAGTCTCCACTGAGGGAACTTAATCCTCAAAGAGGTCAGGAAAAATCTCGCTGAGGAACTGGGGACCTGCTGGCCTGGTACCGGATTATGGGGAAGGGGGGCACTGGGACACGGAATTCCTCTGCTGGCACATGCGCGATAGAAACCAGATGATGCTGTAGACTTCTCGGGCATGTGCAGTAGAAGTCCAGATGACACAGGTGGAGGTGCTTATACTGCCTGGCATGCATAGTAGAAGCCAAAATGGCGACATGAAGGGGCAGAGCCTAACCTGAGAGAAGGATCAGATTGGATAAGGGCCACAGAACCCCAGAAGATCTAGGAAATGGGTTGGTTGGGGGAAAGACCCAACACACGCCATGAAGGACTGGGAAGTTGATTGGTCAGTCTGAAGAAGTAGCTGGTCCTTCCCACGCCAAAGATGATCTAATCCAAGCCTGACAAAGCTCTTGCTCCCTCTCACTTGGCAGCACAATTGCCCTGTTTGTTCATGTTCTCTCTCTGTAGCTGCTGCACAGGCTCAACAGCACCTGGGTCTGGCAGCCACGCCACTCTGAGCGCAGCTCCGAGCGGAGCCGGGGTGTAGCAATACAGCGCCAGCCGGAACGCAGCCCAAAGCAGAGACTGTACTAGCCGGGCGGGACAAAGGCTAATCTGGACTAAGCTTTGGAACAGCACAGAATCTTTGGAACTTGGCCTTTGTTCTAGGCCCAGTGAAGACAAGGCTGGACTTGATCCGCAGTGAGACACATTCAGTAGAGACCTCGGGAACCTGGGGGCAGCCTTCCATTTCAACCCCAGTAAGTCTTGCCACAACAGCTCAACCTCCCGTGTGTGGGTCTCCAGAAATGCTTTTCTCGTGACTCTGTGAAAGGACCCCACTTCCACCGGCAACACTGTCAAGGATCTGAGCTCTTATTCATAGTCAGACACCAGGGAGGGTGGACGTGCTGGTCTGAGATTCACCTCCGCACACAGCCCGTTGCTTCTCTTCACTCACTCCCTTTGCAGCATGTTTTTATTGAGCACCTACTATGGGCCAGGCACTTTGGATGTAGCAGCAAATGAAACAAAGGTCCCTGTCCTCATGGAACTCACATTCTAGCCATATAGAGAGCAGCAAATAAAACAGGTTTACACCGTGTGTCAGATGATAGGTTTTATGTTAAAAAGGCACAGAAAATAGTGTAAGAGAAGCAGTGTGCTGGTTATAATTTTAAAAGGGGTAAGAAGAGCGAAGCCTTCAATGAGCAGGTGACATTTGAGCAGAGGCCTGAAGAAGACAAGGGGGAGCAGGTGGGGACTGAAATGTGCCTTCTCATTCACTGCAAAGGGATTTGCTATGTTGTTGACAAGATAAACAAGATCAGAAGTTACTGAAGAGAATAAGCTGAGATAAGATGCCTGTCTTCTTCCAGCCTCAGTTTCCCCACACGCAGCATGAAAGAGTGAGTGGCAGGATCTGAGGCGGTGCCGTTCTGAGGGCCTGCGAGTAGCCTCTGCCTACGTCCCTGAACAGACTGTGTGCTCGGGAGACCTCAGCCACCTGTCTAGCAGATGCTTGGTGGAGGCCAGCTCTTTACAATTCTAGGCCAGGTCAGGAGTGAACAGGACCCTCCTCCCGCAGGCAGGCACAGGAGGAAGTCACTGCAGCACGTCGGGTGGCAGAGCACTGTAGAGGGACAGTTTGGGGAGGAAAGAGGAGTGTTTTCGGGGAAGAGTTTTTCTCACACCACTGGGCAAAGCAAGTTCCAGTTAGTTTTTCTAACTATTGGTTTAATAATGATTAAACACATAGAAGAGTGAAAAGAATGGTATAATGTATACATGTTTACCATTCACTGAGATTTGGCAGTTCTTTTTTAAAATTTTATTTAGAAAATTAAGTTTAACAGTGTGACATTAATTAATAAGAGTACAGAGGTTTCAGGTGAACATCTCCGTAGCATTTGGACTGTTGATTGTGTTGTGTGCCTATAAGGTATTTTTCCCCCCGCCAAGGAGCCACAAAGTGTGGAATAACAAAAGGCTTTATTGAGTACAGAGCACTCATCCTGCCCAGCGAGGTTCCCTGGCCCTGAGGAAAGATGGAGGCCAGGGAAGTCGCAAGGATTAAACCGTGTGGGAGATATTTAAAGGGGTCCTCTAGGGAAGTCAGGCTAACATGACATGGTGAAATCTCCCTGGCTTACAGTCAGTCGCTTTTTTCCAAAGGGCTCCTGGGAAGTTTCTTTTGGCATGCTTGGTTGTGGGTGTTCCCAGCCAAAGTTCGCGGGTCTGAGTTCCCCATGTGACCATCCCCCATTATCCACCAACCTTACAGTGCCCATCACCCAGAGTCACATTTTTCAATGCTTGCAATTTCTCTCTCTCTCTGAACACACATACACACTCTTCCCCTGAATCATTTAGAAATAATTTGCAGACATCGGGACATTTCAGCCCTAAGAAAAGGAGACAGGCATTCTCCTCCACAGCCATGTTAGTAGGTGTCGTTACATCTATGAGAGCAGTGATTCACATACTCTACACATGAAAATCACAACAGTTTTTCCCAGAATGTCTTTCATAGCTTTGTATAATTACTATAATATTTTTCAAGATCCAATCAAGTCTCATTTACTGCATTTGTTTTATTTATTTAATTTCTTCTAATCTAGAGCAATGACCTGCTGGTTTTATTTTTTGAGTGTTCAGGCAGTTTTCTTATAAAATGTCCTAAATTTTAGATTTTTTTTTTTTTTTGCCTAATGAATAATAGATTTCAGGTTAAGTGCTTTGGGCATCACTGTCTCCTACATGTTAGTGTGCTCTTCCATTTGTAGCACGTCGGAAGGTACTCGCCAGGTGGTGACCACTGCAGAGGCACTGAGCTGGCCCCTTACCCACTGGTAAGGTGTAACTTCCATATCTATTAATATACATGCAAATGTACATTTTCCTCTTTGAATAACTATGTATTTTGTGGCTGACCCTTTCAGACTGTGCTCATGTCCTGTCCCCCCCCCAAAAAAAACTGTCACTCTCTATTTTTACTAAGCATCAAATGATTCTTTCCTGACTCAGTTATTATGTGGGGAGTTGCAAAATGATGATTTTCTAGTTCTAGCATTCCTTCTAAATTTATTTAGCTGACTTTTTTTTTTTTGGTAAAAACAGTTTTACAGTTTTAACAACTTGCTTTTAAAGTTTAAGGTTTTGTCTTTTTTTAAACTCTTAACTGGTGTGTGTGTGTGTGTGTGTGTGTGTGTGTGTGTGTGTGTGTGTGTGTGTGAGAGAGAGAGAGAGAGAGAGAGAGAGAGAGAGAGAGAGAGAGAAGTAAAGATTAAGCCCAAGTCACACTGCCTCCGGAGAAGGCTGGCCATCAGTAGTGCAGTTGAGACCAACCCCACTCTGCTCCCTGCTCAGGTCTCCCCGCCTCACTGGCTTTCCTGCTCTTTCCCAAATGCAGTCAGGTGCCCCTTCCCCACATAGCTGCCTGATTCACTTTATTCTATCCTCTCACATCTCTCTCAGATGTCATCTTACTAGAAGATTCCCCGACCACCCATACAATAAGTATACCTGTGTGTTTGTCCCCACCCTCATCAGCACTGGCCATATAAACTTCATGAGAACAGGTCCTGTTGTTGGCTCAGAGCCTTAGCATAGGGCCTGGACTATAGTAGGTGCTCAATAAATAAAGACGGAATACACATGCATATGCATGTTCAGTAAAGCTCTGAATGAGACCAAAGTCTTTCTCATCACAGCTCCTCCCAGATGACCACTGAGATAGCTGTTCTTCCCCCCATGGGGATAACAGGACCACGGGGACCATGTGTGCTGTCAGCAGCTACTCACTTCACACCCAATTACCAAAACCAGCTGAGCTGTGAGATTATCCACCCCCCCCTTCTTTGACATGATTTTAGGGGAATAAAAACAAATCAGAATTCATCAACTGTGAACACAATTGTCAACTGCAAACTCTCAACAGTCTGGTTTAAAAATAGATGACAGGTTGATGAAAATCAGTGGAGAAAGCAATTTAAATAAAGTGTTAAAAATAATACCCAAAGCACACAAGGCAAAGCGAAGAGTGTGGAGCGGTGGAGAAGTGTACTCAGTGGAGACCTGTGTGAGCAGCGAACCAGACAGAGGTGATTAGTTTTACTTTACAAATCACAGAAGAGAAAGATTTACTAGCCACCTGCATGTGAACATTCGCTCATTCTGTCCTGTTGGCCTGTTATGCAAAAACGGAAGGGGAAATCGGTTGGGAAATATGCTGGCACATTGATTCTGAAGTAGGTCTGCATTGTGAACGTCTCTGCCCACTCAGGACATCTCTGGCTCTCTCCACCTCCTCTGTCTCTGGGAGGACTGGCAAAGGCATTTCTCTTGCAGCAGGTCAGGGGTCTGGGCACTTCGGGGGGCGGGGTTTGTATTGATAATTATATTTGCTTTGTACAAATGGGTTCCAGGGCAATACCTAGAAGTCCTTAACTGACTTCCCACTTTCTCAGCTCTCCTCTTCTAAATCCTCAGGCTAAGTATTCATTTAACTTCTTTACCATATAGTTAATACAAAGCCTTGAATTTTTCATATTTCCTCTTTTCTGGGCACTAGTCTCAGCTGATACCATTTCACAATTTCTTTCTGTCCAAACTGCTCTGTGTCCTGAGGCTGCTCTCCGTGGTCCTTCCTTTCCAGGAGAACTGAGCCAGCTTGGCACGAAGATCTGTGCTCCACAACCCTGAGTATGACAAGGTGTTCCCATTTCTTAGAGATGTCTCTGTAAAAATCTGGATGGAAGCTGTATTAGTTTGCTAGGGCTGTTGTAACCAACTTCAGACAGGGGTTTTAAACAACAGACATTGGTTGTCTCCTAGCCTGGAGGTAGAAGGTTGAACTCCAGGTGTGGGCAGGGTTGTTCCTGCCTCTCTCTAGCTCCTGGTGGCCTCAGGCATGGCCAGAAAATTCTCCCTGTGACCCTTCACACTGTCACCTTCCCTCTCTGCCTGTGGCTGTCTCTGTGTCCAAGATTGCCCTTTTTATATAGGCACACATTGGATTAGGACCCATCCTAATGAGCTCTTTTAAACTTCATTATCTCTGTGAAGACCCTAGTTTTAAATCCACACTCTGAAATACCAGGGGTTAGGACTTCAAAATATCTTTCATGAGATGTAAAATGCAAGGTGCAAAGCTCTTCCCTCTAGCGAGAGAGTGGGGGATGGAGCAGGAATGATTCCTCCCCACTCAGACCCTCTGCTGGTGTTGGCCAAAGGGCGCCCCAGGCAGTACCGACCTTCCAGGGGCCGCCTTTTCCCTTTCTGTGGAGGAGCTGCAGGGTGCCTTTAGCTCTGACTACTGTGAGCTTTAAGTAAATGCCTGGTTCTCCACTCCAAATCCAAAAATACGTTTATACCTGCTTACTCCTCCTTTTTTACATCCCCCAAGTTATTTTTTCTCTAAAGTGACGACTTATGGATGTTCCTCATTAGTTCCCAAGAATGTCATGTTGTAGACTGCAGACTCTAAGAGGTATGCTCAGACTGTAAGAGGTAGGCTCACAACACACACACACACACACACACACACACACACACACACACACACACACACACACACACACACCACTTCCCCCACTCCCCGCATCACGCCCCCGCCCCCGCCCCGCTTGGAGCTCTGCAGACACTGTGCAGACAGAAGCAAGTCAGCAGAGCTAGAGGGGCTCCTCTGACCACCTGGGTCCTCATGCCTGCAGGGCAGACATGGAGGAGGCAGACAGGTGCTCTCTGAGCAAGTCCTATGACAAGAAACCAACTTTTTTACTCCTGCTTGGAGCACACTGTAAGGGGAAGGGTGTGGGTGGGAGTCCTGAAATGGGGAAGGACACCGTGATGGCCTTGTGGTGTGGGGGGACACGTATTTCTCCTTCCTCACATCCCTTGAGGGGAATTTTTTCACTTTCTCACTCTGCTCCCCACTGCCTCTTTTCCGAGGAAGGCTGTGTGCATCCTGCTGCTGGGAGCCCAGTGTTTCAGGTCAGGGGCGTAGCCACGAGAGGAGCAGAATCCCTGCATGGGAATGGAACATGACCACCTCTTTTTCTCTGAGCTCCCGTTATCCTGGTGGCCCTAGACTCAGGGCAGCTTGTCTACCTTGTGCTTCAGAGTCTGAGTGCACACAGCCAGGGCACTGATTTGCAATGCCCAGCCTTGTGGTTCACGGGTAAGTGGCCAGGACTTTCCCCAGCAGCTGTTCCCCGCAGGTCTGGAGAGGGTGCTACTTGGATTGGAGTGAGGCATTCATTTGGAGTAAAGGTCCCCGTCACACTGAGCGGCCTATCTAGCAAGTCTAGCAAGCAGCCCTGTACTCTGAGAGTTATCTGGCCGCTCTGGGTAAAGATGGTATGGTGACCAGCTTCTATATCTTGTTCTTCCCTAGCAAGACCCTGGGGGAGATAGGAGGAGGTAGGACCTTGGTCGGCAAACTCATTAGTCAACAAAGCCAAATATCAACAGTATAACAATTGAAATTTCTTTTGAGAGCCAAATTTTTAAACTTAAACTATATAGGTAGGTACATTTCTTTGTACATTTCTTTTTTTTTTTTTTTTTTTTTTTTTTGGTATTTTTCTGAAGCTGGAAACGGGGAGGCAGCCAGACAGATTCCCGCATGCGCCCGACCGGGATCCACCCGGCACGCCCACCATGGGGCGACGCTCTGCCCACCAGGGGGCAATGCTCTGCCCCTCCGGGGCTTCGCTCTGTCGTGACCAGAGCCACTCTAGCACCTGGGCAGAGGCCAAGAAGCCATCCTCAGTGCCCGGGCCATCTTTTGCTCCAATGGAGCATCAGCTGTGGGAGGGGAAGAGAGAGACAGAGAGGAAGGAGAGGGGGAGGGGTGAAGAAGCAGATGGGCGCTTCTCCTGTGTGCCCTGGCCGGGAATTGAACCTGGGACTCCTGCACGCCAGGCCGACGCTCTACCACTGAGCCAACCAGCCAGGGCCAGTACATTTCTTATTGAGGTAGTGCCTGCACGTGGTATTTTGTGAGAGAGCCACACTCAAAGGGCCAAAGAACCGCTTGTGGCTTGGTAGCCAC
The DNA here is from genome assembly GCF_036850995.1 of Saccopteryx leptura. Lineage (NCBI taxonomy): Eukaryota > Metazoa > Chordata > Mammalia > Chiroptera > Emballonuridae > Saccopteryx > Saccopteryx leptura. The sequence continues at coordinate 159,105,568 of NC_089508.1, read as the reverse complement.
AGTTTGCCGACCAGGTGGGTAGGAGATCAGGTGGGTGATTTGCAGGTGGGACTTGGGACATGCTGTAGGAAGGGCACATACAGGCAAAGTCTGAGTTGTAGGTCCTCATGATACCTGTGCCCAGTGCTAACTCAGGGTCCGAGCTGCGTGCTCTCCTCCCAGAGGCACCCACATGGGCTCTCACTCACTCCTTGTAACGAGTGTCCCTGGAGGGTGGTTATAGCTTGGTTATTACTTTGATAAAAGCCTGTCAACTTTGTTTTATATTTTGTCATAAAGTGTTTGATACATACACACATGTATTATTTATATCAGTTGCCAAGGCTCGTAACAAAACAAAAGCCCAAGAACCAACACTCACCTTGTAAGGTGTGCCATACCCAAGTGGTGCTGTGGGCCGAGGCTACCCTCCTGCCTCCTTTCTGCAGGGAACCTGTCGTAATGGCATTTGTCACACCCCTTAAAGTAGCTTTTATCACATACATATGTATCTCTACATAGCATGTTTTGAGCTTTATAATAATAAAAAAAAAGGAGTTATAGTCCTTTGGGCCTCATTTAAATGCCATATGCTGTCCTAGAAGATGAAATGCATATCTGTGCCCTTGAAACATGATTGTCGCTTGTGTAAATAGGTCTGATTTCCTCTGGTGGCTTCTTCCTGGGCCAGCCATGGGAGCCGTGCACCCACAGTGACAGTCCACTGGGGTCCTGGGCAGGCTCCCCAGGGAACTGGTGGTGTGGGCATCGAGGAGGCAGACAGATTGGACTCTGACTCCAGGGGTCTCCTGGGGTGCACAGGAGGCTGACAAGCAGAGTGCTGGATGCAGGGCTCAGAGGAAGTAGATCAGAGAGCAGTGTCGGTCCAGGACGGTTCTCCGGGACCTCCAGATGGTTCACCAGGACCTCCAGCACCTGCATTCTTTGTGCAGTGGGTGGGAGCTCCTGGCGGCTGGAATGGATTCAGAGCATGAGAACAGTGCCGCCTCTCCCTCTGCCTCTGTCCTCCAGCCCCTACTTCTGAACACCAGCCGTCTGCTGGGGTGCATGCGTGTCCCATTGTGCCAGGGACGAGACAGTGACTAAGGTCTTTCCCAGCCATCAAGCACTTCATGGTCCAGTAGGAAGTCAGTTGTTTGTTAGCCAGCTTTTGCTAAATTATGCTGTGGTAGCCATTTCCCTGAACACCAGTGGCTGGCAAGGACACCCATGAAGTCCTGTTCGTGTTGTGTGTTTGCTGTAGGTCAGCTTCAGCTCTGGCCATGTCCCCTGCTGTCTGGGCCCCAGGCAGATGCAGCCCTGGTCTGGCACATGTCATTTTCACAGTAGAGAGAAGAGCAAGAGAGGCGATGACACCAAGCAGTGGGTCGTAAAACAGCAGCTCACACCTGGCTCATGTCACTCCTATTCACAGTCCACTGGCCAGCATGGCATCACCGGGGAGGGGCATTCTCTTTCCTGTGGGGCAGTGCTGTGTTGTGAGGCACAGGGCCCCTTAAGGGAGGTGGGAGGACGTGTGGAGAAGTATTGTCACTTATCACAGGTAGAAACAGGCAATTACACTAACAGTATGGATAGGCTTTATGATCAGGAAATGTAATATAATTTGACTCTATAAAATAAATTTTTATTTAAAAAATAGTTTCCCCTAAATTAGCTTTAGGGATGCTCTTGACAAGAAAGTTTAAGAACTGCTCATCTGAAAGTGAAAATTATTCCAGAGCGCTGGCCCAGGAAGAGGGAGGGAGAGGGGCTGTCCACAGCCTTCACTCTGGCCCTGGGCACCTGAAATGAAGCTTGTAGTGGTGACTCACCTGCCACCTTCCAGCGTTCCTCTTGGCTTACCTTCTGTCCATCTGGACAGTCCACAGGTGTGCCTGTGCCTGCGGGTCCCTACATAGACAAAGATGTCCTGCCTAGCCTCAGGGTCACATCCACATGGCTGCAGAGGCATACAGTTTTCTTGATTCCTCATTAAGTCAGTTGCTGTGTGAGGTCTGGGCCATGGCTTTCTATACAGCCCCCACCCCTCCTGCTACTACTGCCCTGGGCTCATACAGGACACCTAACAAGTGTGTACAGAAGGGAGTGTTATATGAAGAGGAAGCCAGCACCCTGGAGGCCTGGCTGTCGCTCTCTCTCCACAGGGTGGGCGGCGGCTACATGGTGACAGGTGGAGTTCCGGGAGAGTGACTCAGGTGTACTTCGAGCCAGGTTAAAGTCTTCTGTGCCTCGCTGTGTAATCGGCATGGAGACCGAGTAGCTCACCCTCTCACAGTGAGCAGTGTTTGTCTGCACTTTGTGCTGTTCTGCAAACGTTTCAGGCCTTCTCCAAGATATGCATTAGTGCATTCCAAGGGCAAGGGTGGTAATCTCCTCTTTTCTCTCTCTTAAAAGATTCCTCATGGCTCTTGATAAGAGCTGCACACACAGGGGGTAATATTTTCCTATCTCCTCTTCTTTTGAATCTCTGCCAGATAGAAATGTGGCTTTGAACCCATGGGCCTTTGCAGAAGACTGATTACTCACAGGCCTTGATCTAGAGAATTTCACAGTAAAAAAGGGGGTGAGCTCTCAGACAACTCAGACCCAGGCCAGTAGCAACCAGAGTCCCGAGCCTCTGTCTGTCCTCTCGAGTGCCTCCACATGGCAGAGACAGGGACGGCGTCAGACCGGCCTGTGAAGCCTGACCCCACCCCTTATGAGTGTCTTGATTCGCTGCCCTAACCAATTGAGCTATCTGGCCATGGCTGATCTTTCGTTATTTAACCTCTTTGAGCCTCAGTTTCTTATTCTGTAATGTTGGAATAATAAAAAGGTTGTTCACTGTTGTGAGTAGCATCCTTCTTTCCTGCGTGTGTTCTGAATCAGTTCAGACTGAGGAGCAAATTGCTGGCAGGAAGTGGCCAGAATACTGCCGTTGTTACTGAGAAAGGACCAGAAAGTGGGCAGATGACTTTGGGACTTAGATCATGAATTTGAGAATCAGGTGGATGCTTCCACCAGTCATAGGCTCGTTAGATGACCACAGGACCCTCTGCCAGGAGAGACGGTGGGAAAAGGTTTTGGATGGTTGGAAGAAAAGCACTGAATCCTCTCATTCCTCAGGGGAAGCACAGGGCTTCACACATGCCATCCAGACTAGACAGATAGTTACTGAATAGTCAATTAAAGAAAGATGCTGCTCCCCAGGAAGAGAGTGGGAGCAGCTGAGAGGGACCAGGAATGCTCATGGTGGGTGGACAAGGAAACGTGCAGAAGCTGCCTATGCTGGGGTGGGGGCAGGGGGTGGGATTCCAAGATGTTGTTTCAGACTTTTATTAACAGTTACAGTCGCATTTACCATTTATTAAAGGAAGCCTTCTAGTGCTCCTGCAGTATTTTTAGATGTTATACTATGCATTTGGAAAAACATTTCTCATATAGTGTGCTGTAATTCAGACTTTAACTAAGATGGACACCCCGTTCTCCGTCTTTGCTCCTGCAGACCTCACTGTGGTGGGCGAGGCACCGGCTGTGCCCTGTGGGAGCCAGGTGGGGGCTTGCTTGGCCGCATCCCTGAGGCCTGTCCTGTCTCTCCTTTGCAGTGCAAGATGGAGTTCCACGCTTGTTCTACCGGCAAGAGCCTCACCACCCTGTGTGACGGGCCCTGCCCATGTCTCCCAGAGCCTGAGCCTCTGAAACACAAGGCAGAAAAGAATGGTGAGTGGGGATCTCAGGGGAATCCCTGAAGGAGGGCCGGGTGGTCTGGGAGGGCTGGCCAAGTTCCGCCCAGGTGCCAGCAGCCTGGCGTTTATCCTAGCCGTTCTAGCCCAGGACGGGGAGGGGGCTTGCTCGACAAGGACTGCAGCTTGTTGGGACTTGCACCAGAACTGCCTTCAGCTACTGTGGAAAAGGAAAGCTGGGAGTCTTTGAAATGAGTTCTGTTAGTCCAGGACACGCACTGGGTTCTCTGAGAGGTCAAACCGGCTGTGGTGCGGAAAGGGCAGGTTTTTCCGCAACTGAGTCCAGAGCCTGCCCTGGGGTGCATCTTGGTCTTCCTTGAACTCTGATCTCTAAATCCTTTGAACTTCTCAAGGCCAGATTTCAAAACAGAGACTGCAGAGATGTCATGGTGGTGGAGAGCATTTCACCCTAAAAGCATTTCTGCATTAATGTATGCTGCTTGGAAGACAGCACAGAGCCAGGGGCACATGAAAGAAGAACGCATCCCCGGGGCGGACAGCTTTCTCTTCCAGGCTGAGGCGGGCAGGAGGGTTGGGCTTCTTTGGATTTTTCCACAGTGGAGAAAGTAATGTTGTTCTTCCTCTGGTCTCAGCTCTTTCTTGTGGATTCCTTAATGAGACCCCAGAGAGAAGGTTGCCTTCTGAGGGTCAGGGCTTTCTCAGTTACACTGTCTACTCCATGGAGAATGTCTGTGTGTGTTCGTGTGTGTGTGTGCCCACACATGCATGCGTGCGCGCACACACACACACACGCATGTACATGTCTTCGAAAGTGTCTCCTATTTGTTCAGAAGGAGGATCAACAGGGTGTGTGTGTCAAACCATTTGCCTCTTTTTTAGTCATATTGTCTTTTCCAGGGCACATAGCTGGTGGCGACTATAGAAATACTGTGTTAAAGGGCTCTTTGGAAGGTTTAACTCAGAATGTGGATGGACAGTGTAAACTATAAAGCACTGTGGTCACAAATAGTCTCCATAGATGACTCTTGACTGCCAAAAAGCTGACCTCATTGGGCGTGATCCGGTTCACTCGTACACCTGTAGTAAGAAGTGCTGGTTAATACGCACACCCCTCCCAATGAACAGGAAACCTGAAGCCCTGTGTGGTTAAGTAACTACAGAGGTCTGATAATTAACTTCTTTCTGGAGGGTTGTTATGAATTTTCTAAGGAAGATTCAATAGCTTCTATTACTCCAGGTATGTTGTGTATTGCTTTTACTCACTCTTCTATTGTGAGGCATGAAAACCAAACCAAGAACCGTCTTCCCACCACTGTGCCTGTAGTGTCTATAAATGGGGTGAGTGCGTCTCTCCCCGAGGGCGGCCAGCATGGCTGAGGTCTCCTGACTTGCCAGGATGAGGCGCAGACCCATCTTCCGGTGGGGCTGTGAGGTTCTCCAACAGAAGCACAGCCCTTATTTCTTAAGGGCGGGCTTGTCATACCTGATGAGATGAGAGTCACTCTGACATATGACACTCAGGCACGGCCTTGATTCTACATCAATCTGTTCGACTGTGTCCTTGTAAAAACGGGAGCAAATCTTTATGGAGCCTACATAACTAACTACATTGCCGTTAAAAGTCAAAAGACTCAGAGAATGGTGCCGTTCCTGGATTCTGAGAGCTCATGGGGCAACAAGAATACCATGTTTGTAAAAGCACACACTACAGAGATAGTAGTGAGAGCTAGACCAGGAAGAAAGAAAAAGGACTTCATCATGCACCTTATCTGAAATGCAAACAATAAAAAATGCTAACCAACACTGTACCAGAATAAATTATCAAAGTTGTATTTCCCTCATCGGTCCTTCAGTCCTTTATGACTCTTTCTTGTCCCACTGGCTCTTGGGTCATCAGTTTGCTCTTAACGAAGTCACCTGCCTCTGGAAAGAGTCCTGGAACTTTGCACTCAGTCTCTGATACCATCTGGCACGTGTCTGAGAAATATCAACTTGAACGCCTGTGACAATGAGTCTGTCACATGGGGTATCAATTAGATTCAGGACAGTTCTTTCCACGCAGCTCGGAGGCTGGCCTTCTCAGTTAAAGACCCACTTTCTGGGCTGTGGTCTACAGCAGAGCTTTTATGTAAGCATGAGCAGGGAACAGAAACTGCCTGTTGATGAAAAAACTGACCGACTGTGGTTAATTTGTTCCACAGGCAACAATATCCTAATGAAGGAGAGTATAATCTCCTATCAGGCTATAATGCTTACCTTTTTAGTATGGATTTGATTGGTGTTTCCCTAGAGGATAAAGACATACTATGGGCAGAGAGGGCCCTGATAAATCCTGAGGGTCATTTGTGAAATGATTAAATTAATAACATTTTACCCAGACAAATCAATCAAGGGAAGGCTGACCTTTTCCTTCGCCTTGACAGGTCTTCTGTGCAGCTCCTGTGACAGTTTGTGACAGGCAGTGAGCACTAAGCTGAGGCCATGGCATGCAGGGTGAAGAGGCCCGGGTGGGTGTGAGGGGGGTGAAAGGCCCGGGTGGGTGTGAGGGGGGTGAAAGGCCTGGGTGGGCGTGAGGGGGTGAAAGGCCCGGGTGGGTGTGAGGGGGGTGAAAGACCTGGGTGGGTGTGAGGGGGTGAAAGGCCTGGGTGGGTGTGAGGGGGTGAAAAGCCCGGGTGGGTGTGAGGGGGAGGTCAGAGGTGAAGTGAAGGCAGGGTTTATGGTAGTGTAGTTGTAGGGTGGTGAGGGGGTGAGCATGCAGCCCAGCTCCCCTGCCCGCCGGCTGCGCCTCCGAATGGCAGGCAGTGATATGGCTGTCTCCGCCGCAGTGAGCCATTCCATGGCTCTGGACTGTGTTAGGAGCCATCTTGTTTCTGTGCCTCTTGCAGAAATGACATCTCATAGTCTCACAAATGCAGGTGTGTCAAAATATGGCATCGTTATTATTGTTGATGCTTTTTTTTAGCCTTCTGTTTTGAACCTTGGTTTCGCCTGGTAAAGAGAGCACTAACATTGTCACTTTCAGGTCAGCTCTGTCCATTCAGGGTTGTGTCAGAATTCTAGAAAGGTGGGGCTCATGAACTGTGATGCTAGGGGGGAGTGGCTCCTGGTGTCATCTGTCTGTCTGTCTCTGCCTTCTACCTTGTTGGCATTCCTGCCCTCTTCAGTGAGTGGGCCCTTAGGGTTCTTCCTCACTGCAACCAGGCAGGGACGTTTGTGGTCCCCTCCAGGGCATTGCTCGCCATGTCTACTAAGGTCATGCTGAGTCCTCCTCCTCCTATGTCCTGCTCTTCCAGGTGGACTAGTCCTCACACAGCCCCTCCCAGCCCCTCCTCACGGCCATAGAAAACTTGAGGATGCCCTCCTGTGACCTAGTGTCAAGAAAGACTGATGAGGTTGCCATTCAGCCCTCTCTCCTTGGACCTGCTGGGCAGTCATTGCTATTCTATGCACAGGACAGTCTTACAAGCTTGCCTCACATTGGATTTCATATTGGCAGCAAAGCGCAGGTCCTCTTTGACACTAGGGTTGTCCCCTGTCTGGGGCTTCACTAGCACCTCCTTCCTGCCTGGGACCTGCAGCTGGGTTGGAGACAGGGACAACTGTGATAAACAGAACCCTTCCCGGGGGCTCACCTGCCTCTACCTATTCTCCTTCCCAAAATGTTACCTCTTGTAGCCCTGACTTTGGTAAACATTGCATGTAAGTGTCCAAGGTGTGTGAGGGCAGGTCTAACTCATGCCTTTCAAATCTTATAGGTGCCCAGCTTTGTCCAGACTTGGGCCTTTTGAATTACAACATACCCAGCTCTTGCACATTGGAAGTGTCTAGTCTCAGCTTGAGTTTCAAGAGTATTTTTGGGAAGTCAAAACCAAGTGATTGACTTTTTTTCTTCTCTTTGTTCTTTCTGCATCTCTCCTTTGATGCAGCCCCTGAAGACATGAGGGTGTGGGCATCTTTTAGTGCCTGAATAGTCCCTCTCACATCTCTAAGTTACCTCACGACCTGGGACACGTAACTGAATTGCTTCATTTCTCATCTCTGATACCAGTCCAGCCTCAAGAGTAGCAATGATTGTCCAAAAAAAAAAAAAAAAAAAAAAGAATTAAAAAATGGTTAGAAAGAGGGAGATGAAGTTGAAATCTAGTGTAAAGTCTGGGTTTCTGTACTTTGTCTAAAGATCCCTCCCCATTCTCTCAGTGTTTCCTTGTTCCCGCCAGCCTGCCCTTTGGGGAGTCATCTCTGCCTCCTGTCACCTGAACTCGGTGTTGCTGCCGCTCTGTCTCCAGTCATTGCTGAAGAGTGTGAGAGCTCTCTGAGGAGCTCGTTTCCTCATTTCTTTACAGTGCTTGGAAATTGAGGTCTCGGCCCTTGCCGGTTGGCTCAGCAGTAGAGCATCGGCCCAGCCTGTGGATGTCCTGGGTTCGATTCCCGGTCAGGGCACACAGGGGAAGTGTCCATCTGCTTCTCCACCCCTCCCCCTCCCCCTCTCTTCCCCTTCTGCAGCTATGGCTCGATTGGTTTGAGCAATTTGGTCCCAGGCGCTGAGGATGGCTCCATGGCCTCGCCTCAGGAGCTAAAATAGCTTAGTTGCCAAGCAATGGAGTAGAGGCTTCAAATGGACAGAATATCACCCTGTAGGGGGTTTGCTTGGGTGGATCCTGGTCGGGGCGCATATGGGAGTCTGTCAATGCCTCCCTGCCTTCCTGCCTCCCACTTAATAAAAGAAAAAAGAAAGAAAATCGAGGTCTCTTATAATTGAAGTCTATAAGATACATTTTTTAAACTAGCCAAAGCTTCTGCCTGTCTGGACCTGAGTCTCACACCACTCTGCCTCCGGCCTTGTCACAGAGACAGACCACCCCTACCTGGCCTTGTTCCATCTGGAGGAGGGACAGGAGCTCCCTTGTTGGCGAGGTGAGAATTGTGCATTTGTAGAACAGCTGATTAGGAAAGATCTCACTTACCTTTTTATATGCTATGTTGGGGGCCCACTGTGTTCTTCCAGCATCCTCAGCTTTCCCTACAGGACCAGGGAAGGCCGAGTGGGTGGGGCCTCCAGCTCTTCCATCCCCCAGTGACTCTGAGTTTCTGCTTTACTGTGTTAGACTGCATCTGCAGGAAAAGAGCTAGATAGACCCTGGTGATCCTTGTTCAGTCCTCTTTTACCAGAGGAGGAAACTGGACACCCATTGAGAGAAGGAACCTCAACTAAAGTGGAGCTGGGACTGCCAGCCTTGTGCCTTTGTCCCACTGTGTCCCACCTGAGGTCAGGGTCAGCAGCCTTCAGCCTGAAGGTGGTAGAGGGTCTGTAGCTGAGTTTGGTGGACTCAGATGTATTTCTTCAGGGTCTGATGCCACTCCCCTGTATTTTGAAGTATCAGTCACCAGGCGGAGACTGTCATGTGTTCCCCCACACCAGCAGTGCTTCAAGTAGCATCTGAGGAGGAAGTGGAGAGAACAGTATGACTTCCAAAGACAGCTCCATCTTTGTCTCTTCTGACACAGAACAGCTTTTGGAGAGAGGCTGTGGGTCCCACATCCTGGACAAGGCTGTGGGACTGTAACCTTTCCAGGTGGACAGCCTTGGGGGCAGGGCAGAGTGGGGCCTTTGGGCGAGGTAGAGGCTGGGGATAAAGGGGTGCTGTAACTTCCCAGTAGGGCCTGCCAACCAGGAATAACAGCTTCCTGCCAGCTGAGCTATGTGAACAGTAGAAAAATGGTTTGCATTGACTTTCTTTTCTCAAATGGTGATTTCAACCTGAGGGCTGGATCCTGGGGGAACAAGTCCCGGGCTGATAGCCGGTTGTCTAATTCCATTAGTTATCACAAGTGGAGCTGGGAAATGCACTTAAATGGGAACAGGAGGTGGTGCCAAAGAGGCAGGATGAGAGTTCCTCCCAGCTGTAATGTCTCAATGGAGAAATGCTGAAAGAATCCTACGGCAGAGGCTCCCAGCAAAACGGAGGCTTATCTTTGCATCCAGGGAAGAACAGCTTTTCTTTAATGTCTATTGTGAAGCGGGGTGAAGGCCTGGGGCTGGCAAACTTGCCATTTAAAAGCAATTTCTATTAATCTTTCCAGGCCCATTCAGCTTCATTCACTTATTATTCAGGAGTACATTATGGTCAGAAATTAAACATATAAAGGAACATTTCATTTTTAGGGCCTTGTTATTCTAAATGTCATTACTTAGGAGAAAAAAGGGCTGCAGAATTAAATTGGCAGCGGCGTCAAGGAAGAAAGCTTTACTTGTCAGGACTTTTGACTTTGAACTCAGATTCTTCTGCTTTTGTGAGCTCAGGTGAGCCCTTCTCTGCAGAAGCAGACAGACCATAGGCTCTCCTTGTCCTTCTGAGATCTACTTGATGCCAGCTGATGGCGAAAAGTGAAAGGTGAAAAGAAGGAGAAGGGTAAACTGAGGTAGGGGTGGCCATGGTTATAACTGGAGTCCAGAGAAGGGAATAAAAATTTGTGCTAGAAATGAATGGCTTTGATATTTGCCCAGTCCTCTGTGCTGTTATTTTAAATTTATAAATTTATGCATTCTTATATAAAATCCAAATATTAAGGCTAACATGTCTCATATTCCCAGTTCTATTAGCTTTTTAGTGCATTTGCTTTCAATTATTTTTGATATGCACAATACTAACGTACTTTCTAAGCTTTACCCATTCAAACTCAGACTCATATTCTTTCTATATAATGCTATGTACCCTGCTTCTTTTATATATCAGAGATATGTTTTCATGTAAGTACGACAGATCTTATATATCAGAGATATGTTTTCATGTAAGTACAGCAGATCTATGTCTGTCTGTCTGTCTATCTCCTGGCCAACCTACCCACCCTGCTATCTTGAATGCCACACTTAAAAATGTGATGACTACTCAGTGTTTCTATTCGGACTCCCATAGGCATATTGAGCTTAACATGTCCGAAATCAGACTTCCCCCAAATCTGCTTCCTCCTGCAGTATTTACCATCTTAATTAATGGCAGCTCTATATTTTGATTTGCTGGAGTAAAACACAAATACAAAAACCCCTCTTTTTCTCAACTGCCACATATAATTATGTTGACTCCACTTTCAAATTGATTTTCAAATATATCCTCTTCTTATGGCCTCCACTATTACAACCCTTGTGGTCCAAGACATCCTCATCTTTTATTTTAATAGCTTCCTCATTGATCTCCTGGCCCCTTCTTTCTCTTTTGAACAGCGTGCACTAATTCTGTAAAATGTGAGTCAGATTGTGTAATCCCCTATTTAAGACACACCGGTGACTTCCATCTGTTTTTCAGAGGAAAAGCTAAAATCCTTTAAGTGACCTGCAAGGCGTCCCCTGGTATGTCTCTGTCTCCAGCTTTTGGTATTATAGCACTTGCCCACTCAGCTCCAGGCACACAGGTCTCCGTGGGGTCCCTCGGATGTGTCAGTCACGCTCCTGCCTCTGGGCTTTGCAGTGAAGTCCCCTCAGCCTGGACTGCCCACCCAGATATCTGCACGGCTCGCTCCCTCTTGGAGTCTCTGCACAAATTGTGACCTTCTCGGAACCCCCCCCCCCCCCCAGCACTCCTATCCCATCCCCCTTTCCTTCTTCTTTCTCTCCTTACCAGTTATCATCTCCTAATCTACTCGGTAACTTGTTACTTATTTGGTTTATTGTCTGTCTCACCCACTTAGAATGCAAGTTAATGAGGAGGTTTTGTCTCACTTCTGAATAATTGTCAGAAGTTGAATGAATCTACCTCATTCTTTTTAAAGGGTTATCCATTATACAGATGTACCAGAGTTTATGACATTGAAAATGGCCAAAAAAAAAAAAAAAAGAAAAGAAAAGAAAAGAAAAGATTTATTAGGTCGAGACCATATGCATAAGGTGGTTAGAATACGTAGCCTGCTACGCACTTCATTATATGTTTGATGAGTCTAACAACTGAAGAATGTCATCTGTATTGCTGATGAGAAAATGTGAGATTTGCAGCATTTCAGTGCCTGGCCTAAGGCCACTCAGCTAATAAATGACAGAGCCAGAACACCTGTGTACTGTTACCCTCACATTCTACTGTGTTCTTAACCTAAATCGTGCATCCATTGAAAGGGCAGGCTTCCTTTGGAAAAAGAAACAACACACACACGTACAGTCACACATTTTAAGCTAATCTTTGCCATTTTTGCAGTGCTCACAGAATGCACTCCTCACTGATAACACGGCCCTCTCTGATGGGCTTTTTCTACAGCGAGAGAGCAGACGTCCCTGCTCATTTTCTCCTTTCTCTCCACAAGTACGCTCAGCTCTCTGAAGTTTATCAAAACACTGGCGTGGGCTCATCGCTCACCACCATATTATGCTCTGCTGATAGCCAGGCATTTCCAGCCTAGCTCCTCAAAGATAAAAATTCATTTGTAATCTGTCCTGAAGTCGATTGTTCTTCCTTTGCCCTGCTATCTATTGCAAAGAAAAGACAGCATTACAATAAAAAATAAATTGAAATTATAATTGAAAGAAAGCAAATGACTGCCACCCCACAAAGCCAGCTGCTCCGTAAAATACTGGTGATCCTCCTTCCTAGATCCAGAAGTTGCTGTTGGGGCCTGGGCCCATGGCAGGGAGTAGGGTGGGGGGTAGGCACAAAGGGTCATAATTAAATGAGCTCAATTTTAACTGTAGAAATAAAATTAGAGTTTAAAAAAATGTAGCTGTTTTATCTTGATGATAACGGAAACTGTTTAAAAACCAAAAGTGAAGATTAGACAGGAAGGAAACAGGAATGCCACTTCGATTATTTAACTTGAGGACTTCATAACAATACCAGATAAAGCTCAGAAGAGGCCGTTGGTTGAATACTCAGATCCGTGGAGAGTGCAGCCAAAACAAACTGGAACGATGAGCCAGATCTCTTCAGTCTGAGGGTCTGAGAACAGGTTCCACACCACACTGGTGTCCTGAGGGTGAAGCCTTGTGCTCCTGTCCCCGCCCCAGGGCCCCTCCTGCTTGTGAAGAGGGACTTTGTGGCCAGAGAAGGCAGACCTGCTTACACAAGAGTTCTGCTGTGAGTCTCATTATTTCAAGGCTTAGGATGAGCTAAAAGGAGGACCAGCATCAGAACAATTTAGGGGGAGCTGTAGGAGATGAAGCCTGGTGACATGAGGTGGAGGGGACCATAGAGATATGCAGAATGGGAGAATCCCAGCCCCCCGGTGTCCCAGTGCTGTGCTAGCAGGTTGTGTTGGGGGCATGTCCTTCCTACTTGATTGAATTCACCATGCAGAAGGACCTGTTTAAGAACCAGCGCAGCCCTCCTGCTCCCTGTCGGCCTGGGCGCCCCAAGAAAACACTTACCCAGGCCTGTCTCCTCCCACTGTAGCCTAGAGAGTATCTGTTCATTCTGCCTGCTTGGCCTGGCTGTGCTGTTCTGAGCTTTGAGTTCCCTAAATGGCTCTTAGCACATCACAGGTTGGGGGAGGGGAGGAGCAAGGCTAACATCAGAGGAACTGGGTCCCACGCTAGCAAGGGGTGTGAGTATAGCCCCAGCATTGGAACTCCCCTAGAGAGGGGACATGGCTGCCATGGAGCCAATTCAGAAGCTGAATGGCAAAGACCAGAAAATGAGTGCTGATGGGGGTTTGATCAGAATTCTGATTATGCACCAATGCAGAGGACCAAGCAATACTTCAAAAAATGACTTTCAAAAAATTGCTTTAAACCAAGTTTTTTTTTTAAATGCCTTTTTTGGGGGACTACTAATCCTGAGTGGTATTATGGAGGCTGAAAAGGACTGGATTCTGTTCCCACATTTTCCAGGTCTTAAATCTTTTTTTTTTTTTTTTTTTTTTATATATAATTTTATTTTTTTAATGGGGTGACATCAATAAATCAGGATACATATATTCAAAGATAACAAGTCCAGGTTATCTTGTCGTTCAATTATGTTGCATACCCACCACCCAAAGTCAGATTGTCCTCTGTCACCTTCTATCTTGTTTTCTTTGTGCCCCTCCCCACCTCCTATCCCTCTCCCATTTCCCCCTCCCCCCCGTAACCACCACACTCTTATAAATGTCTCTTAGTTTCACTATTATGTCCCACCTACGTATGGAATAATACAGTTCCTGTTTTTTTCTGATTTACTTATTTCGCTTCGTATCATGTTATCAAGATCCCACCATTTTGCTGTAAATGTTCCGATGTCATCATTTCTTATGGCTGAGTAGTATTCCATAGTGTATATGTGCCACATCTTCTTTATCCAGTCATCTATTGATGGGCTTTTTGGTTGTTTCCATGTCCTGGCCACTGTGAACAATGCTGCAATAAACATGGGGCTGCATGTGTCTTTACGTATCAATGTTTCTGAGTTTTTGGGATATATACCCAGTAGAGGGATTGCTGGGTCATAAGGTAGTTCTATTTTCAGTTTTTTGAGGAACCACCATACTTTCTTCCATAATGGTTGTACTACTTTACATTCCCACCAACAGTGTATGAGGGTTCCTTTTTCTCCACAGCCTCTTCAACATTTGCTGTTACCTGACTTGCTAATTACAGCTAATCGAACAGGTGTGAGGTGGTATCTCATTGCCGTTTTGATTTGCATTTCTCTAATAGCTAAAGAAGATGAGCATCTTTTCATATATCTGTTGGCCATTTGTATTTCTTCCTGGGAGAAGTGTCTATTCATATCCTCTTCCCATTTTTTTATTGGATTGTTTGTTTGTTTGTTGTTGAGTTTTATGAGTTCTTTGTATATTTTGGATATTAGGCCCTTATCTGAGCTGTCGTTTGAAAAAATCATTTCCCATTTAGTTGGCTTTCTGTTTATTTTGTTATCAGTTTCTCTTGCTGAGCAAAAACTTCTTAGTCTGATGTAGTCCCATTCATTAATTTTTGCCTTCACTTCTCTTGCCATTGGAGTCAAATTCATAAAATGCTCTTTAAAACCCAGGTCCCTGAGTTGAGTACCTATGTCTTCTTCTATGTACTTGATTGTTTCAGGTCTTATGTTTAGATCTTTGATCCATTTTGAGTTAATTTTTGTACAGGGGGAGAGACTGTAGTCCAGTTTCATTCTTTTGCATGTGGCTTTCCAGTTTTCCCAGCACCATTTATTGAAGAGGCTTTCTTTTCTCCATTGTGTGTTGTTGGCCCCTTTATCAAAAATTATTTGACTATATATATATATGTGGTTTTATTTCTGGGTTTTCTATTCTGTTCCATTGTTCTGAGTGTCTATTTTTCTGCCAATACCATGCTGTTTTGATTGTCGTGGCCCTATAATAGAGTTTGAAGTCAGGTATTGAAATGTCCCCAGCTTCATTCTTTTTCTTTAGGATTGCTTTGGCTATTCGGGGTTTTTTATAGTTCCATATAAATCTGATGATTTTTTGCTCTATTTCTTTTAAAAATGTCATTGGAAGTTTGATGGGAATTGCATTAAATTTGTATATTGCTTTGGGTAATATAGCCATCTTGATTATATTTATTCTTCCTAGCCAAGAACAAGGTATATTCTTCCATCTCATTATATCTTTTTCGATTTCCCTTAACAATGGTTTATAGTTTTCATTATATAAGTCCTTTACATTCTTTGTTATGTTTATTCCTAAGTATTTTATTTTTTTTGTTGCAATCGTGAAGGGGATTATTCTTTTGAGTTCCTTCTCAGTTGTTTCATTGTTGGCATATAGAAAGGCTATTGACTTCTGTATGTTAATTTTGTATCCTGCGACCTTACTGTATTGGCTTATTGTTTCTAGTAGTCTTTTTGTGGATTCTTTGGGGTTTTCGATGTATAGTATCATATCATCTGCAAAAAGTGATACCTTTACTTCTTCTTTTCTGATATGGATGCCTTTTATTTCTTTGTCTTGTCTGATTGCTCTGGCTAGAACCTCTAGTACCACATTAAATAAGAGTGGAGAGAGTGGACAACCCTGTCTTGTTCCTGATTTAAGGGGGAAAGCCTTCAGTTTAGTGCCATTTAATATGATGTTAGCTGATGGTTTATCATATATGGCCTTTATCATGTTGAGATATTTTCCTTCTATACCCATTTTGTTGAGAGTCTTAAACATAAAATTGTGTTGTATTTTATCGAAAGCCTTTTCTGCATCTATTGATAAGATCATGTGGTTTTTGTTCTTTGTTTTGTTGATATGGTGTATTACATTAATCGTTTTACGTATGTTGAACCATCCTTGAGATTCTGGGATGAATCCCACTTGATCATGATGTATTATTTTTTTAATATGTTCTTGTATTCGATTTGCTAGTATTTTGTTTAGTATTTTAGCATCTGTATTCATTAGAGATATTGGTCTGTAGTTTTCTTTTTTTGTGCCATCCTTGCCTGGTTTTGGTATGAGGGTTATGTTGGCTTCGTAAAATGTGTTTGGAAGTATTGCTTCTTCTTCAATTTTTTGGAAGACTTTGAGTAGAATAGGAACCAAGTCTTCTTTGAATGTTTGATAAAATTTGCTGGTATAGCCGTCAGGGCCTGGACTTTTATTTTTGGGGAGGTTTTTAATGGTTTTTTCTATTTCTTCTCTACTGATAGGTCTGTTTAGGCTTTCTGCTTCTTCTTGACTCAGTCTAGGAAGGTTGTATTTTTCTAGGAATTTATCCATTTCTTCTAGGTTGTTGAATTTAGTGGCATAAAGTTTTTCATAGTATTCTACAATAATTCTTTGTATATCTACGGTGTCCGTGGTGATTTCTCCTCTTTCATTTTGGATTTTGTTTATATGAGTTCTTTCTCTTTTTTCCTTGGTAAGTCTTGCCAAGGGTTTGTCAATTTTGTTGATCTTTTCAAAGAACCAGCTCCTTGTTCTATTAATTTTTTCTATAGTTTTTCTGTTCTCTAATTCATTTATTTCTGCTCTGATTTTTATTATCTCCTTTCTTCGGCTGGTTTTGGGTTGTCTTTGTTCTTCTTTTTCTAGTTCCTTAAGGTGGGAAGTTAAGTGGTTCACTTGGGCTCTCTCTTGTTTGTTCATATATGCCTGAAGTGATATGAACTTCCCTCTTATCACTGCTTTTGCTGCATCCCATAGATTCTGATATGTCGTATTGTCATTTTCATTAGTCTGTATATATCTTTTGATCTCTGCACTTATTTCTTCTTTGACCCTTTCATTTTTTAAAAGTATGTTGTTTAGTTTCCACATTTTTGTGGGATTTTTTTCCTCTTTTTTGCAGTTGAATTCTAGTTTCAAGGCTTTATGATCAGAAAATATGCTTGGTACAACTTCAATTTTTCTGAATTTGCTGATGTTGTTTTTGTGGCCCAACATATGGTCAATTCTTGAGAATGATCCATGTACACTGGAGAAAAATGTATACTCAGTCACTTTGGGATGAAATGTCCTGTAGATGTCTATCATATCCAGGTGCTCTAGTGTTTTGTTTAAGGCCACTATGTCTTTGTTGATTCTCTGTTTGGATGACCGATCTAGAGCCGTCAGCGGTGTATTGAGGTCTCCAAGTATGATTGTATTTTTGTCAGTTTTTGTTTTAAGATCAATAAGTAGCTGTCTTATATATTTTGGTGCTCCTTGGTTTGGTGCATATATATTAAGAATTGTTATGTCTTCTTGATTCAGTGTCCCCTTAGACATTATGAAATGGCCATTTTTGTCTCTGAGTACTTTTCCTGTCTTGTAGTCAGCATTATCCGATATGAGTATTGCTACACCTGCCTTTTTTTGGATGTTATTTGCTTGGAGTATTGTTTTCCAGCCTTTCACTTTGAATTTGTTTTTATCCTTGTTACTTAGATGAGTTTCCTGTAGGCAGCATACAGTTGGATTTTCTTTTTTAATCCATTCTGCTACTCTGTGCCTTTTTATTGGTGAGTTTAATCCGTTTACATTTAGTGTAATTATTGATACTTGTGGGTTCCCTATTGCCATTTTATATCTTGCTTTCTGTTAGTTTTGTGTCTTGTTTGATCCTTCTCTTTTGTTTTTCTATCTTTTGTTTTTATTTGGTTGTATTCCATACATCTTTCCTCTGTTGCTATCTTTTTTATCTCATGTGCTTCTGTGGTGGTTTTTTCAATGGTGGTTACCTTTGAATAATGAAAAGGGTCCCTACCCTGTTCATTGTAGCGAACTATTTTGTGAGTACTTTTGCACTCCATCGTCCTTTGCTACTGTTAAACTCCATCTTCTCCCCCTCTTTCTTTTTGTTGTTGTCACAGTTTAAATTTGGTTTTATTGTGTTCTTCTTGGAGCTTTTACTTGTGGCTCTGTTTTTTTTTGTTCTTTGTATCTGATTGGAGAACCCCCTTTAGTAATTCCTGGAGTGGGGGTTTTCTGATGATAAATTCCCTCATCTTTTCTGTATCTGTGAATGTTTTTATTTCTCCTTCATATTTGAAGGATAGCTTTGATGGGTATAGTATTCGTGGCTGAAAGTTCCTCTCTTTCAGGACTTTAAATATTGGGGTCCACTCTCTTCTAGCTTGTAGAGTTTCTGCTGAGAAATTTGATGATAATCTAATGGGCCTTCCTTTATATGTTGTATTCTTCTTTTCCCTGGCTGCCTTGAGAATTTTTTCTTTGCTGTTGGTTTGTGTCAATTTCATTATGATATGCCTTGGAGTAGGTTTGTTGGGGTTAAGAAAACTTGGAGTTCTGTTTGCTTCTTGAACTTGAGGCTTTAGTTCTTTCCACAGGCTTGGGAAGTTCTCATCTATTATTTGTTTGAGTATGTTCTCCATTCCATTTTCTCTCTCTTCTCCCTCTGATATACCTATTATTCTTATGTTATTCTTTTTGATGGAGTCAGATAATTCTTGTAGGGCTATCTCATTTTTTTTAATTTTTGAGTCTCTTTCTTCTTCTCTCTGTTGTGCCTCAAGTTGCTTGTCTTCTATTTCACTAATCCTCTCTTCTATCTGACCTGTTCTATTAGCTAAGCTTGTTACTTCGTTTTTCAGCTCGTGAATTGAGTTTTTCATCTCTGTTTGATTTGTTTTTATAGTTTCAATTTCCTTGGACATATATTCTTTGTGTTCATTGAGTTGTTTTCTGAGCTCCCTAAATTGCCTTTCTGTGTTTTCTTGTATATCTCGGAGGATTTTTAGGATTTCTATCTTGAATTCTCTGTCATTTAGCTCCAAGGTTTCCAATATATTAAATTTTTTCTCCATAGATTTTTCCTCATCTAGCTGTGTTACCTCTCTTTCTTTTGTATCCATGATATTCGATTTTCTCTTCCTTAATGGCATCTGAGGGTGGTTTTGTTGATAGTATTAATGAGATTTAATAAAGAATAAAAAGTTTAAAAAAATAATAAAAAAAAATCGAAAAGAGTTGTTTTTTTTAAAAAAAATTAATAATGAAATAAAGAAAAATAAAATAAAATAAAAATTAAAAAAAAAAAAAAGGAAATTATTCCCCCCCTCCTTTTTTCCTCTCCTCTCCTCTCCCCTCTTTCTTGATAAAATCTTGTGGTGGACTGTGAATTATAACAAACAATGCCTGTGATGGAGGGCCTGAATTGGGGAAAAGTAATAAAGGGGCAAAAAAAAAAAAAAAGAAAGAAAAAAGAAGAAGAAGAAAAAAAAGAGCGTATGGACCCACAAAAAGCAAATAAGGAAAAAATTTGGGTCAAGAATAAAATGATTTGCTTTTAGGTGTTGGTTGTCTAAGAGTTATGATGAGAGGATTAAGAGGAAAATGGAAAAATGGGGGGACAAATTAAAAAATTACTATTGTATTTAGTGGAACAAGAACTAGATAATATGGAGAGCCAGGGATGGGAGCACTGCTAGTGAGTTAAAAAGGTGAAGTAAAAACCCCCCAAAATGCCACAAACATAAATTTGAGTCCCAGATAAGATAATTTGTTTGTTATTGAGGTTTGAATGAGAGGAGATGTAAAGGAGAAAGGAAGAAACTAATATAGAGGGAGAAAAGAAAGAGAGAGAGAGAGAGAGAAAAGAGGGAACCACTAAAAGAAGATAAAAGAAAGGAGAGAGAGAGAGAGAGAGAGAGTTAAGGGTTTTGGAGTGCAACCCTCATAGAGAGAAAGGAAGAGAAGAGAAAAGATAATGGGAGATGTAACACTTATGGGTAGTGTAGTTCAAGGAGAGGAGAGAGTAAGACCGGTAGAGAGTTAATCGGCCAAATTGGAGGAGGAAAAAAAAAGTATCAAGAATGAAGATAAGAGAAACAAACGAACAAATATAATAAAATGGGATAGGTTATAAAGTCTGCAGATTATTCTTGATTTTGAGAGGTTATCTTCTTGCTTTTTCTTTTCTCTCCCTCTTCCTGGTCGGTGACTCTGTACCCCGGGTTTTGCCCCTTTGCCACGCTCAGGTGGAGGTTTGCAGTTGATAAGTCTCTATGGCAATGTCATGTATTGTGCTTTAGTCTCGTTGGCAGTCGAGGCTATTAGCATTTATAGGCTCCGACAGTGAGAGAGTCCGTGTTCCTGGAGCCTTTCTCCTAGTCTTTCCTTCCTCAATTAGTAGCCTGATAATCCAGCTATGGGGTTGCTGCTGCCTCTGCCTGGATAGTGAGAGGCTCAAAGAGCTGGAAACTCCCCACTCTATTTCCACTCAGCACAGGGCTCTGGGTAAGGCTTAGTCAGTCAGAGCTGCTAGCATAATCAGGCGGGCTTTCCGGCCATTCAAAGACCTCTGGCTCTGCCACTCTGTCCGGTAACACAAGCGGACGCCCACTTCCGGGGCGCTTGGAGGAAACTCTCACTCACTGGCTGCGCGCGCAGACCAGGATATCCGGCCAGCAGTCTCACGCTCTGAGTGAAACCCCCAACCGCAGGGAAAAGTTGCAGCGTTGGAATTGAGTCTCGCTCTGTCCCCGTGCGCGGCTTTTGCAAGGCGCTGGGGCGGCCCGAGATTCCGCTTTGGCCCACACAAAGGCCCCTGACTCTGCCCCTCTGTGCGATAACACGGGCGCGCACTGCCGAGGCACTCGGAGGAATCGCTCACTCCTTATCTGCGCGCGCAAACCAGGATATGAGGCCGGCCGCGTTTCCCTCTGAGTGAAACACCCTCCAGTATGGAAAATCTCCACCGTTGGAATTAGTTCTCACTCCCTCCCATGCGTGGCTTTCCCAGGGCGCTGGGGCTGCCCAGAGACTCTGCCCTCGGCCCACAGAAAGGCCTCTGACCCTGCCTCTCCGTGGGGCAACACGGGCACCCACTTCCGGGGCTTAGGAAGAAATCTCTCGCCCACTAACTGCGCACCAACCAGGAGACCGGGTAAAATGTCCGCGCCGCTTGTCTTTCTTTGTTTGGGTTTGGCGCGAGTGTTAGTTTGTATTGCCCGGGTTGCCACAGGATCAGATTTTCCTCGGCTTGGATCTCCGTGCCACAGCCTGGTTCGGCCGTTTGTGTCGCGGCCTGGATGTATTCACCCCCTTTGCCCTCCTCAGTTTCTATATTCACAGTTACCAGAGAAAGCGCCCTGTTTAGGTTAGTGAGGAAGGCGGAGCATTTCTTACTCCCTATTTCCTTCGGGGTTTGGTTATATATTTAGCCAATTTTTCACTCAATCATACCTTTGGGTGTATTGCGAAGCATCTGGAAGCTCCAAGTATAGGTTTTTCTGTTTCTGGTTGAAGATCTTGTTGAGTTTTGGGGGAGATTTATCGGTATTGCTTCCTACCCCGCCATTACTCTGACGTCATCTCCCCCCAGATCTTAAATCTTAGGAGACTCTGCCCTGAGCCAGGCTAACGCCCCAGGGAGTGTTCAGAACTTAGAGGGATAGAATCAGGTCCCCTTATTCCCTTGGTCTGATCTGTCTGGATCCCAGGCAGCAGCTCGGTTCTTTCAGGGTTGGGGGCACTGCTGGCTCTCCCCAGGCTTCAGGATCTGGTGTCTGCACTTTCCCCAGACCTCCCTCCTCCACCCTCCTTCCCACCTGCCAGGCCCCTGCCAGTCCGTGCTCTCCACCTGGTCTCTGGCCCAGCTTTCCCTCCGGACTGCTCTCGGCTGTGAGCACCATGCCCAGCGTGTGCACAGGCCAGTGTGCAGCATAGATTAGGCTGTTTTTGATCCTTCGGAGAATGAGTTAATTGATGGCTCTTACAGTTTTCAGAGTACTTTCATGTCCTTGAGCTGTGGCAGTCACAGCCTTGCCGAGGTGGGGCACTGAAGGTGAACAGGGTCTCTGGGTGGCAGAGGCAGGCTGAGTGGGCTCAGAGATGCCTGTCCTTGGCTTTCCTGGCATCAGTCACTCTGGGGTTTGACCTCAGGCTGGAACATAACTGCTGTGAGTGTCTCTGGTACCTTTGGGTAGGGATCAGGTGGCGTCGCCCAGACCGGCCCTGGCAGGTCTTCCCTCATCCTGTATCCCAGCTCCTGACTTAGGAGGGAGGTGCCCCGTGTCCCAGGGAACAAGCACTTTTGCCTCGATGACAGAAGTGTAGTATCCTTTGGGACGAAACATTCTGTTAGTGCTTCCTCAGCTCTCATGAGATCACAGAGAATGTCCAGGTAAAGGAGGGAGTATCTGGGAACTGGCAAGTTTGCTCTGTCAGGGTTGAGAGTGCCTGGTACAGGAATTGT
Organism: Saccopteryx leptura; assembly: GCF_036850995.1. Lineage (NCBI taxonomy): Eukaryota > Metazoa > Chordata > Mammalia > Chiroptera > Emballonuridae > Saccopteryx > Saccopteryx leptura. Next base: position 159,083,335 of record NC_089508.1, on the reverse strand, counting down.
ACATTTCTATGTTGTGAGACAGCTGGCTTAAAAACTGATTACCTCTGTGCCCAATAAGACACTGGCCTGGGCTTTTGAAGATGGCAGCGGAGTAGGCGGACGCACAGACGCCCAGCTCTCAACACCAAACTGGAATACAAATCAATTCAGGAAAAATCAGCATGAAAAACCAACACTGAACTGCAAGAACAGCTCTCAAAAACCAAGGAGCAAAGAGGAAACCACAATAATCCTGGTAAAGAGTGCCTGAATCTCCTCTGCTTACAGGAACGGAAGGGGGGGGGGTGAGGCTGAGAGCCCAGAGAGGATTTCACAGAGGAAAAAGAGCAGAAACTACTGCTCACAGCCACTTACCTGGCGACCAGGGAGCAAGGTGGGTTGAAAAGACCAGCTTATCTCCCAAGTGGAAAGGACAAGGAGAGGGGCAGACTGTGAGGGGCTAAGGAATGCAAGAAATGAAATAAAAATGCTGACTCATTTGTGCTGGAGGCGGCCATAGCTGGGGGAGGGACTGAACCTTTCACAAAACAGAGCTGAAGTGCTTCCGGATCAGAGATCTCCGGATATCTCTCCAGCTCCAATCAGCGCAACAAGACACAGCTGAAAACAAGAAGTGGGGAGGAGGGGCAGTAACTCAGGTCTCCATGGAGATCTGAGATACACCTCCCCCTACTGAAGCTGAGAAAAACCCCTGCCCCCAGTGAGATTAGTTGGTGGAAGAGACCTTCAGCGTCTCAGGTTACACCCACAGCATTCCTGGTTACAGTTTCAAGGAAGCCCCCTGCTGAGATCAGTTAACAAGACTATCACCTGTTAAGAAAACAAACAAATCAAGACTTCAAAGCTGCCCAAATCCGAAAGTGGATTACAAATAATAGCTGATACCAACCCAAGAAGACCTAGAAATAACACAACTGAAAACTGGAGGCAGACAACACCAAGCCTAGACTCAACCAACTCTACAAATAAAACACCATTATGAGAAAACAAAGGAGTGCAAACCAAATGAAACCACAAGAGACACCTTTGAGAGATGAGCTGAGTGATATGGAAATAATCAAACTTCCAGATGCAGAGTTCAAAATAATGATTGTAAGGATGCTTAGGGATCTTAGAACAACAATGGAGGGGCAGTTTGAAAACCTAAATAAAGAAATAACAAGTATAAAAAAGGATATTGAAATATTAAAAAAGAATCAGTCAGAGATGACAAATACAATATCAGAAATGAAGACCACAATGGAAGGAATTAAAAACAGGATGGATACAGCTGAGGATCGAATCAGCGAGTTGGAGGACAACTGGAATGAAGGAATGAAAGCAGAAAAGAAAAGAGAAAAGAGACTCAAAAAGTCAGAGAAAACACTTAGAGAGCTCTGTAACAACATGAAGAGAAATAACATCCGCATCATAGGGGTTCCTGAAGAAGAAGAAAAAGAACAAGGGATAGAGACTTTGTTCAATCATATCATAATTGAAAACTTCCCTAAATTAATGCAAGAGAAACTCTCACAAGTCCAAGAAGCACAGAGAACTCCATTAAAGAGAAACCCAAAGAAACCTACACCAAGACACATCATAATTAAAATACCAAAGCTAAGTGATAAAGAGAAAATATTAAAAGCTGCAAGAGAAAAAAAAGTTATCACCTACAAAGGAGCCCCCATAAGGATGACATCCGACTTCTCAACAGAAACACTTGAGGCCAGAAGGGAATGGCGAGAAATATTCAAAGTAACGCAGAACAAGAACCTACAACCAAGACTACTTTATCCAGCAAGGCTATCGTTTAAAATTGAAGGAGAAATAAAAAGCTTCCCAGACAAAAAACAACTCAAGGAATTCATTACAACCAAACCAACGCTGCAAGAAATGTTAAGGGGCCTGTTGTAAACAGATCAAAGTTGGAAAAGAATATAGCAAAAAAAGGAATACACCTTTAAAGAAGAAAATGGCAATAAACAACTACATATCAATAATAACCTTAAATGTAAATGGATTAAATGATCCAATCAAAAGACATAGGGTAGCTGCGTGGATAAGAAAACAGGACCCATACATATGTTGTCTACAAGAGACACACCTTAGAACAAAAGACACACATAGATTGAAGGTAAAAGGATGGAAAAAAACATTTCATGCAAACGGAAATGGAAAAGAAGCTGGGGTAGCAATACTTATATCAGACAAATTGGACTTTAAAACAAAGGATATAGTAAGAGATAAAGAAGGCCACTACATAATGATAAAGGGAGTAATCCAACAGGAAGATATAACTATTATAAATATCTATGCACCTAATATAGGAGAACCCAAATATATAAAACAGACTTTGATGGATTTAAAGGGCGAGATCAACAGCAATACTATAATAGTAGGGGATTTCAATACCCCACTAACATCACTAGATATGTCCTCAAGAAAGAAAATTAACAAAGAAACAGCAGACTTATTGGAAACACTAGATCAACTGGATTTAATAGATATCTTCAGATCCTTTCACCCTAAAGCAGCAGAATATACATTCTTTTCAAGTGCTCATGGTACATTCTCTAGGATAGACCACATGTTAGGGCACAAAAGTGCTCTCAACAAATTTAAGAAAACTGAAATCATATCAAGCACTTTCTCCAATCACAACGGCATGAAACTAGAAATGAATCACAGCAGAAAAGCTCAAAAATTCTCAAACACATGGAAACTAAATAGCAGGGTGTTAAATAATGAATGGATTAAGAATGAGATCAAAGAAGAAATAAAAAAATTCCTAGAAACGAATGACAATGAGCATACAACAACTCAAAATTTATGGGACACAGCGAAAGCAGTGCTGAGAGGGAAGTTCATAGCACTACAGGCACACTTTCAGAAGCTAGAAAAAGCTCAAATAAACAACTTAACCCTGCATCTAAAAGAACTAGAAAAAGAATAGCAAGTAAAGCCCAAATGTAGTAGAAGGAAGGAAATAATAAAGATCAGAGCAGAAATAAATGACATAGAGGCTAAAGAAACAATACAGAGGATCAATGAAACTAGGAGCTGGTTCTTTGAAAAGGTAAACAAGATTGATGAACCTTTAAGTAGACTCACCAAGAAAAAGAGAGAGAGGACTCAAATAAATAAAATTAGAAATGAGAGAGGAGAAATAACAACTGACACAACAGAAATACAAAATATTGTAAGAAAATACTATGAAGAATTGTATGCCAAAAAACTAGACAACCTTGATGAAATGGAAAAATTCCTTGAAACATACAATCTTCCAAAAATCAATCTGGAAGAATCAGAAAACCTAAACAGACCGATTACCACAAAGGAGATCAAAACAGTTATCAAAAAACTCCCAACAAAGAAAAGTCCAGGGCCCGATGGCTTCACAACGGAATTCTACCAAATATTCAAAGAAGAACTAACTCCTATCCTTCTCAAACTATTTCAAAAAATTCAAGAGGAAGGAAGACTTCCAAGCTCCTTTTATGAGGCGAGCATAATTCTGATTCCAAAACCAGGCAAAGACAACACAAAGAAAGAAAATTATAGGCCAATATCTCTGATGAATATAGATGCTAAAATCCTCAACAAAATATTAGCAAACCGGATCCAACAATATATGGAAAAAATCATACACCATGATCAAGTGGGATTTATTCTGGGGAGGCAAGGCTGGTACAATATTCGTAAATCAATCAATGTGATTCATCACATAAACAAAAAGAAGGAGAAAAACCATATGATAATTTCAATAGATGCAGAAAAAGCATTTGATAAAATCCAGCACCCATTCATGATCAAAACTCTCAGCAAAGTGGGAATACAAGGAACATACCTCAACATGATAAAAGCCATCTATGAGAAACCCACAGCCAACATCATACTCAATGGGCAAAAATTAAAAGCAATACCCTTAAGATCAGGAACAAGGCAGGGGTGTCCCCTTTCACCACTCTTATTTAACATATTCCTGGAAGTTCTAGCCACAGCAATCAGACAAGAAGAAGAAATAAAAGGCATTCAAGTTGGAAAAGAAGAAGTAAAACTATCATTATTTGCAGATGATATGATATTGTATATAGAAAACCCTAAAGTCTCAGTCAAAAACTACTGGACCTGATAAATAAATTCAGCAAAGTGGCAGGATATAAAATCAATACTCAGAAATCAGAAGCATTTTTATACACCAACAATGAACAGTCAGAAAGAGAAATTAAGGAAACAATCCCCTTCACAATTACAACCAAAAAAATAAAGTACCTAGGAGTAAACTTAACCAAGGAGACTAAAGACTTGTACTCGGAAAATTACAAAGCATTGATAAAAGAAATCAAGGAAGATACAAACAAGTGGAAGCATATACCATGCTCATGGTTAGGAAGAATAAACATCATTAAAATGTCTATATTACCCAAAGCAATCTATAAATTCAACGCAATACCAATTAAAATACCAATGACATACTTCAAAGATATAGAACACATATTCCAAAAATTTATATGGAACCAAAAGAGGACACGAATAGCCTCAGCAATCTTAAAAAAGAAGAATAAAGTGGGAGGTATCACACTTCCTGATATCAAGTTATACTACAAGGCCGTTGTACTCAAAACAGCCTGGTACTGGCATAAGAACAGGCATATAGATCAATGGAACAGAACAGAGAACCCAGAAATAAACCCACAGTTCTATGGACAACTGATATTTGACAAAGGAGGTAAGGAAATACAATGGAGTAAAGACAGCCTCTTTAACAAATGGTGTTGGGAAAATTGGACAGCTACCTGCAAAAAAATGAAACTAGATTACCAGCTTACACCACTCACAAAAATAAACTCAAAATGGATAAAAGACTTAAATCTAGGCCGTGAAACCATAAGCATCTTAGAAGAAAACATAGGCAGTAAGCTCTCGGACATCTCTCGGAGCAATATATTTGCTGATTTATCTCCATGGGGAAGTGAAATAAAAGACAGGATAAACAAATGGGACTATATCAAACTAAAAAGCTTTTGCACAGCTAAAGACAACAAGAACAGAATAAAAAGACAAACTACACAGTGGGAGAACATATTTGACAATACGTCTGATAAGGGGTTAATAACCAAAATTTATAAAGAACTTGTAAAACTCAACACCAGGAAGACAAACAACCCAATCCAAAAATGGGCAAAAGAGATGAATAGACACTTCTCCAAAGAGGACATACAGATGGCCAATAGGCATATGAAAAAATGCTCAACATCACTAATCATTAGAGAAATGCAAATTAAAACCACAATGAGATATCACCTCACACCAGTCAGAATGGCGCTTATCAACAAAACAACACAGAATAAGTGCTGGCGAGGATGTGGAGAAAAGGGAACCCTCCTGCACTGCTGGTGGGAATGCAGACTGGTGCAGCCACTGTGGAAAACAGTATGGAGATTCCTCAAAAATCTGAAAATCGAACTGCCTTTTGACCCAGCTATCCCACTTTTAGGAATATACCCCAAGGACACCATAGAACGGCTCGAAAAGGAGAAATGCACCCGCATGTTTGTGGCAGCATTGTTCACAATAGCGAAGATCTGGAAACAGCCCAAGTGTCCGTCAGAGGACGAGTGGATTAAAAAGCTTTGGTACATATATACTATGGAATACTACTCAGCCATAAGAAATGATGACATCGGATCATTTACAATAACATGGATGGACCTTGACAACATTATACGGAGTGAAATAAGTAAATCAGAAAAAAAAAAAAAAAACTAAGATGAATCCATACATAGAAGGGACATAAAAATGAGACTCAGAGACATGAACAAGAATGTGATGGCAACAGGGGCGGGAGGTTGGGGGAGGAGGGAGGGGGTGAAGAAGGAGAGAGGGGTTAGGGGAGGGGAGGGGCACAAAGAAAACCAGATAGAAGGTGACAGAAGACAATTTAACTTTGGGGGAGGGGTATACAGCACAATCAAATGTCAAAATAATCTAGAGATATTTTCTCTCAACATATGTACCCTGATTTATCAATGTCACTGCATTAAATTTAATAAAAAAAAACACAAAATTATTAAAAAAAAAAAGACACTGGCCTATTTAGGAAAAATATAGTGAACTAAATAACATGATCTGTGACTTCATGTACCTTGCTTCTGAAGGCCTCTAAGCCCTATTTAGCATCAGGCAACACTGGCGGTTGTTTTGTTTTCTAAAACTGAGGGCAGTGATTGAGTCTGGAGATAGTGAGTAATATGCCTTTATACACACATAATCCTTCCTTCCTTCCTTCCCTCCCTTCCTTCCTTCCTTCCTTCCTTCCTTCCTTCCTTCCTTCCTTCCTTCCTTCCTTCCTTCTTTCTTTCCTCCTCCCTCCCTCCCTCCCTCTCTCCCTCCTTCCCTCCCTCCCTCCCTCCTTCCCTCCCTCCCTCCCTCCCTCCCTCTCTCCTTTCCTTCCTCCCTCCCTCCCTTCCTTCCTTCCTTCCTTCCTTCCTTCCTTCCTTCCTTCCTTCCTTCCTTCCTTCCTTCTTTCCTTCTTTCTTCCTCCCTCCCTCCCTCCCTCCCTTCCTTCCCTTCCCTTCCTTCCCTTCCTCTTTCTCCATTCCTCCCTCCCTCCTTTCTCCCTTCCTCCCTCCTTCTTCCCACCTTCATTCTCTCCTTCCTTCTCTTATTCTTTCCCTCCTTCCTTCCCTTTTTTATTCCTCCCTCCCTCCCTCCCTCCCTCCCTCCCTCCTTCCCTCCCTCCCTCTCTCTCTCTCCCTCCCTCCCTCTTTACTTCCTTTCTCCTTTATTTCTTCCTTCTTCCTTCCTTCTTTTCTTCCTTCCGTATTAAATTTCTATTCAATGTCCTGGTCCTATGCTGTCTCTTCACAAAGTGGATGTCAAATCAATCAATAATCTGTTGTTCACATGTTTGAACTTGGAGCTCACGTCTGTCCCAAGGCAACAGTTGTCTAGAACTGGGCTGTTCTCCATCATTTTTTGGAGCTGGGTTTACCAATCTGGGATTCTAAGGGCTTTTTATTGGTTTTATGAGTACATTGTTATCATTTTGATCTACTGTTGCTTTCTTCTCATGGTCAGAAAAGCTATACTTTATCTCATGTGGTTGAGACAAGGACATTAACTTAAAATATGGGCATACTGTTACATTTTGGGCCCTTTGCTATATCAGCATTGCATATCCACTGGATAGATTTTTGTTATTTCCAGCTAAACACTTATTTTCAACTAAAATTTCTAATTGACATAGAGCACATCCTTTTCAAGTTCATCTGCTTAGAGACACACAGTGTTGACGTGAGTCAGGAGCTCCTAAGGAGTCGGAGACAGTGGCATCTTGGTATCCAGGGAAGGGCAGACCCAAGATGGCCTCTGAGTGTCTTAGGAGCTGTAGTGCACTCACAGGGGTTTGGATCGACCGGTAGTAGAGCATGGGTGTGTAGCAGTTCTCCTTATCCTTGGCAAGGACCACCAATAAGGGAGCAGAAAGGGTATTCCATGGTACAGACTAGCTGGGCACATTGGACGAGAACATGCTGTGTATGAAGTTGAGCAGAAGGAACCCCCAGCAGGAGAAGAGGTATGTGGTGAAAGAGAGTAGACACATGAAAATTTGTAGCTTGAATTAAAAAAAATAAAAAGCTATAGGAGTTACACGTTTGTTATAGGACATTTACAATTGCTCAGTCTCCCAAACTGAGTATAATCATATACTACTTTAAAATCTTTGTTATTAGCTTAATGGTATTTAATAATATTCCTATATCATTAACTATTCTTTTGAAACTTGATTTTTAATGGCTGCATGATATCTGATTCTGTAAATGTGCTATAATTTTTATAGCTGGTCCTCTACTGAGCAGTTAGCTTCTCTCTCAATTTCTTGATTACAAACACCACTTTTATGAGCATCACTGTATATTAATTTTACATACATCTCAATTATTTTCATAGGATGCATTATTAGTGGTAGGATTTCTCAGTTAAAAGGATATGCATCTTGTAACTCTCTTGCTACTTACTGGCATAATTTCTTCCAGAGAATGTATACCATAAGCAATACATGAGAATGCCTAGTCAGAAGACACAGCAACTTTGGACACTGTAATTTAAAACATATTTCTTTTCTTTTTGAGAGAGAGAGAGAGCCAGGAAGGGAGGAAGAGAAGCATCAGACTGTAGTTGTTTCACTTCAGTTATGCATTGGTTGCTTCTGAGGAAGAAGAGAGAATGAGAAGCACCTAATCCTAGTTGCTTTCTTTCACTTTAGTTGTACATTGAGCTTCTCATACGTCCCTTGACTAGGGCATGCCAGTGTCCTCTTGCTCAAGCCAGTGACCTTGGGCTTTTCATGCCAGTGACCTTTGGGCTCAAGCTGGTGAGCTTTGGGATTGTGTGGACAATCCCCTACTCAAGCCAGCAACCCTGCACTGATGAGCCCAGTTTCAAAGCCATAGACCTCAGGGCTTTGAATGGGCAACCTCAGCATGCTGGGTTGATGCTTTATCCACTGCGCCACCACCAGTCAAGCTGGATACTCTGATTTTTTTTTTTTTGTATTTTCCTGAAGTTGAAAACGGGTAGGCAGTCAGACAGACTCCCGCATGTGCCTGACCAGGATCCACCCGGCACGCCCACCAGGGGGCGATGCTCTGTTGCAACCAGAACCATTCTAGCGCCTGAGGCAGAGGCCATGGAGCCGTCCTCAGCGCCCAGGCCAACTTTGCTCCAATGGAGCCTTGGCTGCGGGAGGGGAAGAGAGAGACAGAGAGGAAGGAGAGGGGGAGGGGTGGAGAAGCAGATGGGCGCTTCTCCTGTGTGCCCTGGCCGGGAATCGAACCCGAGACTCCTGCACACCAGGCCGACACTCTACCACTGAGCCAACCGGCCAGGGCTGGATACTATGATTTTTAAAAGTATTTTCTACTTGTAGGGGTTAAGGAAAAAGGTACTTTTATTAGTTGGGATTTGGTTCAGTGGTTCATAATTGATACTCCAGTGCTAAAATAACAGTAGAGTAAGCAAAAGAGGGTACATCATTTTTAATATGAATTAAGTCCAGTGGTAGGAAATCCAGGGCTGATATGGAGCATGTCACTCCTCAAGACCTCTTCCTCTTGTTGCTCTGAGAATCTTAGCATACGACCTCACGGTCCAACATCTCTGCTGGAGCTCTTGCCATTCCATCTGTAGTCCAGACAACATGGAAAGGGGAAGAGCAAAGAAGAGCATACTATTTTCTTTTAAAGAGACCTCTGTGAACTTGTATACAGTTCTGCTCTCTTCTCAATGGCCAATTTGGTCTGAATTTGTTATGAGCCTAGCTGCACATACCTGACTAGATGCTGGAGAATGTAGACTTTTAAGTTGAAAAGCAATGAACCAGCTAAAAATCATGGTTCTTATTACCAAAGAAAAGCAAAGTAATGGATCTTGGGAGGCGATTTCCTGATTTTGTCACAGTTTGATTTTTTACTTCTTTGATTACATTGCAGGTTTTACTTTTTAAATTTTTTATATATATTGGCTGTTTTAAATTCTTTCTGACTTGCCTCATATACCTTATACTCTCCCTTTCAGGGTGTTGGGGTTTTTCTCAATAATTTATGAGGTGATCTTTTACATATTAAGGATATGAACCCGTCAAATATATTTCACCTTTTGCCTCACTTTGTTCATTTACCTTTAATGATATTTTCTGACAAACTAAGATTTTGATGTTTTTCTCCAGAACTGTTATCCTTTTCTCTTGGAGTTTCTGGCTTTGATGTATGTTTAGAAACCCCTTCCACACTCTGAGACCAGGTGAAAATGTTCCCTGTTTTCATTTTTGTTCTTTCAGGGATCGACTTTTCACATTTGATGCATTAGGCCAGCGGCATTCACACGGGAAGAAATAGCTTGTACTGTGAGTGGTACTCAAAGCTTTCAGCACAGTCCTCATTCTTTCCTGTAGGCCGTTTTCCATTCTCTGCTCCTGCCCTTCACACTTAGAAAGTTATGTCCATGACCCACTCGCAGATTGTGGCCAGGGGTTGAAAAAAAAATGCTGTTCTAACCAATCAATCCAATCCTTATTCTCGGGTGTACAAAGAGATCTGGAACTGTAGGAATTTTTCCTGTATAGTCCGTTTTCTTAATCACTTTTGCTCTGTCATTCATCTTTTTATCTAACAACATAATCCTCTTTTTCATGTCTCTTCTTACCTATCCCCCCATATGATGTTAAAAATATTTTGAAAACTTTGAGGTGAGATTTAGACGGGCTCTACACAGTAGCTGACAAGAGTTGAGGACCGGGCGGTGAAGCCGGTCGTCTGGAGCGTGGCCGCCTCCCCCACTTCCCCAGGAAGCACATGCTGTGGCTTTCCCACGGCCCCTCCTCACTGCAGCTCTGGCTAGACAGGCCATGTGTGTGATGGCTTTCTGTGAGTGACATCTGTTCTCTGTCTTTGCTACAGTGATTACTTCTTTCAAGTAGGAAATCATCCTGATAGTTATTTTATCGTTTTGGATCTTCGGTCTCATCTGCAGACAGCGGGTATCTTATCTTCCTCTCTCCAATGTAAATTTTAAGAAAGAGCTGCCATTATTGATTGCATACTAGTGCTGGACATATTTATATTTCCGTTTAATCTCGAAAGCCTTGTGATAGGAGGGGCTGTTATCTTTTATTTTGAAAAGGAGGAAAAGGACCTTTGTGAATTCGAGTTGCAAATGGCCGGGATTTGAACCCAGACTCCTAAGTGTAAAGAAAAAACAAAACACTTTATACTTATATGTAGATTACATTTCTTTTTCTGTGATTTAATGTTATGGCTGAAACTCCTAGAATGGCATAAATAATAATATTGTTTGACTAAGGAGGCCATATTGTGGTCATTTTTTTTTCTTCTTATTTTACCAAGTGAGAGGAGGGGAGATAGACAGACTTCCACATGTGTTCCAACCTGGATCCACCAAGCAACCCCCATCTGGGGCCAATGTTCACAACCTAGCTATTTTTTAGTGCCTGACCCTGAGGCTCCACAGAGCCATCCTCAGCGCCTGGTGCAATGCACTCAAACTATTTGAGCCTTGGTTGTGGGAGAGGAAGCGAGAGAGAAGGGGGAGGGGGAGGTTAGAGAAGCAGATAGTAGCTTCTCCTGTGTGCCCTGACTGGGAATCGAACCCGGGACATCCACACTCCAAGCTGATGCTCTACCACTGAGCTGGCTGGCCAGGGCCCCATGTTGTGGTCATTTTAAGTTTTGCTGATGCACATGTGTATCCCAGGCTTGGGCAGGCCTTTGCCAGTCTGTGCTGTGTGCCTGGCCTGCTGACTTCCTCTTGTGCCCCTCCATCGGCTTCCTCAGCCTGTGGTCATTCTTCCTGCCCAGAGCACTGTGCACATCCGGTTTCCAGTGACTGCTGTCCAACCTCAGTCATTACTTCAGTGTTCATTTTTTATATAAACTTTATTTTAGGAGTTCTAAATGTACAGAGGTAGCACAAAGATAGCATGCAGATTTCCCATTTGTCCTGCACCCACCTCCCCTATTATTAACATCTTCCATTGGAGGGCACATTTGTCACAGTTAATGAACCAACAGTGATACATTATAATCATTTGAAGTCTATATTTTATTCAGATTTTCTGAGTTCTTACTTAGTATCTTTTTTTGTGTTGCAGGATTGCCCCCAGGAAGCCACACTGCATTTAGGCTCCTATGGCTGGGACAGTTTCTCAGATTTTCTTGTTTTGAATGACTTAGTTCTGAGGTGTACTGGTCAGTTATTTTCTAGAAAGTTCCTCTATTTGATTTGTTGCTTATTTTTCTCATTAGACTGGGTTGTGGGGTTTTAGAAGGAAGGCCACAGAGATAAAGTGTTATTAATTACATCATATCCAGGGCATATATATCAACATGACTCAGCACTGTTGGTGAGAACTTTTTTTTTTTTGAAATTTTACCTTATTTATTGATTTGAGAGAGAACAGATGGGACGGAGGGAGGGAGCGAGAGAGAGAGAGAGAGAGAGAGAGAGACATTGACTTGTGGTTCCACTTATTTATACACTCATTGGTTGAGTCTTGTATGGGCCCTGACTGGGGATCGAACCCACAGCCTTGGCATACTGGGTCAATACTCTAACCAGCTGAGCTACCTGGCCAGGGCTGGTGATGTGAACCTTGATCACCTGACTGAGGTGATGTTTGCCAACTTCTCCACAGTGAATTTATTCTTCTCTCCCTCTGTCACACTGGACGCTTTCGATGGAGGCACCATGCACAGCCCACACTTAGGGAGGGGGAAGTTTATGCTCCCCACTGTCTCCAGCATCTGCCATCCCTTCATCTAATCCTCGAGGGTGAAGTAGCTACATCAATTCTGTGCACCAGAGATTTGTCTCTCTCCCCTATTTATTCACTTATTCAGTCATGTATTTATAGACTCATAGACATTTATTTTGTACTTGAGGTTTCAATCCAGAACTATTGGATTAATCCAGTCTAAGGATTTTATTGTTCAAATTGTTTCAGCTTTGCACAGTGGGAGCTCTTTCTATTGGCTCTTGCATCCCTTTGATACACTTACTCTGAGGTTTATTTTATGTCCTTATTTTTTACTTCCCAGCATGCTGATTCACTGCAGGCTTGTTTTGTATATTCCTTATCTCAGCCATAGAATCTGTCATTTCTCCAAGGGCACCTGGTTCCTTCTAATGGAGAATGGTGTTAGAAATCAAGATCTGAGCTCTAGATGTGCCCATTACTACTGGATATAGAATATGCACATTCTTCCAGAGGTATCCATCTGTGTCTATATTAAGCTAAATGAGTTCATGCTGGTGTCCCCAGCTCTAATCCATTACCACACGGTCACTGTGGCCTCCTCCCTTGCTTGTCTGCAGCCTTACACTCCAATAGGGAGAAACCTGGCTCCAGCACCTGCTACCCATTTCTTAATGCTTGGTTTCCAGTGTGTACATACAGTCATGTCAAAATTGCTAACCCCTACCTACTGCCTCTGTAGGAAAAACCTTTGTCCACTGGAGTACAGAGCTTATGTGAGGCCCTCTGCCTTCGCCTCTTAGTCTGTACTCATTTCTAAAGCCTCTCCAGTCCTCACCTCTGTAATCAAGTAAAGTTCTTTTATCACCTTCTGCACTGCATCCTAGGGTCTCCCAATCTCCTAAATTATTTTTTAAAATTTGCATACACTAAGCTTCACTGTTTGTGCTGTGATCTATGGGTTTTGACAAATCCACCATGTCCTGTATCTACCGTTACAGTGCCATAAAGAATAGTCTCCCCACTTTGAAATATTCCCTGTGCTTCCCCTTTTCATCCAGTCCTCCTCCCCCACCCCGACCCCCTGGGAACCACTGATCTGATCACTGATCTGATCACTGTCACTATAGTTTTGCCTTTTCCAAATGGCATATAAATAGAACCATGCGTTATGTTCCCTTTTAAAAATGTTTTACTTACTAATTTGAGAGAGAGAGAGAGAGAAAGAAACATTGACTTATTGTTTCACCCATTCATGCATGCACTGGTTAATTTCCTTATGTTCCCCAACCAGGGATTGAACCCACAACCTTGGTGTGTCGGGATGACATTCCAGCCAACTGAGCAACACGGCCAGGGCTTACATATCCTTTTATACTGACATTTTTCACTTACTAGTATTCATCTAAGATTCCTCCATGCTTTTTTGTAGCTTGATGTTTTATTCTTTTTTATCTCCGAATAGTATTGCATGGTATGGATGTTTCATAATTTGTTTATCTGTTCTCTTATTGAAGGACATCTTGGTTGCTTTCAGTTTGGACAATTATGAATAAAACTGATATACACATTTGAATGTAGCTTTTTGTGTTGCCATAGTTATCAAATCAGTAGGGTGTTATTACTGGATCTATGGTAAGATGTTTAGCTTTATAAGAAATTGTCACAGTGTCTTCCAAAGTGGCTACACCATTGTGTATTCCCAGCAGCAGTAATGAGGGTTTCTGTTGTTCTGCATACACACCAGCAATTGATGTCCTCGGTTGTGTTTTGTTTTCAGACATTCCTATAGGTATGTGGCGATATGTCATTGTTGTTTTGATTTGCATTTCTTTATTGACAAGTGATGTTGAGGATATTTTTCAGGTGGCTGTCTTCCATCTTATTTGGTGAAGTATTTATTCAGATCTTTGTACATTTTTAAATTGAGTTGTTTGTTTTCCTGCTGCTGATTGTTGATTGTTTAATTCTGGAGACAAGTCCTTTGTCAGATATGCGTTTGGCACATATTGTCTCCCAGGCTGTGGCTTGTGTTTAGGTTCTCTGAACAGTGTCATTCATGGAGCAGGCATTTTAAATTTTAATCAGGTCCAGCTTACCTATTTTTCCTTTCATGGGTTGTGCTTTTGGTGTGATATCCGAAGACTTATCACTAAACCCAAAGTCATATCAATTTTATTCTTATTTTCTTCTAGAGGTTTTATGGTTTTACAGTTTACATTTAGGCTTATCATCCATTCTGAGTTAATTTTTATGTGAGGTATAAGGTCTTTGTCTCTAACGTCCACTCCTTTGTGTTGGAGCGTCTCAGTCCCGCACCATTCATTGAAAAGACCATCCTTTGTCCATTAAGTTGAGTCCATTTCCCTTTCTCTTTTTTAGAAACCAGTCGCCTCGGTGTGGGTCTCTGTCACAGCCCTCGATCCGCTCCACTGACCTGTTTGCCTGTTGCTCTTTTCCCCACACCCACGTGACCTTAATTATTTAGCCTTGTAGTAAGTCTTGAAATCTGGTAGTGTGAGTACTAATACGTTGTTTTCCTTCTTCAGTATTAAAATACTCTTTAAACATTTTGTAATATAAAATATATTTTTAAAGGAAATCTATTTGCTCCCTAGCCATTTTTTGCCTCAGACAAGTCCTTTGTCTGGGTAATCCATGCTGGCCAAGCTCATAGTAGGCCCTTGTTTATCATTGATTTATTGGCTCCTGCATCCCTTTGATATACTCACTCTGAGGTTTATTTTATGTCCTTATTTTTTTACTTCCCAGCTTGCTGATTCACTGCAGGCTCGTCTTGCATATTCCTTATCCCAGCCATAGAATCCATCATTTCTCCAAGTGCACCTGCTTCCACTCCCCTGGCCAGTGCAAGTCCCACAGCCGGTCTGGCCTGGCCACCTCAGTGGGCTTGTGTGTTTTGGCATCTCTTGTGAGGTGATAAATGCTTGTGGTTCCCAAAAGAAAACTGATCCCTAGAAAAGACTGCTAGTGGGAAGAGATATGAAGTGGTTGTGGAATTGATGGTTCTCAGCCTAAAAATAGAGAATTGAGATAAATGGGAGCTCAGACCTGAATGAGAACTAGAGCACTGACCACACCGCACAGGCACAAGAAAAGCCATTTTCAGCTGAGGCTACAGCCAGTTTGGAGACTGTCACGGGTCACTTCTGTGCTCTGGCGATCCGGAGCTGGTGCTGCCTCAGGAAGCATCCAGTCCCTGTGTATTTTCTGGGTCCATATTAGCCGTGTACTCTTCCCCACCAGCCTTTCCTCGTGCCTGGAGACAGTCTCCAGCCTCTGTCTCCTCTCTGCAAGTCATACACAGGCTTGTGATCTGTTTTCCAGACAAAATGCAGAGCTGGGGCGAGGAGACATATGCCCATTGTGAACTGGTAGCAGATGGAGCTCATCAGGACGCATTAGAACAGTTGTCCTGCCCTCGTGACGTGCTGACCTGCTGTTCCTGTGTCCCTCCTGTCTCTTTGGGTTGCTAGGCGGGCCATGTCAGCTGGAAGTCAATTATACTGACCACCCTTTTGCTCCGGGCTTGGAGCCCAGTCTCTGCAGGCACACTGCCCAGCAGGCACTGGGCAGCTGCTGGACAGAGCCAGAGTGGGAGACAAGTTCAGGAGGAAGGACGCAGTGCCAGTGCAGGTCTGGCTGCACAGGACAGCTCCCTGTTTCCCGTCAGAGCGCTGCCCGGATGGCAGCCCTGGCAGACCCAGCCAGCAGCTGAGCGACGAATGTGTTACCTGTGGAGGCATTTGGATCTCACCTAACCAAGGAAGGTTGGCGTGGGGGGGAAGCTGTTGCTCAGAGGGTGAATCAGCCGCTGTGCACCTGTGAACGGGCAGTGTTGCCTGGTGTCCTGGAGGCCAGCTGGTATGTCCTTTAAGTGAGCCGCTCTGTTCATCTGCAGGTCAGCCCAACGGGCGGCTCAGTGCAAACTGCCGGTATCACAGGGTATGACAGCTAAGTCATACTCAGGGCCCTGATGCCAGACTGTGCCTCCCTCTGGGCCACCACTACCAAAGCCCTGCCCACTGAAGGTGTGGGCACTGTCAGTGGGTTGAGGGGCCTGATACCTGGATGCTGTTTGTGGGGGAGCCAGAGGGTGAAGGATGAGTGTTCGTGATCTGAATTTGCACCCTTCCCTCAGGTCTTCTGCAAAGGCAGCATGTGGGAATAATAGATATTGAGGAATAATAGTAACTGAAGTTCAAGTTGCTAGCAGGTCATCAGCATGGACATAAACATTGAAGTCCCCAGGATCAAGAGCCATCATTTCTTTTGTCTGCACGTGCCTCAGGGTTAGCCCTGTCCTCCCAGGGGCCCAGACGTGAGCAGCATGTCCCTGGTGCAGACGGCAAGGTGTGGCAGGCATAAAGGAAGGTGACAAAAAGTGCTGATTCCAGGGTCAGACAGCTCTTTTGGGTAAACGAGTGTTTTTTAAGTTTACCTGCTTGTATTGGGGCAGGGCCATGTGTGTCTAGTCTATGGAAAGGCTGTGGGGCTTGCTCTCAGGGCGGCAGACTGCAAATTGCAGATTACCTTCCTGCTTGAGAGGGACAATTTTTTGCTATTGTTTGCTGGAGAAAAGGTGTTCCCCCTAGCCCATTTGGCTAGAGGGGGCAGAGAGAGAGAGAGAGAGAGAGAGAGAGAGAGAGAGAGAGATTCCCAAGGTTGAGTCTGGAGAATAAGTCCAGGTTGTGGAACTGGCGTCCCAGTCAGGGTTTGGGATCCCTGATTTCCACCAGCTTGTTTGGCTGGGGAGCACGGAGGCTGGTGGGCTCCTTAGATCAAAGAAAGGGAAGCGGTCTTTCCTGCGTGTTTGCTTGTCTGCTATTATGAGACTTTAATAAACAGGATGACTGTGGAGCCAGAGCTCCACAGATCCCTTACCATTGGCCTGAACCCAGTGAGAACCTGCGTGGCTACCACTGGCCTTACAAGCGCTGTGTTTGGTTCAGAAACCTGTTAGCGTGGTGACTTTTGTCAAATACAGTAACCCATATGAATCCGTGTCTTTATTGGAGGAATGGAGATAAAAATATGATACCTTCTCATTAAGCCACTTTGAGGTTTAAAAGGAATAATCAAAGTAAAGCCCTTGGAATGGGGCGTCATGTAAATGATGTTAGTAACACCAATGTTGTCATCATCATCAACATCATCATTGTCATCTGCATTATTATCAGTAATAGGAGGGTCCACTGAACAACATCCTCCTCATTCTCTGTCATCAGCACCTTGCATTAAATCAAAGTGAGAAAACCCTCCTAGTTCCTACCACGTGCAGAAATTCTGCTCTCACAGAACTTACACCTTCTAGGAGTGAAAATTCATACATTCATTAAATGTCAGTAATTATAAAGATAACCAATGCCATATGAGGTTTTTTCAGTGCTAGGAAAGCCAGTGTAATGGTAATTCTTCTGTTCACAAGTGGCCCTGACCCACAAGGCCTTTCCCTGGTTCATATCACCGTTAGTCTCCATCACAAAATCCTGTGTCCCTGCAAAGTGGAAACAGCCTGAGGGGACAGAGAGCAGGCCAGAGCCACTGCTGTGCTCCTCCCTGTCCTTCTGTCTGGGCATCAAGTAGGTCCTCCCTTTCTCTTTTCCTGCCTTCCTCCTTCTCTGCCCCTTGAAACCTCCCCTACTGCCATCCCTCCTTCCGGTCAGTGGAGACCCTAGCACTCATGATTCTGCCAGGGGAGCAGGCGAGGGGTGGTGTGCCCAGTGTGATCCCACCCCTCCCCCGGCCTGCGTTTGGGCTGTCACCCACCTGCCTCTTCCCTGCCCTGTGCCAGCGTCCCATGTCCAGGGGCGCTCCACAGGGGCCTCAGAGATGCAGAGCTTGCCTGAGGCAGACTGCCAGGTCTTCCAGCAGCCCTTGAGCTTGGTGACCACCAGTGTGGGTCTCGAGTAGTTGTTTCACCTTTCTTGCCTCGCCCTCTGCAAGTCAGAGGGAGGAGGAGAATTCAGTGGCTGTTCTTTCTTCAACCCATTCTGAGGATTTCTGTCCACCCCTTAATAGCAGACTATAAAGCCAGTATCCACGGCCACGATCAAGCCACCTGGCCCATGCAGGTTCACATTAGATTCGGACAGACAGTAATGAAACACTGGAGCCAATAACTGGTGGGCCATTAGCTTTAATCCTAGCTTGCACCTGGCAGGCAAGTAAAAACACACACGGGGCTCCAAAACCCACTCATTCAGTGCTCACAAAGCTACTGACTTATCCGAGTTTCCTAGAATCAAAGGTTTCTAGCTCACCAGCCTTTTCACCTCTGTTCCCCATCTCCTTCTCTCTGCACGAACTCTGCACTAACTGGCTTTTCCCTCAGCACTCCACCATCTTGGCTGCTTCTCCTGGCCTCCTCCACGTGGCCTTTCTCTGCTCTGTCCTCTAATACTAATCTCAGGAAACGAGAGAGAGCAAGCTCCTGGTCTGCCCCACTTTATAGTGTAGATTCAAAACCTTTAATCCAATATACAAGCAAGGAAGTCTCTGATACAAAGTCACTTATCTGAACCACTAGAAAGCCCGGCGGTCATACAAAATGACCGCTGTTCTATATATTATAAATTGTAATTAAAATGATTTGTGCAAAGGTGTCTGCTAATTCAAACTGAATTACCCACGGCAGGCGGCGAGGATGCCCCTTTGCTTACTGCCCCACGGGGTTTCCCCTTTCTACTTGCTTAATTGCTTAAAGTAGAGTGCAATGAAGGAAACCACTGGCAGTACATTTCTTAAGAGCCACTGCTAGCTCAATAAATAAAGGTGATTTAAATAATAAAATGTTAATTCACATGTCGAAGATCTCTTTGTACACAACATTTCTTGTGTATATCTTTCCATCATTTTTAAGCTCGCCTTGCAGAGGACCATCAATTATTTTTAATTTTACGTCCGTTCTTTCAGGAACTCTTGAACAGGCAACATAAAGTTGACCGTGTCCAAATGCAGGCTCAGGTAAAAAAATGCCAACACGCTTAAGCATTTGGCCCTGAGACTTATTGATGGTCATAGCAAAGGCAAGTTTTACAGGAAATTGTCTACGTCTCAATTGAAACAGCAACCCTGTTTGAGATGGAGCCAAATCAATTCTTGGAATGACATGTATTTCACCTTTAGAGGAGCCAGTCAAAGACTTAGCTATTATGACATTATTTTTCAATTGGAGAACCTCTAGCCTTGTACCATTGCAAAGACCCCTTCTGGTGTTAAGATTTCTTAACAGCATAATAATTGCTCCAATCTTTAACCTCAATTTGTGAGGTGGCATGCCAGAAGGCAGGACTATTTGAATGCCGTGGCAACTTCACCCCATTGGCTAGTACAGTTACGCAAGCAACCAATAAGCTATCGGCCACAAACAGACACTTAAGCCACATATAATAAAGATAATGGGATTCCTCATGAGAGTGCACCACCCTACATCAAAAAGGGTGGGAGGCCTGACCTGTGGTGGCACAGTGTGATAAAGCGTCGACCTGGAACACTGAGGTCGCCGGTTTGAAACCTTGGGCTTGCCTGGTCAAGGCACATATGGGAGTTGATGCTTCCTGCTCCTCCCCCTTCTCTCTCTCTCTGTCTCTCTCTCTCACTTCTCCTCTCTCTAAAAAAAAATCAATAAATAAAATATTAAAAAAAAAAAGGGTGGGAAAGGCTTAGTCTTAAAACCAAGCCTTAGGCTATAAGGATCCTGCCTGCCCACAGCCCGCCCCCAACACACATTAATATAATCACGCCCATCCAAGCAAGAAGGGCAACCAATATCATTACCTGGGCAACGGGCCTCCACGTGGGAAGTGCCATCTTTAACAAAGTGAGCATAATATATTTTATCTGCCCAACACAGACCCACAAGAGATATGGCTCTACCTTGCAGGCAGGTAGAAAGATCTGCTGTTCCCAAAGGCATTTTCAGTTCTTCCACAAACCTGATAACCTAGTGTAGCCTCTGCTGCAAACCTCCATTTATGTGGTCATTAACTTATATAAATGCAGCCTCTGGCAGCACTCCACCGGCCTGAATGAGGCCAGTGGCTCCGGCCTCCTCTTGCTGCTCAGCTGGGCCTTGGGCCTCAAACACTGGGTACAGGTGACTGGCATTTCTGAAACTTAACTTCTGTATTTATTATTTCTAAGCCATATTTATATGTCAGGATACTTTTTATTTAGGTTAGGACTTCTATGGTCAGAGCCCACCCCAGAGAATCTGCAGGTGAGGCCGAGAGTGTTTGCCTGATGATCTTGTTCCCCTTTGTCTTTGGAAGGGACAGTGAGTGGTTATATACTTTTTATATTAAATCACATATATTAGGGATTACCCATTATAGTAGCTACCATTACACTAACTAATAACAGAAACTCAAAGAATGTTGACTGAACACCTGCTATGAGACAGGCTGTTGGGCAGATAAACTATATTATGCTCACTTTGTTAAAGATGGCGCTGCCCACGTGGAAGCCCGTTGCCCAAGTGATGGCATCAGTTGCCCTTCTTGCTTAGGATGGGCATGATTATATTAATGTGTTTTGGGGGCAGACTGTGGGCAGGCAGGATCCTTGTAGCCTGGAGCTTGGTTTTGGGACTAAGCCTTTCCCACCCTTTTAGATGTGGGGTGGTGGACTCTCATGAGGAATCCTATTATGCCTCAGATAAGTGACTTTGTATCAGAGACATCCTTGTTTGTATATTGGATTAAAGGTTTTGGTTCCTACACTATAAAGTGGGGCAGACTGGGAGCTTGTGCTCTCTTGGTTCCTGAGATTAGCATTAGAGAGGAGAGCAGAGAAGGCCACGTGGAGGAGGCCAGGAGAAGCAGCCAAAATGGTGGAGTGCTGAGGGAGAAGCCAGTTAGTGCAGAGTTCGTGCAGAGAGAAGATGGGGAACAGGTGAAAAGGGTGGTGAGCTAGAAACCTTTGATTCTAGGAAACGTGGGTAAGTCAGTAGCTTTGTGAGCACTGAATGAGTGGGTTTTGGAGCCCCGTGTGTGTTTTTACTTGCCTGCCAGGTGCAAGCTAGGATTAAAGGTCACTAGGTCTTGGCTCCATTGTTTCATTACTGTCTGTCTGAATCAGATGCAAACCTGCACAGGCCAGGCGGCTGTGATGGTGGCCGTAGATACTGGCCTTACACAGGCATTATGCTAACTGGTGGGCCCTGTGTTAGCTTGGGCTGTTATAACAAAATAACCACAGACTGGGTGTTTTAAACAACAGACATACATTTCTCACAGTTCTGGATGGAGTCTGGGAAGTCTGAGGTCAAGGGGCTGAGACAGAGTGTGTTCCTGGTGAGGACTCTCTCCCTGGCTTGCAGACGCCTCCTTCTTGCTGTATGTTCACGTGGTGGTGGAGAGACTGGCTCTTCCTCTTCCTACAAAGGTACTCATCCCATAGTGGAGGCTCTGCTCTCGGATATCATCTACACTTAATGCCTTCTGTAAGCCCCACCTCCCAACACCATCACAGTGGGGGTTAGGGCTTCAGCATATGATGCAGCGGGGACACAAGCCTTACATCCCCAAACGGGCTCCACCCCACAGGAGAGAGGAAGGCTTGCTGTCGTGGAACTGATATTCCAGGGCGCTTCCTTTAGCCAGCGTGTGCTGTACCCTTACGCACGTTGACCACGAGAGGACAAGGCCTATGTTTTTATGCACTGCATGTCCCTCCCTGCTACCTGCTACCATGTTTCTGCTATCATGTCCAGCAGCTAGTAAGTGCTTGGAACTGTTGCCCGTGATTGCCTGACATTGATCCTGAGGTTACCGATCCTGGCTCCTGGAGAGGTGTGGCCTCCTGTCTTCTTCCTAAGTAGGAGAGAAAGGTGCCTTGCAAGCAAGTACACTATTGGAAATTGGCTTGATTTTTTTAATGGTCTCATATAAAAGGAGGACAAAGCCTCTAATTGCCACTATCAGAGTCAGAACACCTGCCAGTTCCAGTGCCGCCCCACCTCCGCCTCCGCCTCCGCCTCGGTGAGTGCAGCATCTCTCTCTGCAGGCTGCTGCTGGGAATCTGACGGGGAAGTAAGCCCTGGCTGGGGGTGGGCAGACCCATTGTTGCTCACTGCTCACTGCGTCTGTCACTGTCTCACCTCTCCTTTTGGTGTGAGAAATCAATAGCTTTATAAATGTCTTGCTAAGCGTTTATGAAGCAGCCTCCCCAAGGCCTCAGCCTGGGGCGTTGCTCAGGGCAGCTGGGAGCAGGAAGGGCCTCACTGCCACCTACTGTGGCCTATCTCACAGAGTGGCCTGGCTCTCTGAGCAGGTAGCAGGGTCAGAGGGTAAGAAGTTGCAGAAGCATTCAGTCATTCAGCCATTCAGTCCACAGCACCTTTTCCAAGCACAGCGGTCCATGCTGGGCACACAGCCCTGCCCTCAGAGAGCTCCCCATTTGGAGGGAGACAAAGAGGTCATTGAGTGGTGGCATGATGGAGGGAGCCAGAGAAGGAGCCCGGGCAGCGGGATGGGACAGCCAGTGGGATGGGACAGCCAGCGGGATGGGACAGCCAGTGGGATGGGACAGCCAGTGGGATGGGACAGCCAGCGGGATGGGACAGCCAGTGGGATGGGACAGCCAGCGGGATGGGACAGCCTGTGGGATGGGACAGCCAGCGGGATGGGACAGCCAGTGGAGCGGACTCCCTGGTGGGAGACAGGGAGTCTTCAGATTTCTAGCTATTTCATTGCCATCTACTCCTTCTCCGTGTCTCTAGAACCACTGACTGTGGCAAAATAATCACAACCACCACCACCAGTGGTCATGGCTTAGCAAGGCAGAGCTACTTTGGACTGTATGATCAGCCCCTGCTCGTGGTTACTGGTGGACAAGGGGTATTCAGAGAATGAGATGCTGTAGGACAGAGCTGGCATCCCAGGTATGAGGTCCCTTCCCTTCAAGGGAATAGCTCTGGGCAGCTGCTTCTGCTTCTCTGCTGCCAGGGACACAATCTTCTTTTTCTTTTTTCTTTCTTTTCTCCCTCCCTTCCTCCCTTTCTTCCTTTTTAATTAAAGAATAGTTGGTATTCAATGCCATATTGGTTTCAGGCATACAGACGATTGCTTACATCAGCCCAGCTTTCTTGCCCCCCCCCCCCCCACTGTGTGTTCTTATGGTGCCCACCCTGCCCAGCTTTGCACTCTTACCCTGCGGGAGCTTGATGGGGCAGCCCCACACCTTCTTGTTCCTGGTTCGTCCCCAGCATGGCGCATCGGGCAACACACAGAGGACATCCAGACAGAAAACACAGCCCTGCTCCCATCCTGGCTCTGGGTCTTTCCTCTCCAAATGTCCCCCATCCCCTGCCCATTTCAGCTGGGCTGAGAGCCGTGAATTGGGTCGTCACCTGGGCACCGTTGAGTGAGGAGTTGCAACACACGCATGCCGCATGCTTGGGGCCCCAGCATGTGTTACGCAGGGTCCCAGCAGGGCCTGGTTAAGATTCATTCATGGGATGAGGAACGCTGTGGGCACGTGGTAGCCTCAAAACCCTACTTTCCTCCCATTAAGTCCTTGACAAGCCATCCAACGCACACAGTAAACAGGACAGGCTGGCCATGAGGAGCAGCAGCAAGAGGCCCCCGGAACAGAGCCCCAGGTGAGCACTGCCCCTATCGTGGCTCACTACCCCGCCCCCATTCGCCTGCTACAGGGTTGCCATCAGTCTCCCCATCTGCCCGTTCCTTCTGGGAGAGCCGCTGCCTTGCAGAGAACAGTCTGCCACTGTGCCCCAGAAGCAGCACCTCTGCTTAGAAACGGCTCTCTGGAGGGCGTGAAGATGCGAGTCTTCCCCAGGGGCTCCGTGGTTGAGACTGACTGACAGGGCCCTGGGTGGGGGAACCCTGGGATGGGGGCAGCACTCTGGTCCTGAGGCAGCCACACTGCTCAGCCTCTCTCTTTCCTTCAGGCAGAGGGAGAGAGAAAAGTCTCAGCACAGACACTTGCAGAAACAGCACTGGTTTGGCCTGATCTAAATTCAGGTGCTAACTTGCGCAGTCCTGAGCACGCCAGGCCGGTCTGAGGAGCTGCTGTATGGCCTCACTCTCAGGGAAGGGGGCCTGGCTGTGGAGGGATTCGGGCATGCGAGCCCACAGCTGCTGGCTCTGCCTTTCCCCACCCCAGCCAGCCACCATCCGGGCCACCTGCAATTCTGTTCTGTGCTGTCTGATTTCTCCCAAGCGATAGCTGGGAAAGAGCTGCTGTCAGCCAGTGCACTGTCCCTGCCAGCCCAGCCCCGGGTGCAGACCTGCAGTGCCCTCTCTCAACGACCGCCCTGTCATCACCACTGCATGTTTCCTTAACTGTAGGTAATAGTTCGCTCTGGGTCCTGCAAACCTGGGCTTCGGTCACTGTCTGGTACGTCTGAGCTGCGCCTGCACAAAAGCATCTAAACCCCTTTGAGCCAGCCTCAGGTCTCAGCGGTAATATGGACATGATCACACTCAGCCCATGGGGGCACGACAGAGCCTGAGGTGATTTCTGTGGGGCATGTCATTTAGGGTCATGCCACCTGTGGTGGTTACTATTGTCCACAGCTGCCTACAGGGATTCGTGGCCTCTCTCCCCCTTTCTGGGGGGCACAGAGGGATGGGATGGGGGACTCCACCTCATGGCTTACTCAGGCGTTGTAAGGGGTTACCTGAGGCCATCTTTGTGATGTGCTTACTTGGAGTTTGGGGCCCAGCAAGGACTCCGTGGTGGTAGAGGTCCCCCTCGGTGTTCTACATACTCTCACAGTACCTTCCCCCCGGACTGAAAGGCCTTCTTTCCGCCCATGTCCCTCCAGAGGCAGAGAGCTCCTTGGAGGCCAAGCTGCTCATCTTTCAGCCTCACTGCCCCCACTTTGGGGCCTGGCCCTTAGCAGTGGGTGCTCAGCCTGCCTGAGAACTCTGTTCTCACAGTCCCTGCCAGCCCCGGGACATGGAGCTTGGTCCCTAGCTGCTCTGCTACCAAATAGAGAACTGAGGCCCTTGGGGGTTTCACTCCCGCATCCAGTCAGCAGGCAGCTCATCAGCAAGCAGGCACTTGGGGGACCTGCCAGGTGGTGGCTGGAGCAATCACAGGTGCCTGAGAGACACCATGTGGGCGAGCCCGCATATGACAGAGTCTAGCTCAGGCACCTGTTCATTTGACAAGGACTGCCTGGGCGCCCTCTCGGGGCCAGCCACTGGCTGGGAGCTAGGGTGTGACGGTGACTAAGAAAGTCTCACAGTTGGGAGTGAGGGAGGACCGTCAGGGTACAGCTGTAAAGCACCTTGCCTGGTTCAAGTATGGTAAGCACAGAAGAACAAGTCCAAGGTTCCACAACAGAGAAGAGTGAAAGAACTTGACCTTGTTGGGCCTGACCAGGTAATGGCGCAGTGGATAGAGCATCACATTGGGACACGGAGGACCCAGGTTCGAAACCCAGAGGTTGCCAGCTCATCTGGTTTGAACAAGGCTCACCAGCTTGAGCCTAAGGTCGCTGGCCTGAGCAAGGGATCACTCACTCTGCTGTAGCCTCCCTCCCGCCACCCCCCCACCAAGGCACATATGAGAAAGCAATCAATGAACAACTAAAGTGCTGCAGCAAAGAATTGACGCTTCTCATCTCTCTCCTTCCTATCTGTCCCTCTCTCTGTCTTTGTCTTGACCTTGTTGGGTATGGTCAGGGAAGGAAGACTTCCATTAGGAAGTTGGCAGAAACCCAGCCTGAGGTTGGAAGCGTTAAGAGATGTTAATGAGTCTGAGAGAGGTGTCCATTGAGGCTTCCAGAGGGAGACACCTTGGCACATTTGAGGGGCTCTAAGACAGCTTGCCAAGTGCGCCCAGGACTGAAGGAAAGGTGATTGAGTCAGTGTGCAGGAGGAGCGGCCCGTCGGGACCTGCCGCTCACCGCCCCTCCCTGTAGCAGGCAGGCTTCCTCCTGACATTGCCACACTAAGCCTGGAAGGGTTGAGCTCTGAGATTCACAGCCTCTGGGTGCCCATCCTCCCCCTTTTCTCTGGAATAGGAAGGGGAAGTCCTTCATCCCTAGCGACCATCTGTCTTCCTCTTGCCCCGCCCTCTCTACTTGTTCCTGTGCCCTCACACCCCTGAGGGTCCCCTTTCTTGGACAACTGGTATCCATTGAGTTTCTTAGTCATTTTGTAGACTACACTACTGCTGCCCCTTTCTCCCCACTTACCTGGTCATCAGGCCCACAGCAACTGTCCTGCATGCTGAATCCTCAGTCTTCTTAGTCCAGGACCTTTGCATGGGAACAGGGAATGCTGACCGCTTTCATCCACTGCAGAGTCCTCTCCCTTCTCCTTAGTGGGCTTCCCCACCTGGTTGTGCTGATTTCTCCTTGCTTTTCTCACTTGTGCCATCAGGTTCCCACATTTGACAGGTCCATGACGTCTATTCATTGGTGACATCTCTTCCAACTTTGCTGCTGATGTCACCCTGGCCCTTGCCTCCCCCCGCCCACACTGCAGAGGCTGCACAGGCTCTCCTGTGGTGCCCCATGTCCAGATTAGTCTTTTAAAGCCACCACTTGGGGAACAGCTGTCCCTCCCTTGGGCATAACCAGGCTCATTCACTCACTTTCTCCCGAACTTGGTCTGCCTCTTACTTATGCTGTTCCCAAGCCTTGGAATACTCTCTACCAGGTGTCCCCAAACTATGGCCCAGCCCATAGGCGCATGCGGCCCCTGAGGCCATTTATCCGCACCCCCCCCCCGGAAGGGGCACCTCTTTCATTGGTGGTCAGTGAGAGGAGCACTGTATGTGGTGGCCCTCCAATGGTCTGAGGGACAGTGAACTGGCCTCCTGTGTAAAAAGTTTGGGGACCCCTGCTCTCTACCCTTTGTCACCATAGCCTACAGGGTTTCTCTTCTAGGATGAAAGATTTTTGGGAGGTGAGGGGAGAGTGTCTTTCTCAATAGTATTCACAGCTACCCAACCAAACATTTACCAAGAGCTCTCACCATGTATCCGACCATCCAGAAATTTTTAGTGTGTTTGAGAGACAGACAGATGCAGTGAACGCCAGAGAAGCCATTCCTTCCCTGGAGGAATGATGACATAGTCTAACCTCCCCGACCGCTCACCCACCAGTGAGCCTGTACTCTGTACAGTTATTCCTGGTTCTCACCATGTCATTTTCATAACCACCCCAACTCCCGATCTTATGGTTATAATAAAAAAAAAAGTGTTTTTCTGGAATAAAGTGAGGCTTTGAGAACTTGATATTAAACCCCACATTCCCATAGTATCATATCTACTCTTTAAAAATAGGATCCACTAATTCCTGATAGTTTCACAGTGAAGTATGTGTTTTACATTTATTAAAGGGAATGCAGAATTACTTTGAAATAAGACCCAAAGCATGGCCCGTCTTGTAATCATGCCATGTATAATTTACAAGGAGGATGTGCTTTCATGATTCTGGGGAAACCGCTTACACAACATAACTCTTCATTACTGTACATATTATAAATTTAAAAATTCTTTGAGAAGAATTAAAATTAAAAAACATATGGTAGCTGTCAAGTTCTCTCATTGGAGAATATTTACATCTAGACAAATGGCATGATTACATTTGCTATTTTCAAAGGCAGTTGTGTTATATAAACTCAGAGAAGTCCACTATGTGATCTGATGAATTTTGGAAATTGGTACTTGTTAATAGCTGGGCAATCCAGCTTTAGTGTAAGGGAAGGGAGGGAGCTGAGAAGAGGCCTGCTTCTGGTGCTCAGTAGTAGAAAGACTTGGACACTGAGTTTCCTCTTTCCAAACCAGGGACAATGTGGGCCGTGGAGAGTGCGGGGACCAGGGGCTCTGGGCAGTGGAGAGTGCGGGGACCAGGGCCTCTGTGGGCCGTGGAGAGTGCGGGGACCAGGGGCTCTGTGGGCCGTGGAGAGTGCGGGGACCAGGGCCTCTGGGCAGTGGAGAGTGCGGGGACCAGGGGCTCTGTGGGCCGTGGAGAGTGCGGGGACCAGGGCCTCTGTGGGCCGTGGAGAGTGCGGGGACCAGGGGCTCTGTGGGCCGTGGAGAGTGCGGGGACCAGGGCCTCTAGGCAGTGGAGAGTGCGGGGACCAGGGCCTCTGTGGGCAGTGGAGAGTGTGGGGACCAGGGCCTCTGTGGGCAGTGGAGAGTGCAGGGACCAGGGCCTCTGGGCAGTGGAGAGTGCAGGGACCAGGGACTCTGTGGGCCGTGGAGAGTGCGGGGACCAGGGCCTCTGTGGGCAGTGGAGAGTGTGGGGACCAGGGCCTCTGTGGGCAGTGGAGAGTGCAGGGACCAGGGGCTCTGGGCAGTGGAGAGTGCAGGGACCAGGGACTCTGTGGGCAGTGGAGAGTGCGGGGACCAGGGACTCTGTGGGCAGTGGAGAGTGCGGGGACCAGGGCCTCTGTGGGCAGTGGAGAGTGCGGGGACCAGGGCCTCTGTGGGCAGTGGAGAGTGCGGGGACCAGGGCCTCTGTGGGCAGTGGAGAGTGTGGGGACCAGGGCCTCTGTGGGCAGTGGAGAGTGCGGGGACCAGGGCCTCTGGGCAGTGGAGAGTGTGGGGACCAGGGCCTCTGGGAAGTGGAGAATGTGGGGACCAGGGCCTCTGGGCAGTGGAGAGTGCGGGGACCAGGGCCTCTGTGGGCAGTGGAGAGTGTGGGGACCAGGGCCTCTGTGGGCAGTGGAGAATGTGGGGACCAGGGCCTCTGGGCAGTGGAGAGTGCGGGGACCAGGGCCTCTGTGGGCAGTGGAGAGTGCGGGGACCAGGGCCTCTGTGGGCAGTGGAGAGTGTGGGGACCAGGGCCTCTGTGGGCAGTGGAGAATGTGGGGACCAGGGCCTCTGGGCAGTGGAGAGTGCGGGGACCAGGGCCTCTGTGGGCAGTGGAGAGTGTGGGGACCAGGGCCTCTGTGGGCAGTGGAGAATGTGGGGACCAGGGCCTCTGGGCAGTGGAGAGTGTGGGGACCAGGGCCTCTGTGGGCAGTGGAGAGTGCGGGGACCAGGGCCTCTGGGCAGTGGAGAGTGTGGGGACCAGGGCCTCTGGGAAGTGGAGAATGTGGGGACCAGGGCCTCTGGGCAGTGGAGAGTGCGGGGACCAGGGCCTCTGTGGGCAGTGGAGAGTGTGGGGACCAGGGCCTCTGTGGGCAGTGGAGAATGTGGGGACCAGGGCCTCTGGGCAGTGGAGAGTGCGGGGACCAGGGCCTCTGTGGGCAGTGGAGAGTGCGGGGACCAGGGCCTCTGTGGGCAGTGGAGAGTGCGGGGACCAGGGCCTCTGTGAGCAGTGGAGAGTGCGGGGACCAGGGCCTCTGTGGGCCGTGGAGAGTGTGGGGACCAGGGGCTCTGTGGGCAGTGGAGAGTGCGGGGACCAGGGGCTCTGTGGGCAGTGGAGAGTGCGGGGACCAGGGGCTCTGTGGGCAGTGGAGAGTGCGGGAACCAGGGCCTCTGTGAGCAGTGGAGAGTGCGGGGACCAGGGCCTCTGTGGGCCGTGGAG
The DNA here is from genome assembly GCF_036850995.1 of Saccopteryx leptura. NCBI lineage: Eukaryota > Metazoa > Chordata > Mammalia > Chiroptera > Emballonuridae > Saccopteryx > Saccopteryx leptura. Next base: position 159,053,600 of record NC_089508.1, on the reverse strand, counting down.
AGTGTGGGGACCAGGGGCTCTGTGGGCAGTGGAGAGTGCGGGGACCAGGGGCTCTGTGGGCCGTGGAGAGTGCGGGGACCAGGGCCTCTGTGGGCCGTGGAGAGTGTGGGGACCAGGGGCTCTGTGGGCAGTGGAGAGTGCGGGGACCAGGGCCTCTGTGGGCCGTGGAGAGTGCGGGGACCAGGGGCTCTGTGGGCAGTGGAGAGTGCGGGGACCAGGGGCTCTGGGCAGTGGAGAGTGCGGGGACCAGGGGCTCTGGGCAGTGGAGAGTGCGGGGACCAGGGACTCTGTGGGCAGTGGAGAGTGTGGGGACCAGGGCCTCTGGGCAGTGGAGAGTGCGGGGACCAGGGACTCTGTGGGCAGTGGAGAGTGTGGGGACCAGGGACTCTGTGGGCAGTGGAGAGTGCGGGGACCAGGGGCTCTGTGGGCAGTGGAGAGTGCGGGGACCAGGGACTCTGTGGGCAGTGGAGAGTGCGGGGACCAGGGGCTCTGTGGGCCGTGGAGAGTGCGGGGACCAGGGCCTCTGGGCAGTGGAGAGTGCGGGGACCAGGGGCTCTGTGGGCAGTGGAGAGTGTGGGGATCAGGGCCTCTGGGCAGTGGAGAGTGCGGGGACCAGGGCCTCTGTGGGCAGTGGAGAGTGCGGGGACCAGGGCCTCTGTGGGCAGTGGAGAGTACGGGGCCCAGGGCCTCTGTGGGCAGTGGAGAGTGCGGGGACCAGGGCCTCTGTGGGCAGTGGAGAGTGCGGGGACCAGGGCCTCTGTGGGCAGTGGAGAGTGCGGGGACCAGGGCCTCTGGGCAGTGGAGAGTGCGGGGACCAGGGGCTCTGTGGGCAGTGGAGAGTGCGGGGACCAGGGCCTCTGTGGGCAGTGGAGAGTGCGGGGACCAGGGACTCTGTGGGCAGTGGAGAGTGCGGGGACCAGGGGCTCTGTGGGCAGTGGAGAGTGAGGGGACCAGGGGCTCTGGGCAGTGGAGAGTGCGGGGACCAGGGCCTCTGTGGGTAGTGGAGAGTGCGGGGACCAGGGCCTCTGTGGGCAGTGGAGAGTGTGGGGACCAGGGACTCTGTGGGCAGTGGAGAGTGCGGGGACCAGGGCCTCTGTGGGCAGTGGAGAGTGTGGGGACCAGGGCCTCTGTGGGCAGTGGAGAGTGTGGGGAGACCAGGGCCTCTGTGGGCAGTGGAGAGTGCGGGGACCAGGGCCTCTGGGCAGTGGAGAGTGTGGGGACCAGGGCCTCTGGGAAGTGGAGAATGTGGGGACCAGGGCCTCTGGGCAGTGGAGAGTGTGGGGACCAGGGCCTCTGGGAAGTGGAGAATGTGGGGACCAGGGCCTCTGGGCAGTGGAGAGTGCGGGGACCAGGGACTCTGGGCAGTGGAGAGTGCGGGGACCAGGGCCTCTGTGGGCAGTGGAGAGTGCGGGGACCAGGGCCTCTGGGCAGTGGAGAGTGCGGGGACCAGGGCCTCTGGGCAGTGGAGAGTGCGGGGACCAGGGCCTCTGTGGGCCGTGGAGAGTGCGGGGACCAGGGGCTCTGTGGGCAGTGGAGAGTGCGGGGACCAGGGCCTCTGTGGGCAGTGGAGAGTGCGGGGCCCAGGGCCTCTGTGGGCAGTGGAGAGTGCGGGGACCAGGGCCTCTGTGGGCCGTGGAGAGTGCGGGGACCAGGGGCTCTGTGGGCCGTGGAGAGTGCGGGGACCAGGGCCTCTGTGGGCAGTGGAGAGTGCAGGGACCAGGGCCTCTGTGGGCAGTGGAGAGTGCGGGGACCAGGGGCTCTGGGCAGTGGAGAGTGCGGGGACCAGGGGCTCTGGGCAGTGGAGAGTGCGGGGACCAGGGGCTCTGGGCAGTGGAGAGTGTGGGGACCAGGGACTCTGTGGGCAGTGGAGAGTGCGGGGACCAGGGCCTCTGTGGGCAGTGGAGAGTGTGGGGACCAGGGCCTCTGTGGGCAGTGGAGAGTGTGGGGAGACCAGGGCCTCTGTGGGCAGTGGAGAGTGCGGGGACCAGGGCCTCTGGGCAGTGGAGAGTGTGGGGACCAGGGCCTCTGGGAAGTGGAGAATGTGGGGACCAGGGCCTCTGTGGGCAGTGGAGAGTGTGGGGAGACCAGGGCCTCTGTGGGCAGTGGAGAGTGCGGGGACCAGGGCCTCTGGGCAGTGGAGAGTGCGGGGACCAGGGCCTCTGGGCAGTGGAGAGTGCGGGGACCAGGGCCTCTGTGGGCCGTGGAGAGTGCGGGGACCAGGGGCTCTGTGGGCAGTGGAGAGTGCGGGGACCAGGGCCTCTGTGGGCAGTGGAGAGTGCGGGGCCCAGGGACTCTGTAGGCAGTGGAGAGTGCGGGGCCCAGGGCCTCTGTGGGCCGTGGAGAGTGCGGGGCCCAGGGCCTCTGTGGGCAGTGGAGAGTGCGGGGACCAGGGCCTCTGTGGGCAGTGGAGAGTGCGGGGACCAGGGCCTCTGTGGGCAGTGGAGAGTGCGGGGACCAGGGCCTCTGTGGGCAGTGGAGAGTGCGGGGCCCAGGGCCTCTGTGGGCCGTGGAGAGTGCGGGGACCAGGGCCTCTGTGGGCAGTGGAGAGTGCGGGGACCAGGGCCTCTGTGGGCAGTGGAGAGTACGGGGCCCAGGGCCTCTGTGGGCCGTGGAGAGTGCGGGGCCCAGGGCCTCTGTGGGCCTTGGAGAGTGCGGGGACCAGGGCCTCTGTGGGCCTTGGAGAGTGCGGGGACCAGGGCCTCTGTGGGCAATGAGTATCAGAGGTCATTGTTGGTTTAATTTGTTAGACTTATAGTATTGTCAAAATAAAATTATAACATAATACACACACACACACACACACACACACACACACACACACACACACACACAGCAGGTCCTTCTGTTGCAATATTGATGAGATGCCTAGGAACTTCAAGCATTAAATTAGCCTAGGTTCTCTATGGTAAGATTGGTTTTGGTAAACATGGTTTCAATCAAAGTCGCAGAGCTTACTGACAACATTAAGTGAGCACTAACTTTATATTAATTATTGAGTGGCGAGAAAAGAAAATACAGGTAAAAATACAGAAAATGTATTTTGTTAAAAAAAAAACTTGTATGATTTTCTGGGTAGTGCTTTGCAACCCTTCTTTTTCACATAGAGATAATAGTGCAGAAACACTGTTTTGAGATATGGATTTTGATGGCTGCATAGCATTGTTACATTGTGTATTTTATCAGTTCCTCGGTTTAAATCATTTCTCTTTTTTTTTGCTAGTCTACTTGTAAAGGTCATTATACATAAATTTTATACACATCTTCAATCAGGTAAATAGTTATAATGAAATTACTAAGTCAAAGATTAGGTCTTTGAGTCCATATGGCCAATGTGTGTACCCCAAAATGTTGCACCAACTCACTCTGTCATCCCCTCAAAAAATTCTTACTTTAGTTTGTATTATGTTGATCACCAGTGAGGTCGAACACTTTTTCTTTTTTATGTGGCGATCAATCTTCTTTCATGAATTGCTATCAGGTCCATTGTGTTCAGAAGTCATGTCAGCCGTCTTCACTGCTCCTGCAGTGACCTGTTGTCGTCATGATGGTCATCACACTGCACTGAATCATCTCGGACCCCATCTTTAAATTGCCATTTGTCCAGCAGCCCGTGTTTGCTGACTAAATGCTAAATGAGTCATAACGAAGTTGCCTGATGGTCTCAGGCCCAAGTGCTAATGGCTGTCAGACCAGGGGGAGGCAGGAAATTGCTTCATCTGTTCATTCAGCCTCACTCTTGCTAGTATACTTAAGTGTGCCGGGCTGTGTCTTAGGCCCTGGTTCCTGCCCTCAAGAACTGTAATCGGAAGGAGAGGTGTTTACAATATAGTGCCTTTGCCAGAGCACCAAAGGAGACCCTTCAGAACACAAGTCCCCCCTTGCTCTTGACACGTCCTGACCCACAGAAAGTGCATGTCACTCCACGGCCTGGCAGCACTTCCAGGGCACCTCGTTCTGAGCATGCGTGCCCCTCTCTCCCTGCATGCTTCCTCTGCAGGGACTTCCAGCACCAGACAGGTCAAAATCAGCCTGTAGGAAACAAAACAAAATACCCTCTAGCAACTCTTTAAATAAGAGCTAATAAATGTGGTTTCTTCTTGGCTTCCACCTGGACCCTTAGCATGATCACTGACCTCTCTGCCAAACCAAGCTTAGAAATCACTGCTAGAGCAGGTGTGCAAGGACTGTGGAGCCAGGAGACCTGCAACCTAAGCCCAGTTATTGGGCTCATTACTCATTTCCTCTGGGTCTCAGCTCCTTAGTATTGAAAATGGAGGAGTAAACGTTACCTCAGCGGTGTTGTTTTAATGGTCAGTCAAGATGGTGATTTAATCCTTTGAATAGTACGAATGTTCATTTATGTCCTCGTGCCTCCTGACCATCCAGATTAAGATTGATTCTTTTAAAAATGTGTAAGGCAACTTTAAAAAAAAAGGCAAATGTATGTTCTTCTTGTTTCCATAAATTGGTTATCAAACATGATTTTAAGTTAATAAAACTGTAACTTGAACTAATTTCATTTTTTGAAAAAAAAAACAACTCACTCCTGGGGGTCAGCGAGCATGAAAAAATCTCACTACTCAAAGGGTTAAGGGATCTGGTGCAGAGCAGATACTAAGTAAGAGGTGTGATCATAATAACTGAAGTACAGCCAGTTGGTGATGACAAAAGGTCGTGGAAGTTGGATTTTTCTTCAGCAAGCTTACCGCATTCTGATTCTGGCTGGTACTTGCTTTCCCAGATCTGAAACTTGATTTGATTCTCTCACTGAGAATGGCTTAGTTATGAAGGCACATTAACCAAGTTCTCAAGAGATGAGTGTGTAAACCAAAAACGGAATACCTTATCAAGCTGTGCTGTTGTCCAGTGATGGAGAGTGGGATCCTCGCAGAGTAGGCCAGCCCTTCTTTCCCCTAGGAGAGCCCTGTGTGAGGCGGACTACAATTGTGTAATTGTTGGGTGAGTGGGCAGTTGAGGGAGGGGACTTAGTTGAAGCTACGAAGCCAACCTTTTCACCCTTACACCAGCTAAGATGGTTTGAAGACCTAGTCTTCTCATAGGATCGGTCTCATGTGACCATCCGTGGACCACGGTCCCATCTCCTTCAGGGAGAGCTTTGATGGGCAGTGCCTGAGCTGGCCTCTCAAACTCATTTCTTCTTGGTTCTATACTGATACTTCCTGTTCTGATGGACACATCACTGACTGTGCTGTTGTCTTTAAACCAGTTGTTAATTACCACTAAGTCTTTCATTCTAGAATTGAATCTCTAGAATGTTTTGATGTGTCTAATTGCATATTTATTCCATTGTTCACCTCTCTGAGGTCAGTTTCACTTCCAGAGAGCTCTCCTGTGGGCGGGTGGGTGAGAGGTGCATATGTACACCCGCTGACTGAGCTGCAAACTTCCTGCTGGAAACTGTCATGTGGGATATGAAACCCACCCCCAGGGGTGACATCCCAACCGACACATACATTATCTCCTAGTGTCCCCACGGAGCTGGCAGCAGCCTCAAAGTCCTCCCACTGCTTAGGGGTGACAGCGAACCTGTTGGTGAGCACACTAAAGGCCACCAGCCCCTGGTGCCATGCTGGGTGTGTGAACATTCTCAGCGAGGTCCTCTATTCTGTCATTTAGAGTCAACAAGTGGTAGTGGTATGAATTACACTCCCTCTGGGACCCGCATTTTGCTCAGTGAGAGTCTAGCTGAGGTGATTTTTCTACTGCTGCGCATGGACGAGAGCATGCATCCTCTCACTCTAATTGCCTCCCATCCAGCCCTGAGGCGGTTCACCTTTCACAGAGGAGTGTCACACCTCTGATGTGGGGACAAGTCTCCTCTGACAGCTGGGCCCTCTGATGTGTCAGTTACCCTGGCTGAAAGAGGGTGGCAAAGGAGGTATGGGCACCCCAAGGCAAGAAGTCCTCTCCACTCAGCCATAGATTTCTGAGGGAAATGGGAAGTGGGCTTCCTACAGTCTGGAGGAGCCTGGAGTTTGAGGGTGATGAGCTTATTCTGCTCATGCATCTTCAGACACCCCCTCCCTGTCATCCACCCTGTGGTCCACCCCATCGTCCTCGCCAGGTCCCTGCCCAGCAGTCTCTGCAGCTGGGCAGCCTCGGGGTCTCCCTGAGGTTTATCTCCTGCCTGCTCGTGTGCAAGGGAGAGTGAGGGGCACAGAGAGGTCGTGGGTCCTGGAGCAGGATGGGAGACCACAGCCAGTTAGACCTCTGATGAGCTGATCTGCCTGCAGAAGGATTGATGGAAGTGTCCCCATGCCTGGACAGACGTACCCTGTTAAGACTTTGACCATACCATTTTGGTCAACCTGGAGCTGTGCTGTCCAATATGATACCCACTAGCTGTATATTGCTATGAAAATTAATTAAAATGAGATGAAACTAAAAGTTTGATTCCTTGGTTACACTAGCCACATATCAAGTGACCAGTGCCACCCTTGGCCAGTGTAGTTACATTGGCTACAGAACCTTTCCACCACCACAGAAGGTTCTGTCAACACCGCCCTAGGGACTGATCATTTGCTGTACGAAAGACTCCACCTCGGGGCCCCGCATTGGGTGTATACAGAGGTGAACTCAGAGCTTCTGGTGACTATGTTATTTGTGCAGATTGAGGCTTCTTGGTCTCAGAAGACACGATATCTGTGACACAAACATTCCCACTAATGAGAGAATCAGATCCAAAGACAGAAGTCTTGAGGAGAAAGCTAAGCTGCAGTTTGTCAAGCAGCGTCCCAGAACCCTAGATCTCTCATTAGAAATTTCTGCCACTGTCACCTACCCAACCCCTGCCCTCCGGGGATTGGGACCTGAGTTCCAGATTTACTCATGGGAGTTCTTCAGAAAATGTAACAATCATAAAACTGAGTTTAATTTTTATTTAGAGTGGAGATTTTATTCACGCAGTTGGTATTTATTGAAGGCCTACTGGGTGCCAAACAGAACCCTGACTTTTGAGCACCTCACATAGGGCATGGCACATAGTAGGCACTCAGTGGATGTCTAACAAATGGATGAATCAATTTTTCACCCTTAAAAAAGCCCACTCAGCCACAGAGTCTGCTCTTCCTCGTGGCTTCCTGTGAATCCTATGGGGGCACTCAGACCAGCAACTGGGAGGCAGTGTGGATTCATCCTGTTCTATAGGTGGTGGGACCTCAGGGCCACGGGAGCTGGTTTCCTAGGTCTACAGTTTACTGTAGTGGTATTGGCATTCTCTAGAGAAATGAAACCAATCGTGTGTGTGTGTGTGTGTGTACATATACAGGAGTGAGCAGAAGTGGATTAATAATAATAAATAAATTAAGAAATAACACAAGAATAAAGTCTCTTTCACGTACTCACAACTGTAAACCTACTTTTGTCATCCTGGTATGTGTATGTGTGTCTGTGTATGTATACATATTAATATATATGTGTGTGTGTGTGCATGTTTATGTATAGAGAGACTGGCTGACTGATTTTAACTACTTGGCTTATGCAGTTATGGAGGCTGAGAAGTCTAAATCCTGGAGGGTAAGCCAACAGGCTGCAGACCCATGAAGAGCTGATGTTTCAGTTTAAGTCCAAAGACAGAGGAATTCTGGCAGAATTCCTCCTCTTTTTTTATGGGAGATCAGATCAGCCTTTTTCCTTGTCAGGCCTTCAACTAATTAGATGAGGCCCACCCACATTGTGGAGCATAATATTCTTTACTCCGAGTCTATTGATTTAAATGTTAATTCATCTAAAAAAAATACCTTCTAGAAACATGTAAATAATGTTTGACCAAATACCTAGGTGCCATGGCCTCACCAAGTTGACACAGTTAACCACATAGTAGTTTGGTCTCACCTGTTTGGAGAAGTTGGGATGCTGTTCTCTCCTGGTGCTCACCATGCCAAGTGTGGACATCCTCCCTTATGTGTTCCTTACCCAGACTGGTCCTGCGCTCTTCTGTCCCACATGGGGATCAGGTGACCTAGGCGCACAGGATGCACCTCTCGTAAATGTTCTTCTGCATGTCTTCCCACTAGTTAGCAATTGTTCTGCCATTCAGGCCAGCTTCCTTACCTATTTTTTATGGGTTACTCCCTAAGCCCACTTTTCCTTGGCCATTAGTCCTGTGTAGGAATGCCATCTTTCCAGCTGCCTTTAGTAGTTTCTTCTTCTTCCTGCAGCTAGAAAGAAGCTCATGATGGAGTGGAAATATCACAGGTTTGGAGTCAGACAGATTTGGATCTCAGCCTTGGTTCTATCACTGGCTAGCTCTGACCTCTGTGAACCTTAGTTTCCTCATCTGTGAAATGGGATACTACCTTATCACAAAAATTAGGGGATCAGGGAACGTGCAGCTACTCCAGTACTTTCAGCCTTTTGTATAGTACATTTTCATTAATGAAATAAAAGTTGGTTTTGCATCTCATTTGCATAATTGAACAACTTTCTTTGACTTATTTGCTTTTCTGATGTTCTTGTTTAATAAAAAATCAAATATTTTTTTATTGCTTCATATTCATTTTGAAATATCCCCTAATTTTTGTGAGCAGTGTAGTTGTCTCATGGTACCTTCTATAGCAGTTCTTACTCAGTTTTATAACTTCCTCTTGACTGTCCTTCTTGTATTTGAAGACAGGAATTACATTGATTTACCACCATGCAAATAGAACAGTCCTCTTAGAACAGGAGTCAGGAACCTATGACTCGTGAGCCAGATGTGGCTCTTTTGATGGCTGCATCTGGCTCGCAGACAAATCTTTAATAAAAAAAAAAATAATGTCAAAAATATAAAACATTCTCATCTATTACAATCCATTCATTTTCTACTGCTCATGTGCATGGTTGCGGGTGGCTGGAGCCAATCACAGCTGTCCTCCGGGACAACACCAAATTTTTATTAGATAATGCATAATGTACACAGGTCGTTGTATGGCTCTCACGGAATTACGTTTTAAAATATGTGGCGTTCATGGCTCTTTCAGCCAAAAAGTTTTCCGACTCCTGTCTTAGAATATAATAGAGGCTTATGAAATATTTGTTAATTAAATATTGAATGAATGAGTTGAAAGGGGTGATACAGGCAGGAATATTACTATATAGCAAATGCAGGAAGTCCTCACTGTTGTCAAAAGGTTCTGTGACTTTAAGTAAAATGATGTATAATGAAACTAAGTTTACCATAATAGATATAAAGGTATCTATAGCATTTCATCAACGTTACAACAAAATGATGTTGGAGGAGAGGATGCTATTTGAGGACCTGCTGTACTTTAAGCGTAGCTTACTTACCTTTCTGCTACTGTTGGGTTTGCTGTTAAGGTCCTCTTTCCAGGCTTGATCTCACCTGTGCCGCCTCCAGCCATTTCTCACCTGCAGTGTCGAGATGATTGACACATCATGATGTCAGTGGCTACTCAATTTTTTTCTTTCCTCTGCCTAGCTTTCTGGTTTTCCTACTTCACTTACATGTAGGTAGCCTGCTTCTTAGAACTGTTCTATACTACAACAGGAAATTAGTTTTCATGATTAGGATGTCCAAATTGTAGAGTCACAGTGCGGTAAGATAGCAGTAAGTCTGCCTTTTCTTCCATAATCTACATTAATACTTAAACATTTCTATTGGTCCAAAGTCTGGTCCAAAAACCTGATGAGATTTCATTAATCACAGTGAAGTTTCAGGATCCCAGCTTTAAATCAATGGTGTATTTAACAAGAAGTGAGCAGTCAGTTATAACTTTCTTTCAGTACACTGATGCAGTTTAGTGCTTATGGAATTTATCCGTCTGGCAGATCAGCAGCCGAACATAATTTTAATTATAGCTGTCACCCTCGGCCGCACTCCCTTACTCGGCGCCAGCCTTATCGGGTAGTGGAGGCTGTTCTGCTGGATTTTGCTGCTCAAAAGCCACAGTTTGGTTTCGTGTCATTTGAGAAACTGGTGCTTGAATTTCGGAGAAAAGCTACGTTAGTAATATAAAGTGACTTAACAGGAAGTGTAAGCTGTACTAAGGAAGGATTCTGACAAATGGAATCTTTTGCAGACTTTTGTACTCGCAGAGGATGCGAACGTTAATGTTAACAAGGAATACCGTATTGACACTTGCTAATTAGATCCAATTTCATCATGCCGCCTGCTGTGGGTGTGTGACTCCTACTACCGTTATTTGCAGTATGCTATGGAAGCAGTTCCTGCTGACGATACTTGGTGTTTTGGGGGGCAGCAGTCTCGTGGAAGAGCCCAGTCAGCCCTGCTGTCGTTCACCTCTGTGAGAGCAGAAAGGGTGAGCGGACCGGGTGAACGCCCCTTGGGATGACAGAGCATTGGCATTTTCTCCTGTGCTGTAATTAGGGTATTGAACCCGTCTGGGCGCGGCACCTTCCTCATTACACCTTCTCTCCTCCGGGGCACGCTCGATGCTTGTTTTCTACACTGTTCTTCTAGGCATTGTCTCGTGTATGAGTCACACTTTCCACGTCAATTATTTCTCCTACACGTTGTCTGTGGCAGACTTTGAAAGTGCAGTAACCGCTAGGCTAGTGGGTCACATCCTGCCCTCAAATCCTTCCCTAGGGGGGCTGCCGAGCAGTGGCTACTGGAGATTCTTTAAAGTCTGCCCCTCAGAGGCACACTCTCTGGTGGTGGCTGGTTGGGAGTGAAATCACCCCTTCTGTTTTTACCGAGTGCTACTCTTTGCATTACAGAAATAAGTCCCTTCCCTCCAACTCGGTGAGCAAGTGCTCATGGTGCTTCTGAAGAACTTGCTACATGCCGGTCAGGGTTCTAAGCACTATGTATGTGAATTCGTTTAATTTCATTCTCATAATACCCCTGTGTGGTAGATACTTTTACTCATTCCATTCTTCAGATATAGAAATTGAGGCATTGTCCATGATCTCAGAGCCAGTATGAGGCAGAGCCGTGCTTGGAACTTGCCGCTGGGCCCCTGGGTCTGTGCGCTCCGCAGTACCCTGTGCTCCCTGATTTAGCTGCTAGGCTTCGCTGTGTGAACCATGGCCAATTTTAAGGAATGGGAGAAAAAGCAAACTCTGAAATAAAAATTGGTCCCTGACATGAGAGGTAGAGACACAGCCGTTGCGTTCTCAGCCGTGAGCTGTAGAGAGGTCTACCCAGGGCTCAGAGAGGACAGAGGGGGTCTGGGAGAGGCTGGGAGCCAGCTGGGTGCCAGCCCTGACAGCGATATTGACACTATTAGCCTTCATTGTTTCCTGTGTACAGGATCCAATATGGTGAGAGCATGTCCTTCGCTCGAAACCCTTTGAGAGACAGTAAGTTGATATCCATTCCCGATTTTTCATCTAGGGAAATTGAGGCTCAATTAACCAGTTAACCAGGCACGCAGTTAGTTAGTGGCAAAGCTGCATTTTGAAATCAGGGTTTCTGGCATCTGTGTAGCATTCTGTATCATCTTTTCTTTGCTTGCTTTAAGGGAGCTTGTTCCAGGTACCTGCTGCTGCCTAACAAACCATCCCAGTTTTGGTGGCATAAAATAACAGCAAGTCACTCACTGCTATTGCCTGTCGAGGCTGCTGGGGTTGACTGGGCTCAGCTAGGTGGTGTGCACCAGGCCTTTCACGTGGTTGTAGTTGAGATGGTACCAGGGCTGGAGTCATACTGAAGGCATGATGTGTTTGGCACTGATGATGGCTGTCAGTACCTCCACGGGGGCTGTCGGCTGGAACAGCCGTGTGTCTCTCGGGCTTCCTCAGAGCTGGTAGCCACATTCCAAGAGCAATGTTGAGAGAGAGCGGGAAAGGCTGTGTCACTTGTTACGACCTAGACCCACAGGGCATCCTTTCTTCCATAGTGGATTGGTTGACGCAGAGCTCTAAGTTCACGGAGGGGAAATAGAGACTCCACCTCCCTCTGTCAAGGTCCTATTACAAGGTCTGGGTTCTGTCAAGGTCCTATTACAAGGAAGAATGTGTTTTGCCCATTTTTGGAAGTATGATTCCCCAATAGCCTTCTCTAAGATGTTTTCCCCTCCTAGAACTAAAACTTCTGTTTCAAAGCAGGCATTTCGATCAGCATAGATGTTTCCCTTTAAACTCACTGTGGATATAAGCTGTTTTCTCAGTGAGACTACCAAAAAAAAAAAAAAAAAAAAAGTATGCCTCTTGAGCAATACGAACCAATTGAAACTATTTTCTTCTGCATCCCAAGCCAAGTATAAATACTTCAGCTCAATTCCAGGGATGCTTAATAATTTGTGGTAGAATCATATTCCATTCTGGTAGGTTCTTGTTCCCAGAGGGCCATCGTTCCTTCGTGGTTCCTATATTGTGGTGAATAGGGTTAGAGCCAGCCCTTCCCTAATAAATAAATATTTTCAACTAGCATTTTTTTAGAACTATTCTTATCTAGTATAAAATAACTATTTTCAGCAAACATTTTCCCAGGGCTTATACCTCAGTGAATAAAGGACCAGCCTGGCAAATGGACATCCTGGGTTCAATTCCCAGTCAGGGCACCAAAGAGAAGCGACCATCTGCTTCTCTCCCCTACCCTCTCCCCCTTCTTACCCTCTTCCCATCCCGCTGGATTAGTTTGAGCATAGGCCCTGGGTGCTGAGGATGGCTTGATTGGACCGAGTGCATCAGCCTCAGGCACTGAAAATAGCTTGGTTGATTCGATCATTGGCCCCAGACGGGGGTTATTGAGTAGATCCCGGTTGGGGTGCATGCGGGAGTCTGTCTCACTGTTTCCCCTCCTCTCACTTGGAAAAGGGAATAAAACTAAAATAATCATTTTCATCTATGAAACACAAAAGGGATGAACAGAAACAATACAAAGAGCACCAGGGTATCAGCAACTGACTATTGCCATTAACTTTGAAGTCACCTACTCACACTTTGAGGTAACCATTAATCCAGACTCCTGCATTTGTTATGACATTAATTTCCTTTATAGTTTGGCACATATTTGCATCCTTGGTGAAATTTTGTTTAGTTTTGCTTGTTTTAGAACATTTTTGTAGCTGGAACCATACTACAGTCTTGCACTCACTGCTGTGGTCTCAAGATTGATCTCTGCTAGCTGGACATCAGTCAATTCACTGTGGTATAGTGTTCAACACTGTAAGCAATAACATCCTACTGTTTGATGGACATTTCTTCTTTCCACTTTCTAAATCATCAACAATGCTGTGTTAACATTCTTATGCAGGTCTCCAGAAATACATGGGCAAACGTTTTCCCAGGGCTTATACGTAGGAATGAAATTGCTGAGGAATAATAAATGCTTGCTTTCAACTTTATTAGAATTGCCAAGTTACGTTCCACAGTGATTGTTCCGTTTACACTGTACCGTCACTGTACCGTCAGTATGTGAATGCTCTGCTTCTTTCACATCCTGGCTGGCACCTCTTCTCTGTGGATTTTTTAAACTTTAACCAACCCAGTGTACTTTAAATAGTGTCTTATTGCGGTTTTCTTTGGGATTTAGGAACATCTTTTCTTATATGTATTGGTCATTCTGGTTTTCTTGGTCATTAAATTTTTGTTCAAGTCTTTTGTTGGTTTTTGTATTGAGGTATCTTTATCTTATTCACTTATGGGAGTATTATTCTTCTATTCTGGGTACAACCTTTGTTCTATTAGGTGTTCCAGCTGTCCCCTCCCAGGCTGTGGGATGCTGTATTTTACTCTCTCTGTGGTGCCTTTTACTATGTAGAGATTGTTAATTTAATACTGCCCAATTTATTACACTTCTATTGTTGGCACTTCTGGGTCTTACTTAAAAAATCCTTTCCTACCTTGAAGTCATAAATACAGTCTGATAGTTGCTTCTGAATGCTTTTTATACCGTTTCTGTGCTTAAGTGTAGGATACACCTGGATGGACTTTGTGTTAACCAGGGCATACATGTTGAGGACTGCTGTCCTGGTGGACTCTTGTGGTTGTGCCTTGACTCTTTATTTTAGTATTTCTTATGCTTTAAATTTTGATAATTAAGAATTCTGATGTTAAAGTTCCAATATTTCTGATACTATAGCTACATCAGCTTTCTTAGTGAGCGATCCAGATATATTGTTTTTAAAAATCTTTTTGCATTCAACCTTTATCTTTCAGTTTAGTTGTCTGTTAATAGCAAATACCTGGGGTTAGTTTTTCATTGTGTTACAATCTTGATCTTAACTAAAGCATTCAACCCACATATATTTATGGTAATTCCACTCCTCTTATTAATATTTTCTTTTTATTTGTTTTGCCTTTGTCTTGTTCCTTATTCTATCCTTTGTTTCTTCTTGGAATTATTTTTTCTGATTTTATTTTTTGTCCATCAGTTTGAAGCTCGCCCCTCTATTGCTATTCTATTAGTGACGGACGCAGAGGTTTTGGCGTGCACACTTTGACCCTTAGAGTCTGAGCCTGAGTGGCGCCTGTGCCCTCCTCCCAGGCCGACAGGGAAGAACCAGGGCACTTTTGCTGTAACACACGCACTGCGGGTGGTTTGTGTTTGAGTTCTCTATTCATTTAACTTCCAAGGCGTCGTCATCGTTTTATACAGTTAGTGTTTAGTTTTATCTGCCTATTTCACTTCCAGAGTTCTGTCTGGAGCTACTTCCCTTCTGTCTGAAGTCTGTCCTTGGGGAATTCCTGTCATGAGAGTCAACGGCATGGCAAACTGTCTTGGTTTTTGTTTGTCTCCTAGTGTCTTTCTTTTATTCGAAGAACAACCTGGGCAAATAGCAGTTATTGAAGATACAGAAAGTAAGGAGTCACATGATGTTTTCATAGCATTGTTTATGACAGACATGAAAAGAGTAAGAAACCTGCATGTCCAAGAGAAGCGAGTTGGTTTATTATACAATTACACCTATATGACATATTACACAGTCATAAATCACCATGTTTTTAAAGATTATAAGATAGCATAGGGTCAGGATCACACATAATAGTAAGTAAAAAAAGAAACATACCAAACTACATGTACAATACAGTACACACATTCATATAAACCGCTGCTAAGGCCCTGGTCGATTGACTCAGCGGTAGAGCGTTGCCTGGCGTGTGGAAGTTCCAGGTTCAGTTACTGGTCAAGGCACACAGGAGAAGTGTCCATCTGCTTCTCCACACCTCCTTGTTCTCTCTGTGTCTCTCTTTCTTACTCTCTTCCCCTCCTGCAGCTATGGCTTGATTGGTTTGAGTGCATCGGCCCTGGGCGCTGAGGGTGGCTCTCTAGAGTCTCTGCCTCGGGTACTAAAAGTAGTTCAGTTGAAGGTATGGCCCCAGGTGCACAGAGCATCGCCCCCAGACAAGGGTTGCTCAGTGGATCCTGGTCTGGGCACATGCAGCAGTCTGTCTATCTCCCTTCCTCTCACTTAGAAAAAAAGAAGAAAAAAAATAAACAGCTGATAAAATTAGGAAAATAGAGAAAAAACTAAAACTGTTTTGCTTCTCAAGTGTTGAAGTGCTAGGTAATTCTTTCATTTCTATACTGCTCAGTATTTTATTAGCTTTCTGCAAAAGCAAGTGTAGCATTTATAAATAGAACTCAGTTATTTGTTTTTTAAATTACCCATAATCAAAATGATTTTTAGGGAGATTGGATCATTTTCTCTCACCTTCCACCCCATCAGTGCATGAGTAGCAGTTATCTTCTTAATGTTTGCCAATTTTGTATTCTAGTATTTCATTATTATTTTCATTTACATTTTTTTGATTAGTATTGAAGTCAACTGATTTTTAGAGGGGTGTGTTTATTGGCCATCTACATGTCTTCTTTCATAGAGCATTTGTTCATGTCCTTTGCTGAATTTTTAATTACATTCTTTATGGTTTCCTATTGATTTGAAATAACTCTGTATATATGAAGAATATTGACTCTGCCTTTTTTCAAACTGTCTCCCAACTAGTCTTTTGAACAGCATTTATAAGTAACTTGGCTATTTGTAATATTTCATTTTAAAACTGATTCAGGTATACATTTTTTAAAAAAGGGAAGAGAATAATGGAAAATAGAACAAAATATCCATTCAGAAAGATTCTTTTTTTTTTTATAAATAAATTTTTATTAATGTTAATGGGGTGACATCAATAAATCAGGGTACATATATTCAAAGAAAACATGCCCAGGTTATCTTGTCATTCAATTATGTTGCATACCCATCACCCAAAGTCAGATTGTCCTCCGTCACCCTCTATCTAGTTTTCTTTGTGCCCCTCCCCCTCCCCCTCTCCCTCCTCCCCTCCTGCACCACCCCCCATAACCACCACACTCTTGTCCATGTCTCTGAGTCTCATTTTTATGTCCCACCAATGTATGGAATCATGTAGTTCTTGTTTTTTTCTGATTTACTTATTTCACTCTGTATAATGTTATCAAGATCCCACCATTTTGTTGTAAATGATCCAATGTCATCATTTCTTATGCTGAGTAGTATTCCATAGTGTATATGTGCCACATATTCTTTATCCAGTCTTCTATTGAAGGGCTTTTTGGTTGTTTCCATGTCTTGGCCACTGTGAACAATGCTGCAATGAACATGGGGCTGCATGTGTCTTTACATATCAATGTTTCTGAGTTTTGGGGGTATATACCCAGTAGAGGGATTGCTGGGTCATAAGGTAGTTCTATTTTCAGTTTTTTGAGGAACCACCATACTCAGAAAGATTCTAATATACATTCAGATGACAAGGCGAGAACAAGTAGATAAATACACCTCTAAAAAGAAGCTACAGAAAAACCTAAGGAGAGGAGGTGAGTGTTCCTTTAGTAGTAGTAGTCAACCTGGTCCCTACTGCCCACTAGTGGGCATTCCAGCTTTTATGGTGGGCAGTAGCAGAGTAACCAAAGTGTAAATAAAAAGATAGATTTAACTATAGTAAGTTGTTTTATAAAGATTTATTCTGCCAAACTTAGCGAAAATCCGACATAAAGTACTTGGTAAATAATTATTATTATATGCTTTAAGTTGCTGTAACTCTACTTTATAAATTTTATAAAGTAAAGTTACTTCCCTACTTTATAAATCACCATTACTGTGGAACCGGTGGGCGGTTAGAAAATTTTACTATTAACAGAGATACAGAAGTGGGCGGTAGGTATAAAAAGGTTGACTACCCCTGCTCTAGACAGACAGCTGTCACAGGAGATGTGAGCTGGCGGGCTGGGTGAAAGGTGAAGGGATCAAGCCAGGGGTCTCAAACTCGCGGCCCGCGGGCCGCATGCGGCCCGCCGAACAATTTTGTGCGGCCCGCAGACTAATCCACGAACTACAGTTTCTGGTCGTTTTGTGACACTGAAAAGTGTTGCGTAACAGTTGCCTTTTGTAGACCTAGTGTGGCCCGCCGAACGGCTGTGATCTTGCTCTGCGGCCCACATGCTGAGTTGAGTTTGAGACTCCTGGATTAAGCAAAGAAAAAAGAAACACAGACACAGACAACAGGGTGGGGGTTACAAGTGGGAAAGGACTGGAGGGAGGTGGAAGGGGGTCAAGGGGGGATTAGTGGTGACAGAGGAGACATGAGTTGGGGTGGTGAACACAGTACAGTATACAGGTGACGTGCAGAACTGTACACTTGAAATCTTTCTAATTGATTAACCAATGTCACCCCAGTGAATTCAATTAAAAAACATCTCGAAAGGCTTACTTTTGGATATGCAAAGACCGGCCTTGAGCAGTGTAAGGTGAAGTCCAAAGCTAAAGCCATCTTGCAGAGTGAAAAGGTATGTGGGTTTGCCCCTGGAGAGAGGGGTTCTGGGAGAGAGAAAGGCCTGGCTACAGAGGCAGTGGGCAGAACAAGGAGAAAGTGGCCACTGAGAAATTTCCCATTATGGGGGTTTTGGAAATTCTTGAGAAAAACAAGGTTTGGGTTTCCACATTAACTATTGGTAACAAAACATTTCCTCTGGGCCAGGCCATGTGCTTGGGCTGGGACTCTGATAATGAGACAGAGAGACAAGACCTCTGTTCTTGTGTACTTTATGTTCTGGAAACAGGGCTACTAATAATAGCTTTCATTTTTACAGACTTAATGTGTGTGAAGCACTGTTCTCAGTCCTTTATATAGATTAGCTCCTTTACTCCTCAACCATCTTGTAAGTTCCTTATTTTAAAGATGCAAAAATTTTTTTGAAAAGAACAAAGTTAAATAACTGCCTAAACCCCCTTAGCTAATAAACTATAAGGCTGGGGTTAGAACCTGTGTTGTCTGCCTCTAGGGTTTGTCAGTAAATGCAATTACAGGTTATAGTGAATAGTAGGAAAGGCATATGCAGGGAGGTTTGGTGGAGAATAATAACTGGGAAGGATCCATTTTCAACTGATTGGTCCCAGAAGGCCTTTCTCAGGAGGTGACATTTAAAGTGAAACTTAACGGGTGGAAATGAGACATTTCTAAGTTGAAGAGAATACTTCCTTATTATCCCTTTAAATAACAAGTTGGCTAGGAGAAAAATTTGGCAGCGGAGTAGGCGGATGCACAGACGCCCAGCTCTCACCACCAAACTGGAATACAAATCAATTTAGGAAAAATCAGCATGAAAAACCAACTCTGAACTGCAAGAACAGCTCTCAAAAACCAGGAAGCAAAGAGGAAATCACAGAAATCCTGGTAGGGAGCCCCTGAACCTCCTCTGCTTGCCAGAACGGAGGGGGGGGGTGGGGCTGAGAGCCCAGAGAGGATCTCGGAAGGAGGGGAGCAGAAACTACTGCTCACAGCCACTTGCCTGGCGACCAGGGAGCGAGGTGCGAGGTACATTGAAAGGACCAGCTTATCTCCCAGGTGGAGAGGACAGGGAGAGGGACAGACTGTGAGGGGATAAGGAATGCAGGAGAGGAGCTAAAAGGGCTGACTCATCGTGCTGGAGGAGGCCATAGCTGGGGGAGGGACTGAAACTTTCACAAAACAGAGCTGAAGTGCTTCCGGATCAGAGACCTCCGGACATCTCTCCAGCTCCAATCAGCGCAACAAGACACAGCTGAAAACAAGAAGTGGGGAGGAGGGGCAGTAACTCAGGTCTCCATGGAGATCTGAGATACACCTCCCCCTACTGAAGCTGAGAAAACACCCTGCCCCCAGAGAGTCTAGCTGGCTAAAGAGGCCTTCAGAGTTTCAGGTTACACCCACCGCATTCCTGGATACAGTTTCAAGGAAGCCCCCTGCTGAGATCAGTAAACAAGACTATCACCTGTAAAGAAAACAAACAAATCAAGACTTCAAAGCTGCCCAAATCCGAAAGTGGATTACAGATAACAGCTGATACCAACCCAAGAAGACCTAGAAATAACACAACTGAAAACTGGAGGCAGACAACACCAAGCCTAGACTCAACCAACTCTACAAATAAAACAAACAAAAAAAGAGGATGAGAAGACAAAGGAGTGCAATCCAAATGAAACCACAAGAGACACCTTCGAGAGATGAACTGAGTGATATGGAAATAATCAAACTTCCAGATGCGGAGTTCAAAATAATGATTGTAAGGATGCTTAGGGATCTTAGAACAACAATGGAGGGGCAGTTTGAAAACCTAAATAAAGAAATAGCAAGTATAAAAAAGAATCAGATGGAGACGACAAATACAATATCAGAAATAAAGATCACAATGGAAGGAATTAAAAACAGGATAGATAGAACAGAGGATCGAATCAGTGAGTTAGAGGAAAACTGGAATGAAGGCATGAAAGCAGAGAAGAAAAGAGAAAAAAGACTCAAAAAGTCAGAGGAAACTCTTAGAGAGCTCTGTGACAACATGAAGAGAAATAACATCCGCATCATAGGGGTTCCTGAAGAAGAAGAAAAAGAACAAGGGATAGAGACTTTGTTCAATCATATCATAGCTGAAAACTTCCCTAAATTAATGCAAGAGAAACTCTCACAAATCCAAGAAGCACAGAGGACTCCATTAAAGAGAAACCCAAAGAAACCTACACCAAGACACATCATAATTAAAATACCAAAGCTAAGTGATAAAGAGAAAATATTAAAAGCTGCAAGAGAAAAAAAAGTTATCACCTACAAAGGAGCCCCCATAAGGATGACATCTGACTTCTCAACAGAAACACTTGAGGCCAGAAGGGAATGGCAAGAAATATTCAAAGTAATGCAGAACAAGAACCTACAACCAAGACTACTTTATCCAGCAAGGCTATCATTTAAAATCGAAGGAGAAATAAAAAGCTTCCCAGACAAAAAGCAACTCAAGGAATTCATTACAACCAAACCAATGCTGCAGGAAATATTAAGGGGTCTGGTGTAAACAGATCAAAGTGGGAAAAGAATACAGAAAAAAAAAAAAAGAAGAAAAAGGAATACACCTTTAAAGAAGAAAATGGCAATAAACAACTACATATCAATAATAACCTTAAATGTAAATGGATTAAATGATCCAATCAAAAGACATAGGGTAGCTGCGTGGATAAGAAAACAGGACCCATACATATGTTGTCTACAAGAGACACACCTTAGAACAAAAGACACACATAGATTGAAGGTAAAAGGATGGAAAAAAAAATTTCATGCAAACGGAAATGGAAAAAAAGCTGGGGTAGCAATACTTATATCAGACAAATTGGACTTTAAAACAAAGGATATAGTAAGAGATAAAGAAGGCCACTACATAATGATAAAGGGAGTAATCCAACAGGAAGATATAACTATTATAAATATCTATGCACCTAATATAGGAGCACCTAAATATATAAAGCAGACTTTGATGGATTTAAAGGGCGAGATCAACAGCAAAACTATAATAGTAGGGGATTTCAATACCCCACTAACATCATTAGATAGATCCTCAAGAAAGAAAATTAACAAAGAAACAGCAGACTTATTGGAAACACTAGATCAACTGGATTTAATAGATATCTTCAGAACCTTTCACCCTAAAGCAGCAGAATATACATTCTTTTCAAGTGCTCATGGTACATTCTCTAGGATAGACCACATGTTAGGGCACAAAAGTGCTCTCAACAAATTTAAGAAAACTGAAATCATATCAAGCACTTTCTCCGATCACAATGGCATGAAACTAGAAATGAATCACAGCAGAAAAGCTCAAAAATTCTCAAACACATGGAAACTAAATAGCAGGGTGTTAAATAATGAATGGATTAAGAATGAGATCAAAGAAGAAATAAAAAAATTCCTAGAAACGAATGACAATGAGCATACAACTCAAAATTTATGGGACACAGCGAAAGCAGTGCTGAGAGGGAAGTTCATAGCACTACAGGCACACTTTCAGAAGCTAGAAAAAGCTCAAATAAACAACTTAACCCTGCATCTAAAAGAATTAGAAAAAGAACAGCAAGTAAAGCCCAAATGTAGTAGAAGGAAGGAAATAATAAAAATCAGAGCAGAAATAAATGACATAGAGGCTAAAGAAACAATACAGAAGATCAATGAAACTAGGAGCTGGTTCTTTGAAAAGGTAAACAGGATTGATGAACCTTTAACTAGACTCACCAAGAAAAAGAGAGAGAGGACTCAAATAAATAAAATTAGAAATGAGAGAGGAGAAATAACAACTGACATAACAGAAATACAAAATATTGTAAGAAAATACTATGAAGAACTGTATGCCAAAAAACTAGACAACCTAGATGAAATGGACAAAGTCCTTGAAACATACAATCTTCCAAAAATCAATCTGGAAGAGTCAGAAAACCTAAACAGACCGATTACAACAAAGGAGATCGAAACAGTTATCAAAAAACTCCCAACAAAGAAAAGTCCAGGGCCCGATGGCTTCACAACAGAATTCTACGAAATATTCAAAGAAGAACTAACTCCTATCCTTCTCAAACTATTTCAAAAAATTCAAGAGGAAGAAAGACTTCCAAGCTCCTTTTATGAGGCGAGCATAATTCTGATTCCAAAACCAGGTAAAGACAACACAAAGAAGGAAAATTATAGGCCAATATCTCTGATGAATATAGATGCTAAAATCCTCAACAAAATATTAGCAAACCGGATCCAACAATATATGGAAAAAATCATACACCATGATCAAGTGGGATTTATTCTGGGGAGTCAAGGATGGTACAATATTCGTAAATCAATCAATGTGATTCATCACATAAACAAAAAGAAGGAGAAAAACCATATAATAATTTCAATAGATGCAGAAAAAGCATTTGATAAAATCCAGCACCCATTCATGATCAAAACTCTCAGCAAAGTGGGAATACAGGGAACATACCTCAACATGATAAAAGCCATCTATGAGAAACCCACAGCCAACATCATACTCAATGGGCAAAAATTAAAAGCAATAGCCTTAAGATCAGGAACAAGGCAGGGGTGTCCCCTTTCACCACTCTTATTTAACATGATCCTGGAAGTCCTAGCCACAGCTATCAGACAAGAAGAAGAAATAAAAGGAATTCAAGTGGGAAAAGAAGAAGTAAAAACTATCATTATTTGCAGATGATATGATATTGTATATAGAAAACCCTAAAGTCTCAGTCAAAAAGCTACTGGACCTGATAAATGAATTCAGCAAAGTGGCAGGATATAAAATCAATACTCAGAAATCAGAGGCATTTTTATACACCAACAATGAACAGTCAGAAAGAGAAATTAAGGAAACAATCCCCTTCACAATTACAACCAAAAAAATAAAGTACCTAGGAATAAACTTAACCAAGGAGACTAAAGACTTGTACTTGGAAAATTACAAAGCATTGATAAAAGAAATCAAGGAAGATACAAACAAGTGGAAGCATATACCATGCTCATGGTTAGGAAGAATAAACATCATTAAAATGTCTATATTACCCAAAGCAATCTATAAATTCAATGCAATACCAATTAAAATACCAATGACATACTTCAAAGATATAGAACACATATTCCAAAAATTTATATGGAACCAAAAGAGAACACGAATAGCCTCAGCAATCTTAAAAAAGAAGAATAAAGTGAGAGGTATCACACTTCCTGATATCAAGTTATACTACAAGGCCATTGTACTCAAAACAGCCTGGTACTGGCATAAGAACAGGCATATAGATCAATGGAACAGAACAGAGAACCCAGAAATAAACCCACGGTTCTATGGACAACTGATATTTGACAAAGGAGGCAAGGAAATACAATGGAGTAAAGACAGTCTCTTTAACAAATGGTGTTGGGAAAATTGGACAGCTACCTGCAAAAAAATGAAACTAGATCCCCAGCTTACACCACTCTCAAAAATAAACTCAAAATGGATAAAAGACTTAAATGTAGGCAGTGAAACCATAAGCATCTTAGAAGAAAACATAGGCAGTAAGCTCTCCGACATCTCTTGGAGCAATATATTTGCTGATTTATCTCCATGGGGAAGTGAAATAAAAGACAGGATAAACAAATGGGACTATATCAAACTAAAAAGGTTTTGCACAGCTAAAGACAACAAGAACAGAATAAAAAGACAAACTACACAATGGGAGAACATATTTGACAATACGTCTGATAAGGGGTTAATAACCAAAATTTATAAAGAACTCGTAAATCTCAACGCCAGGAAGACAAACAATCCAATCCAAAAATGGGCAAAAGAGATGTATAGACACTTCTCCAAAGAGGACATACAGATGGCCAACAGGCATATGAAAAAATGTTCAACATCACTAATCATTAGAGAAATGCAAATTAAAACCACAATGAGATATCACCTCACACCAGTCAGAATGGCGCTCATCAACAAAACAACACAGAATAAGTGCTGGCGAGGATGTGGAGAAAAGGGAACCCTCCTGCACTGCTGGTGGGAATGCAGACTGGTGCAGCCTCTGTGGAAAACAGTATGGAGATTCCTCAAAAACTGAAAATCGAACTGCCTTTTGACCCAGCTATCCCACTTTTAGGAATATACCCCAAGGACACCATAGAACGGCTCGAAAAGGAGAAATGCACCCCCATGTTTGTGGCAGCATTGTTCACAGTAGCGAAGATCTGGAAACAGCCCAAGTGTCCATCAGAGGACGAGTGGATTAAAAAGCTTTGGTACATATATACTATGGAATACTACTCAGCCATAAGAAATGATGACATCAGATCCTTTACAATAACAGGGATGGACTTTGATAACATTATACGGAGTGAAATAAGTAAATCAGAAAAAAAACTAAGAACTACATGAATCCATACATAGAAGGGACATAAAAATGAGACTCAGAGACATGAACAAGAATGTGATGGCAACAGGGGTGGGGGGTGGGGGTGGGGGGAGGGGGGATGGGGTGAAGAAGGAGAGAGGGGTTGGGGGAGGGGAGGGGCACAAAGAAAACCAGATAGAAGGTGACAGAGACAATTTAACTTTGGGGGAGGGGTATACAGCACAATCAAATATCAAAATAATCTAGAGATGTTTTATCTCAACATATGTACCCTGATTTATCAATGTCACTGCATTAAATTTAATAAATAAATTAAAAAAAAAAAAAAGCAAGTTGGCCATACACAACAGCCTTGAGGGCAATGAGGCTTTGAAGGGGTGGCAAAAAGGCCCTCCTCACAAAAAAAGAGGCTGTGCAAAGGAGGTAGGCCGGGAAATGGAGAAGGCACTAACAGGACCAGCCCTGAGGCAGGCTCACTTTGCTCAGAAACATTCTAGGGCAGCGATTTTCCAACGGCGTGCGGCAAGAATTTTTAAAACATGCAATACCTGTCTATTTAGTCAAGGCTACTGATCTCTTTTCCTTCATATTTTCAAATTTAAAAAATGACAACAGCTACACCTGGTTGGTTGACTGAGTAATAGAGCGTGGGCCCAGGGTGTGGATGTCCCAGGTTTGATTCCTAGTCAGGGCACACAGGAGGAGCAACCATCTGCTTCGCCACCCCTCCCCTTCTCTTTTTCTCTCTTCTCCTCCTGAAGCCATGGATAGATTTGTTGGTGCACATTGGCCCCTGTTGCTGAGGATGGCTCTGTGGAGCCTCCACCTCAGGCACTAAAAATAGCTCAGTTGTAAGCATGGCCCCAGATGGGCAAAGCATCAGTCCCAGACAAGGGTTGCCAGGTGGATTCCCGTTGGGGCACATGTGGGAATCAGTCTCTCAATCTCCTTTCCTCTTACTTGGAAAAGAAGGAAAAAATGACAATAGCCAATACAGCAATAGCCATGTGGTGTGAATGCCCTGTCTTGAACCGTAAATATATAGGTCATATAATAGAGTTGCATCTTATTGGTCATGTCACATAATAAGGTTGCATCTGATTGGTTCTTCTTGGTACCAGAAATCCTTATATACAAGTATAGGCACCTGAGCTTTTTTTAATTTAATTTTAATTTTTTTGTGTGTGTGGCAGAGACAGAGAGAGTCAGAAAGAGGGACAGATAGGGACAGACAGACAGGAAAGGAGAGAGATGAGAAACATCAATTCTTCATTGTGGCTCCTTAGTTGTTCATTGATTGATTTCTCATATGTGCCTGGACCAGGGGGCTACAGCAGACCGAGTGACCCCTTGCTTGAGCCAGCAACCTTGGGCTCAAGCTGGTGAGCCTTGCTCAAACCAGATGAACCCATGCTCAAGCTGGCTACCTCAGGGTCTCGAACCTGGATCCTCCACATCCCAGTCCAATGCTCTATCCACTGCACCACTGCCTGGTCAGGCTAGGCACCTGAATTTTTTAAAAAGTTACTTTAGACCAGTGGTAGTCAACCTGGTCCCTATCTCCCAGTAGTGGGCGTTCCAGCTTTCATGGTGGGTGGCAGTGGAGCAACCAAAGTATAAATAAAAAGATAGATTTAAATATAGTAAGTTGTTTTATAAAGATTTATTCTGCCAAACTTAGCGAAAATCCGACATAAAGTACTTGGTAAGTAATTATTATTATATGCTTTAACTTGTTGTAACTCTGATTTATAAATTTTATAAAGTAAAGTTACTTCCCTACTTTATAAATCACCATTACTGTGGAACTGGTGGGCGGTTAGAAAATTTTACTGCTAACAGAGATACAAAAGTGGGCAGTAGGTATAAAAAGGTTGACTATCCCTGCTTTAGAGTTTTAACTGACAGGAGGTGATGGGGGTCATTTGTCTCAGCAGTTGCCCCTCCCTGGATCCATACATTATTCTATGTGTGTGACAGGCTATCATTATACCTTTCTCAGGATTATGATTATTGAGGATCACAATAAGGTATATACTAGAGGGAGTGAACTTGAGAGGTGATGAAGGTGAGTTACAGTTCTATGCAAGGTAAGCATTTCTGCAGCTCATAGTGAGAATTAACCTGGGCAGCTTTCCGGCATCTCCGGTAGTCCTGAGGTTTGGACTGTGTCCATTTCTTCCTCTACATCACCTGAGCAGTCTTCACCCTGCAGTCCTCAATACCACAGGGTAACTCTTTTCTCTTCCAGGCAGAGTTTCTTCACTTTGGCAATCCCGACATTTTGGATCAGATGGTTCTTTGTCGTGGGAACTATCCCGGGCAAGGCAGGATATTAGCAGCATCCCTGGCCTCTGCCCACTAGATGCTAGGAGTGCCATTGCAGATGTTACAGCCAGAGCGTCGCAGGCTTTCCCACTGTCCCTGGGTAAATGCCTCTAGTTGGGAACTACTGTTCTAGGCTAAAGCTTGGCACTGTGCGGTGAAAGCTAGAGGTTTCATTTACTGGTTTTGGGGGCCTTGAGATGAGTTGTGATTTGCAGAAGCTTCAGGTTCAGCTTGTTTTGATGAAACTTTGATGGGATTGTGGCTGGCTGACTACAGTTCTCTCTTCTACAGTAAGGGGCTATGACAGGTCTTTATTTATTTATTATTTTTATTTCATGTATTTAGGAGGGTTTTTTGTTTTGTTCTGTTGCTTAATCCCTTCACTTTTTATACTCAGCCTCTAATCCCCACCCCTTGGACAGCTGCCAGTCTGTTCTCTGTATCTATGAGTCTGTTTCTATTATATTTTTTAATTTTGTTCATTAGACTTCACAAATAAGTAAAATCATATGGTATCTGTCTTCCTCTGGCTGGCTTATTTCACTTAGCATAATGCTCTCCAGATCCATCCATGCTGTCACAAAGGGTAATGTTTCCTTCTTTTTTATGTCTGAGTAGTATTCCACTGTGTAAATGTACCACAGATTTTTTATCCGCTCATCTACTGATGAGCACTTGGGTGTTTCATATTTTGGCTATTGTAAATAATGCTGCAATAAACTTACGAGGGCATGTATTATTTTGAATCAGTGTTTGGATATATTCCCAGAAGTGGAATTGCAGGGTCATAAAACAGTTCCATTTTTTAAGTTTTGAGGAAACTTCATACTGTTTTCCACAGTGACTGCACCAATCTGCATTCCCACCAACAGGGGTTCCCTTTTCTCTGCATCCTTGCCACTTGTTATTTTTTCATTTATTGATGGTAGCCATTCTGACAGGTATGAAGTTATATCTCAGTGTGGTTTTAATTTACATATTTTTGATGATTAGTGACATTGAGCATCTTTTCATGTCTGTTGGCCACCTGAATGCCCTCTTTGGAGAAATGTCTATTCAGGTCCATTGCCCATTTTTTAATTGGATTGTTTGGAGGGTGTTTTTGGTGTTGAGTTTTATAAGTTCTTTATGAATTTTGGATATTAACCTCTTACCAGATGTATCATTGGCGAGTATGTTCTCCCATTCAGTGGTTGTCTTTTCATTTTGTTGATGGTTTCCCTTGCTGCGCACAAATGATTTAGTTTGATGTAGTCCCATTTGTTTATTTTTTTCTTTTGTTTCCCTTGCCTGAGGTGATACATCAGAAATAATAGTGCTGTGAGAAATATCCAAGATTTTACTGCTTATGTTTTCTTCTACAATTTTTATGGTTTTGAGTGTTACATTTAAGTCTTTAACCCATTTTGAGTTTATTCTTGTGTATGGTATAAGAAGTGGTCTAGTTTCATTTTTATTTTGCACGTATCTGTCCAATTTTTCCAGCACCATTTATTGAATATACCAGTGTTTATCAACTACCTGGATGCCAGAAATTTTGTGCTAGTCTGCAAGAGTTAACCACCTGATGTTGTATGAGGATTATAGACCCAGTGATTTTAGTTGAATTTGCCTATGTTCAGGGTGATTTCTGCTGTAGCAGTCCCCAAAGTTATTCTCCTATTACTGGTCACCCAGTGTTTAAAGGTTAAAAACCACCGGAATAAACTTTCTTTACCCCATTGTATGTTCTTGCCTCCTTTGTTGAATAGTAATTGAGTGTAAAGGTGTGGGATTATTTCTGGACTTTCTATTCTGTTCCATTGATCTATGTTTCTGTTTTTATGCCAGTACCATGCTGTTTGGATCATCTTGTAGTATAGTTTGATATAAGGAGGCATGATTTCTCCAACTTTGTTCTTCTTAAGATTGCTGTGACCATTTGAGGTCTCTGTGGTTCCATATAAGTTTTTGGAATATTTGTTCTAGTTCTTTGAAATACACCACTGGTATCTTGTTAGGAATTGCATTGAATTTATAAATTGCTTTGAGTAGTATAGACATTTTAATAGTGTTCATCCTTCCTATCCATGAATATAGTATATGCTTCCACTTATTTGTATCTTCTTCTTCAGTTTCTGTCTTCAGTGTCTTATAATTTTCTAAGTGTAGGTCTTTTACATCCTTGGTTAAATTTATTCCTGTTTGTTGTTGTTGTTGTTATGTTTCTTGATGCAATTATAAATGGAATTGTTTTCTTGGCTTCCCTTTCTGATAGTTCATTATTGGTGTATAAAAATGCAGCTGATTTCTGGATATTTATTTTGTATCCTGCTACTTTACTGAATTCGTTTATCAGTTCTAGCAGTTTTTGGGTGGAATGTTTAGGGTTCTCAATATACAGTATCATGTCATCTGCAAATAATAAGTTTTACTCCTCCCTTTCCAATTTGAATGCTTTTTATTTCTTCTTTTTGTCTGATTGCTATGGCTAGGACCTTAAGTATGAAGTTGAACAAGAGTGGTAGAAACAGACATATCTGTATTGTTCCTGATCCTAAGGGGACTGCTTTTAGTTTTTGCACATTGAGTCTGATGTAGGTTTGTCTTATATGGCCTTTATTATGTTGAGGTATGTTCCCTCTATTTCCACTTTGGTAAGAGTTTTTATCATAAATGGGTGCTGGATTTAGGTGCTTTTCCTGAGTCTATTGATATGATCATGTGATTTTTGTCCTTCATTTTGTTTACGTGATATTTATGGGTTTGCAAAATTATACCAAACCTTGTATTCCCAGAATAAATCCCACTTGATCATGGTAAATGATCTTCTTAATGTATTGCTGGGTCTGGTTTACTAATAGTATGCAGGACTTTTAATGAACATATACCTTTCATTTTTTTACTCACTTTTATTAGCACTTTATTTCTTTTGTTGCTTTGATGTATGCAGAGTCCTCCTTTATTCATATTCTAATAATTGGCCCTGTTAATTGTTCTTACCTTAAGCCCTTAATCCATGTGAAACTTAAATTAATGTGTGTTGTGAGGTGAGACTTTAACTTTTTCTTATTTCTTTTTAAGTAAAAAGCAATGAGGCCATTGGTTGAATAGTTCCATTATGATGTTCTGTAATACATTAGCTAAGTTGTAACTTTCACACACTCATATATTGTTTCTTGATTCTGTCTAAAATTTTTTATAATATTTTCAGGCTTTCTTCTCTTTTTTTTAAGTGGAAGGAGGAAAGATAGTGAGACAGACTGCTGCATGCACCCTGATCAGATCCACCCAGCAACCCCTGTCTGGGGCCAATGCTCGAATCAACCAAGCTATTTTTAGTACCTGAGGTTGACCCACTCGAACCAGCCAAGCTACTGGCTGCAGGAGGGGAAAAGGGAGAGAAGGAGGAGAAGAAGGAGGGGGAGATAAGCAGATGGTCAGTTCTGCTGTGTGCCCTAACTGGGAATTAAACCTAGGACATCCATATACCAGGCCAACACTCTATCCACTGAGCCAACCAGCCAGAGCCTTATTATGCATTTTTAAAAATTATTAGAATGAAGAGGCTCCTTAGAGATAATTTTTACACGCGCGCGCGCGCGCACACACACACACACAGAGCTAGGTTTTTGGAATAATAAATAGTATCTAGATCCAAGTTTTCCTTTCTGACTTTTTAAATCATTTAAATGCTTCCCTTGGCATTTGGCTCAGAAAAGAACTGAGATTGGCAGCCTCAGCCTCTGAATTGGTCATCAGCAGCAGCTTTGTATTAAGCCCCTACAACATCAGAAGAGAAACAGAAACATAATGCTATCTGTAACTGCTGGGTCTCTGTGGTCTAGTAGAGAGACACCGCAGAACCGGAAGTTGCACGTGCTTCCTCCTCTGGTCCATGCTGTTTCCCTCCCTGCCCAGGTGCCGAGGGCCGGCCCTGACACAGGAGCCTGAGAGCACCGGTCACAGGCTAGCGCATACAGGGCACTGGGGTGTGAGCTCCTCCTTCCTGGCCCTGCACTCAGAGCAGGAGAGAAAAACTCCCTGTGCCATGTGGTTTAGGGCCTTGTGGACCTGCCAGGTCACATCCCAGAGGTGCTTGGACACAGGACTGGTTCAGCACCTGTGCCCACACTAAATCTCCTAGATTCCATCACGGACTCTCAGGCAGTCTCACAGTATTGCCTACGTGGGGCCACCTTGGGCTGGTTGTTCTGATTCTGATGTCCTCCTTTGGTTTGGGTCCTGGGCAGCCTCATTTGGTGCCTGAGCAGTGTTTTCTTTGCCTGACTTTGAACCCTGAGGTTGATAGGTTGGCTTCTTTCCAGAAGTCTAGAAAAGCATACCAGACCCCTGTGGTCAAAACTGTGTAGACACCAGTTGGTATTAAGCTGACCTAATTTACCCAAATTCTTCTAACCTTGGTTCTGCTTTTTGTATAAATTCATTTTCCACCAATTTCTAAGCCTGCTTGTTTTGGAAATACTGTTTGACTTTGAGCTTATGAGGGTATTGTCTGTTCAGTCTTCACTTGTAAGGCTAAGTGAGGTGGGTATCTGAGGACTACTGGACTTAACCCAGTGGTGCTGAGCTCAAGTGTGAGGCATTGCCTGACCATCACTTAACCTCATGACTGTGGGCAGTACTGCTCTGCCAGTAGCCATGTGGGGACATCTCAGAGCTCACCAGGAGAGCGCGTAGCCTGTGAGTGATGCTCACATCCGCAGCGGCCCCTGGACAGGTGTGCCAGGTGTTCTCTTAGCGGACTGGCTCTGCTGCATGAAGTCTGTATCCAGATCCCATAACCCTTCTCACCAGATCCACTCTCCCTCTCAGCGGTGACATTAGTCAGACTAACTGCAGCCATTTCAATAACAGTATCCTTCAGACTCTAAATCTTGGGTCCAGGATATGGAAGTGTCCCCTCATTCCCCTCCAGTGACATGAGAAACAGGGTCATTGTGTGTCTGTGTCCATTCTCCCCCTTGCTCCAGAGTGCAAACCACACACATGGCCCAGAACCATTTGTTCCTTGGTGTGTGAGCACGGAGAGTTGATGGGACTTTGCCCCTTTATGATCTCTTACAAAGACTATACTTTCAGGTATCATTTCCATAGTTTGTGATCTCTTACAAAGACTATACTTTCAGGGATCATTTCTATAATTTGTGATCTCTTACATTTGCATCTGCAAACAACTTAAACAGACCCCATTTTCCTTCCCCACTGAGACCTTGCAAAGGGGCGATGGTATCAGACCCAGGGCCTCCGAGGGCCCTGCGTGTTGTCCCCAGCAGGCCTTCAGGCTCCTTCAGGAAGGGAGGGGCCACTCTTCTGGGTGGGAGCCTGAGCCTGAGCGTTACTGACGCTGGCATCCCGTCCCTGCTGTGCGCTTTACAAAGCAGACCCACCTCTCTTCCCCAGGACTCTTCCGCAGCTGCGTGAGCACCTCTTGGTGAAAGTGGGAAAATGAGCCTTTCAGAATTGACTTTCACTCAGAGACTTTTTTGAATCAGCCCCAGTCTGATTTCATGGGGTCATGTTCCTCCATCACGGGGAGGTCACCTGCAAACGAACCTGGCCTTGTCCTCCCCGCCGGCTTTCTTGGCAAGACTCTCACTGCGCACAGAATAGCTACCATCAGGGAAACGGGGGTTTTCACAGGATTAAAGAAGGAAAATTAATGAAAGATGATGTTTTCTGACCCTCTTAGAGTTTGTTCTTCTCAGGACTTTTATTGCTTAAGATAGAAAATTGGACTGGCGAGTCTGAGGCATGCACGTACGTCGCCCGTTATGGGTGTCAGACTCCTGCGTCTGACACAGAGGCCCGTCTCCAGACGGAACGCAGACCGCGGAGGGTCTCTCCTTCCCTCTGTCCTGCTTACTTGCTTATTGCGGACAACTAGACAGCATCAGCAGGCCAAAGAAGAATCAATGACAAAGATTCTCCTGTATCACAGAGCCATTATGAACCTTTTATTGCATGTCCCCTGCCTCTGTCTCTCCCCACCTGTCTGCACGGCCCACGTCATGTCACAAACAGAGAGCAAACCATGGATTCTCTGCTATTCTGTTCTGTTCACTTGTAAACATTCTGTGTGTCATATTATCTTTGCCATACTTTTTAATAGCTTCTCAGTTTTCTGGCATATTTATGAACCATAATTTAATCCCTATCACTTTTGCTTCTAAGTTTGTTTGTTTGTTTTCAGTGTTATAAGCATTGTAGTTGTTGTAGTAATAGTGCAGCTGGATCTCTGCAGCCATCTGCACTTGATCCTCTTCCGTCTCATATAAACTCTACTACAGGGCCATGATTTTCAGGGTGCGCCCCTCGTCCCAAGACAGAATCTTAAGTGGAGCCAGCTCCTGAGTCACCAGTGCCATGTTCCTAATTACCAGGTGGACTGTTTTAGAGGCTGGAGTCAGATAGCCTTGGTGCAAACCCTGCTGCTGAATATTTTGTTGAGTTTGAGTAGTTGACATAAATTCTCCAAGCCTCAGTCTCCACAGCTCTAAAAGTGAATAACAATAGTTCCTGCCTCAGAGTTGTGAGGATTGAGAAATCTATAACTCGGAATTGTGTGTGTCTGTATGTGGGGTGGGGTGGGGTGGGGGGTGTTGGGAGGGAGGGACGGAGAGAGGGAGGGAGGAGAAAGAACATATTGGGTCCAGAGACCAGCACGACTTCTGCACACCCAAGATGCTCTCTCCCCGGCTCCGCCTCATTTTCCAGCGAGTGGAGAATTCTCTGGCCTTGGGGATGGCTTGCCACGCAGTGAGACTGTAGGCCACAGCAGGATACACATGGCTGTGGCTATGACCTGGATGTGAATCCCAGCTCTACCATTTATTATCTTGACCTACACATGAGCTGTAACTTCATCCTGGCTCACAAACTGGGGTGTGGACATTAGTGAATCTCATGCCTCCCAGAGAGCTGGGGTGACACCTCAGTGAGCCCATGCTTTTGTATGGCACCTGTCATATAACATGCACTCAGTGGCATCCAGAGAAGAGTCCCATAACCCCTCTAACTTCAGTTTCCACATACTAAGATAGAAATAATAATGACTCCGAATGAGCTACCACCCAGATGAAATGGAGGGAGAGTGCTAACATGTTTCTTGGCAATCGTAGGTACTCACTATTTGGCAGCTCGTGGGCATAGTATCACTACTGGTGTCAGTACTGATGACCACAACACAAGCTGAGCTGCCCTGGTGCCACCTGTCATCTCTCACAGCCTGCAGCTGCCGTCCTGCACAGAGAGAGGCCCCTGGATGCCACGCCTGCTGACCAATGAACCGCCTCTTGCTAGTCTGCAGACTGAGACTGCTGAGCCCCCCCCTCCCCCTGCCCAAGGAAGGGAATTACCAGAAGGCCTGGCAGCTCACGCCCAGGACTCTTACCTGGCCCATCCGGGAGTTCTAACATCCACAGTGCTGGTGTGTACAGTTGCCCTTGGCAGAGAGAGGGATACTTACAATTACATTTCAGTCAATTTCTTACTGATGAGATATTGAAAGGGACTGAGGCAGCAGGTCTTAGTGGAGCATGGAACAGGTGATATAATAGGGATGCTGTACCTATTGTAGTGTTTTTGAGCTCAGGGTAGACCTAGAATTCCTCCTCGAGGTTGAAGCAGAGAAACGTATGCCGGGAAATTGTGTGAAGTGTTGAGGAGTCACAGTGGGGCTGAGTTTGAAATGAGGTTACACCATGAATTCACTCTTAAGGCACATAGTGGGCTGTTATTCTTTGAGGTCCTTAGAGACACCTTAATACCACTTAAAATTAGACCTGTTCAAATCCTGCTCAGCCCACCCCATGCTCCATGTTGTAAGCCATTATTCTCCACTCGTATTCGACTCCAACTATTCTTACAAACCAATAATTCTATATTCCTTTCAGAATGTCTCTATTCACTAAAGTTTCCTGGTAAGGCACCTTTGTTTTCTTCAATGCTCTGAAGTGTGAAGCCTACATAAT
This sequence comes from Saccopteryx leptura, assembly GCF_036850995.1. Lineage (NCBI taxonomy): Eukaryota > Metazoa > Chordata > Mammalia > Chiroptera > Emballonuridae > Saccopteryx > Saccopteryx leptura. The sequence goes on along the minus strand of NC_089508.1, from coordinate 159,019,228 downwards.
TTGCTAAATGCATCATGTTTACATATGCATAAGCCAGTTACCTCTAAATCACCATCTCCTGCTTGCACTATTGGCTGAATGCTAAAAGAAAATGAAGCTTAATTTTCTGTAAGCAGCAGCCCATGGTTTCCAAATAAGCTCACGGAAACAGAGATAAACTAAATTACTTACTGGTAACCATCCAGACAGCAGCGAAGCCAGTGCTGAGACAAGCCAGGTGTGCGGAGTCGTTCTAGCATCCCTCACTCAATATGCACAGAACAGGAAATGACATCCCAGGTGGCGGCTGGAGGAGATCTGAGGAGTTAGCAGGGAGGCTAGAGCCTGCCTGTACACCCCACGGGCCTGGTCTCAGCCCTGGAACCCTGAACTCAGAGCTGCCAGGCCTTCTGGTAATTCCCTTCCTTGGGCAGGGGGAGGGGGGTGCTCAGCATGATGTCTGTCCAGAATTAGGCCATCCTTCCCATAAGCACTTTAGCGCGGGTGGCAGGAGGAGCATGGACTGGAATCACTTGGTATGAGGGGGGTTTAAATGTCATAGGTGGCATTTAAATTGGAGGCGAGAATGGGCGAGGTCCCTAACCTGCCCAGGTGTTCTCATATGTGAAGTGCAGAAAGCAGGGTCACCTGCCAGGCGCCCGGAGCCTTCTGAGACAGTATGTGTCTATACAATCAGCTTCAGAGTCGGCAACACGTGTTTGTCCCTGCCTCTTCCCCACCCAAGGTTGGTCTTAAGGCTGGAAGTTATTTGTCTCAATACTGGGTGCTGGTGATCACTACTCTACCATCCTCAAAGGTCACTCTCTTCCATGATCTGTTTGCCATGTCCATTCTTGGTGTGCTTACTGCATTCTTACTTAGCTCAAAGCATTCATATTATTTTCTTTGTGTCTCTGCAAGCCTATATCGGTGCCTACTTTGAACCATCACTCTGCCAGGAACTGGGGGCAGGTGCAGATGTGACCGCTGCTGAATTCTTGTTGCATCAGTCCAGAGTCCAGAGGGACAACGGGTTGTGTGTGACATAGCACAGAAAAGTGGGACTGCAAATAGAGGGCCCTAGGACACCCTCGGAGGCGGTAGTCCAATCTTCCTGGGCAGGTGTTGAGAGGAGCCCACAGACGAACACATCTGAACCGAACCTTGGTCCTCCAGGAAAGAGCATTCTGGAAGAGCAAACAGCTCAGGTCTTCACTGTTAAAATTCTACTACCTAGAATTGTGTGTGTGTGTGTGTGTGGGGGGGTGTTCTCATTTTGCTAAGAAGGAGACAAGAGTCTGAGCAGCAGGCCAGGGCTGTCTGTGTCTCAATCACCTCTGCATTCCCAGAGTGTCTGACTCAGCGCTGGAATTGGACTTGGACCTGTCCAAGGTCACGGGGCAGGGTGGAGAACAGCACATAGACTGCATTGATTAAAAAGTCCCAGGTTTAGGGATTATTTTTCCCCTTTGGCTTAGAAAGCGAAGCATTAGCATGTAGCATTAGAACTGATGGGTTGGAGGACAAAAGGTCTCCTGAGGCCAGGGCACGGACGGCCTCCAGCCTGCAGGCCTCGCAGGACCTGCCCTGCACCTGTTGCTTCATTTGTTCCTTTGCTGATTCATTTAACAAACAACTGGCCGCCTGTGATTTGGGCCCTGAGTTCAGTGCCGAGGACACCTGAGCGAGTGAGACACAGGGTCCCTATATTCAAGGAGCATGTGGTTTAGTGGGGAGACACACAAGGGCACACTTAAATTTTAAAAGAGGTTTACATTCATATTACAGCCAAAAAGTGCCAACAGGAACATAGGCATTTTTCCTCACATCCTTGTCCACCATCTCTCTGTTCAGCTCCCACCTCCTGCAAGACAGAAGCCATTTTTAGCAGCTTTCTGTAGCTCCTTGGAGAGGTTCTTGCTGCACAAAGAAGTGAATATAAACACAGGCTATTGTCCCCCACTGCCCCTTAATACAGATAATAGCACATGATATGCACTGTTCTGCGCTTTGCTTTTTTTACTTAATATATCTTGGTGATCCTGGCAAATCATACAAATAGCTGTAGAGTTTTCCATTGTGTAGATGTACTATAACTGATTTAACTATGGACATTTGAATTAGTGCAGCCTTTTGTTATTTCAAATAGTGGACTTATATATGTTACTTCTAATGTATGTATGTGTGTATTTGTAGATTATAATTTTGGAGTCAAAATACTGAACAGTCTTTCTGAGTCACTTTGCCATTGTTATGTCTCTTGCAGTCTACATGGAGTTAGGTCTTCCTCTGTGACCCCGTCTGAAAATTAAATCTGACTCTTTTAAGAGCTGAATTTCAACCCATTGAGATTTATTGATGTAAAAAAAATTGCGCTTGGTCCTATCAGCTCTATTATTTCTGTTGTTTTCCTTTATGTTATTTCCCCACTGTGTGTTCTGCTTTTTTGTAAGGGGGAGAGGAGGGTATGTGTGTGCATGTGTGAAATTCTTCATATTCCGGGAGTTTATCACTTTAAACAGTGCTAAAATGGATATGATTCTTTTCCTTCCCCTTTCTCTTCCCCTTTTTCGATTTCCCCTCCCTATCTTCTATCACTTAATACAATTGCCATCTCAGGGTCTACCTTTGTTCTATAAAATATAGTCATTCTTCTGTTATTTGATTTGTTACCTTTTCATGCTTTTACCTAACTCTCAAACTCCTGTACCTAAGGCAGCTGGCAGACCTGTCCTAACTGCATCTTCCCTTCCCCTCCTTTCTGTTTTTTTTTTTGGTAGCTGTATCGTTTCTTCCTTGTCAGAGCATGTGGTATTTGCATTCTTACCTGCCACCATAATCGCTGCCTCTGGTTGTTCATAAACAGATGCATTTCAAAGTCGTCTCCACAGCTGGCTGCAACGAGCCCTCCCGTAGTTCCTCTGCAGGGCTCCCAGGAAAAATCCCCCCCGAGTCCCTGTGTTCAAAACCACTTCCCGTACTATTTATCCCTCAAAGGTAACTCAGGAGGATACAGCAATTTGGGTTCAACTTCCTTTTCTTGGCTACCTTACAGATATAGCCTGACTAGGATTTGAATATTGCTATTTTGAAATCTGAGGGCAGCCTGATTACTTTTTTTCTCTCATAAATTACATGGATGTCTTTTCTGTTCCTCTGTCAAGTATTTCTTTACTTTTAAGATTCAGTAACTTCATTACGATGGGTCTCCATGTGGGCCATCTCTGGCTAACGCCCGCCACCTCAGGATGTCGATTTGACTCTTCTTTTGCTTCAGGAATGGTCTAGCGCAGTGGTCGGCAAACTCATTAGTCAACAGAGCTAAATATCAACAGTACAACGATTGAAATTTCTTTTGAGAGCCAAATTCTTTAAACTTAAATTATATAGGTAGGTACATTGTTATTAACTGAATTAGGGTACTCCTAAGCTGGCCTTTGCTAAACACTCAAGGGGCCAAAGAGCCGCATGTGGCTCGTAAGCTGCGGTTTGCCGACCAAGGGTCTAGTGAATTACATTTCAATAAATGTCCTATTCAGTTGTTTCCTTTTGTTTCTTCAGTTATGCTCATGCAGGATGGCCTCTGCCTCTTTTCTGGAGCTGTCACTCACTCCCTAATCCGTTGTAATTCTTTCTTTATTTCCCTTCATGTTGCCCACACATCTCATTTCTAGCATCCTCTGTCTTGCCGGGCTTTCCACAGTGTCTGTTCTGAAGGGTGCTTTCCTAATTTGCCTTCATTTTAATGATGATTTTTTTTTTTTACTTTGTTTTACTTCTTTCTTGGGATTAGCAAGCTCACAAGCCATCTCCTCCAGTGTCTCTTCATTCCCTCTCTGCGTCCTTATATATTACTATTGTCTTTCTTCAAATGCAACTGTTTCATTTTAATCCAGGCTGTTATCCTTGGTCCACATTTTCACCATTTTCATTTTTCTGCTGAGCGTCCTGTGGTAAGTTTGCCACACAATATTTTCCTTCATAAATATATATTAATCAAAGTGCCAGCATCTTAAAAAAATATATTACTGTAAGAAGTTAGACTTTACTGGCCTACCCATTGAAAAGGGAGTCCTGTGGATGAAAGGGGAGGAAGCCGTCTGTCTTTGTACACGTCACAGTCCAAGAGCACTCTGTTCCACTGCATCAACAGTGACAGAGGGCAGAGGGCTTCCTGCTAAAATGGCTGCTCTGTGCTGTCCATCTATTCTGTTTCTATGAAACCGATCAGGTCCAAAAGGATAGGTTTTTAGGAAAGACCTTAGTATGGACCATTCTAGGTTGATTTTTCCTGACTAAGAGTATGCCTTCTCAATGAGTCAATTCAGTTCTCAACTATAGAGTGTTTCTAGAAATAGAAGTAATAATAGCTACTATTTCATCAGTCCCCCACCTGTCCTGAGGCGCCTACCAATGCTAACTGTAGGTGAGAAGAGTGATCGTCATGCCTCCGGTTCAGTCTGCATTAGCTGAGGGCCTGCTGAGTCTGCCTGGTCAGGAGCTGCTTCAGTAAAGCCGACGTTTTCTCTGCTCATGATTCCAGGCTTCCCACGCAGGGAACCGCCTCCCCACTGCCCCGGAAACACAAGGCTGGAGAGTGCATTTCTAACCAGTATTTTGCATATTCAGTAATTCTTTTTACCCTGGTGTGTTGAAAGGCTGTGGATTTCAACAGCAGCTGTAATAACTTACTTCATCTAGCTAACCTCTTGCTCTAGATTATTCCAGGGACACATAAGTGTTCCTTCACTAATGCATGTTTAGAAATGTTGTGCTGGTTCTGAATGCATTTCTTTTTCCAAATGAAGGATTATCATTACAATCAAGGGAACCATTAAAGTCTCCTCAAATCAGGTTACTAAGAATAATCTTAATGAGTCTACTAGGGAAATGTGTGCATCTTCGCTTGCAGGTTGTACCATTAATTGATTTAACTCATCTTCCTCCAAGTTTAATGACAATATTTTAAGCTCATTCAAAGATTCCTTTTTAAGAGGGACTTCATTAGGAAGTGTTCTGAGTAAAAGGGCCCTAATGCCTTTGCTTGCACCTGTTTTTACATAAAATGATGCATTCTCTGAGGATAAGAGAACATACGTATGTATCGACAATTTAGGACTGAAAAAGTAAAAACCAAAACTACCTACAGGAACAATTTAACTCGAGCAGGAGTGACCTTCAGGAAGCCTGAGTGTCTGCCAGTAACACTGCTCAGGGCTGCAGCTTAGTCCCCATTAGCCTCTGGAGTCCGTGCTCCCAGGCCCTGAGGCCCCTCAGAGGAAAAGGGGCCTGTTGGTTTTTGAAAGCTTAGTCTTCACAATAAATCCTCTCTGCAACTCTGTGTGGTTTATACTGTCATTATCCCCACTTTACAGATGAAAAACAAGAGGCTTAGAGCAGAGCACTGGTTCATGTGAGAAACGTGTGCCCTTGGGAGCAGCATTCAAACCTGGGCTGCGACCCACAGTCTGAGCTCTGACACAGCACCCGGGGGTGAGTGGGGTGGGGGGCGTGGTTCTGACCCCCACACCCCAGCATACAGGGATGAGGGAGGAGTGCAGGTGAGGCACGTGTGTGTGTGTGTGTGTGTGTGTGTGTGTGTGTGTGCGCGCGCGCGCGCACGTGCAGATCAGTGAACTTCACATAGGGGGTGAAGTTTTTCCACTTACTATTGTAGACCTTGAAAATGTCATCTAACCCCCTCTGAAAAACAAGAGAAGTGTTGTCCCTCACTGACTCGCTTCAGGCAGCTGTTCCTGTGAAGATACCATGTGCTTGACCTAGATTCCCACGCTTTTCCCCTTAGTGGGTCACTAAGTGCTTTTTCCCTCGGCACCGCCCTCTGTCCTCTCTGTCCGCAACGCAAGCAATCCCAGCCCATAGGGACGAGTGCCGGGGGTTTAGGCCCATCTGTCCAGCCCCTCCCCCTTCCAGTGCTGTGAGCTAGGGCTGCAGACGAGGACACTGGAGATGTCCAGCCCCAGCCGGGTGGCACAGCTGCACCTGACCTTGGCTCTGTCCTCTCCAGAGCCTGGTTACTCTGCTTTTTTCAGAGTGGAGTCACCCTGGTCACTGCTCCCGGAACTGCGCTTTGCAGACTCCACCTTCACCTCGCTCAGTTCCAGTTCACGAGAGCTTTGGTTACCAAGGGAATATGCTTCCATCGTTTCCCCTCATTCAAGATCCCAGGGAGTATGGCACCGCCTCCTCAGCCTTCTTGCAACATTCCCAACGCTGGGGCACCTGCTGTGTGCTAGATACTCCACAGCATGAGGGACCCCACTGGGAGGAGGAGCCCACACGTGTCCAGAGGCTGCCAGCAGCATGAGGGTGGAAGAAGGAAGACGTTGCACCCTTGGCGAGGTGGTTCAGGAGGGCATCCTTGTTGGCTCCAGTCCAGGCTCTGCCTGCCTTCTAATCTCTCTGACCTCGTGCAGGAGATGCACACTGCAGACACTCTGGGTTCATTGGGCCAGTGTTGCCCTGGTTAAGTAATAATGCATAACAGCAGCGAGGAGGGCTGGGGAAGGCCAGCCCCAGGCCTCCCCCTCTGGGGCGCCTCCTGGCCTCTCCAGAGAGAATTCCAGTCTGGCCCAACTCTTTAATTACCTTCGAAGGCATGAAAGTTTAAATTAAATTCTGATTGTTCTCATGTTGGCTTTTGCCAAAGCCCTGAGCTCAGCATTACTGAGGCTAGGGTGGGGGAGGGAGAGAGGTCCGTGTGACAGGTGGCACATCCATCTCCTTGAGCTCTTTAGCTGGTGTTCCATGAATAACAAGAAAACACCAGTAATTCGTTCCCGAACAGGGGTTTACAGATACCTTCCCATGTCTGCATGTCAGATTTGCCATTTTCAAACATCCTTGATTGGATGTTCAAATGTGGTTTCACTTTGGATGTGCAACAAACACACACATACACACACACACTCACACCTACTCTCTCTCTCTCTCTTAGATATAACAGTACAGCTTTGAATAAAGAATTTCTAGCCTCTGTTCCCACCTCCACTTTTTGTATCATCTCCTCTATGTCCCTGTCTCTCCCATTCTGTCTGGTCCTCTAAGAGGGCTTTGTAGACTGTCATTGATCCCTCAGAGTCATCAGAGACCAGCTTGGTACCCTAGGCATCACCCTCGGGAGCACTTTTAAAAGAAGCTGGAATTTCCTAGCTCTTGCCTCTCCACTTCCCAAATGACCACCTCAGAAGCCCTTCACGAGCTTAGGCTTGTCTGAAGGAAGACAGTGGGACCAGGGAAATGGGGTGATGGGGGCCCTGGGGGCGGCAGAACCAGGCTAAGCTTACTGGGCTAAGAAGCGAGCCTCCCTCTACATCAATAGCTGACACCCAGGCTGGCTAACTTCCCCATGAGCAAAGCTAATAGGTGAGAGCAGCCGTCACTTCCTCTCTCCCAACCCCACCAGGACTGCGGTGGCCCTATGACAGCTTTTCGGCCCTGCAGCACTGACAGCAGTGCATCCTTCTTCCTCTGCATTTAAGTCCAGTCTGGCTTTAAAGCCCCTTAAAGCTCTGGTCCATGGGCGGAGGGGAGGGGAGAGTCCCCAGGGGGAAAAAGCAGTCACACTTTCTTCCCAGGGCTATCTACACACCTTCCACGGTGCCTGCATGGGCCTTATGCACACCTGCTTATGGCATTTTGTTCATATTTTCCAAACAGACAGGAAGCGTCCACTGGGAGAGCCCTGTATTACCCGGGCCCTCCTCTGGCCTCGCGCTGCACTTTTCTGGGGGAGGGAGCTGCTTTTGCGCACTTGGGAGTGATGTGCGTGGCTCTCTGCTTTTTCCTAATGAGGTCCCAGTGGCTGCACATGTGACGTGTGCTTCTGAGAGTTGCAGGACGGAGAGGCTATGCACGGTCCTTCGGAAGGACCACTGTGCTCATTCCATAGCTAATGAAGGCAGGGGCCTGACTTGCTCCCTTCCTCCGTCTGTCTGTCCTCTAATGCTCCACTAGCCACCTCACCATGTCACTGGCACAGCTGCCTTCAGATGTGGGGGCCTGATGTTTTGATTTTTTATTTTTTTCAATCAACCCAGAATATTAATTGCCTCAGTACTGGCTCCCCACAAGCCCACTCTATGCGAGAAGAGATTCTAGCATCAGGGATGGCCCAGCAAGATGCCCGCCCGATCCAAAGCCTGCCTTTGCCACGTGATGGCTGTTGGGCAGGGGGAGTTTATAACCCGGGTGTTCTTTCTTTTATCTTTTCTTTCAACACGTGTATTTTGAACAGTACTGTGTATCCATCCTGATGGTGAGTGCCGAGAACGCAGGTGGGGAGGGTCAGCCAGCCCCCCCACCCCCTTCACAAGCTTCTCCACTCGGGAGAGGGCAGACTGGCATTTCACCCTGCAGTCCCTGGACTGCTACTGTCCCATCTACAACATAAGTACAGGGAAGAGGGCATTCTTTACGTCACAAGCATCTCCTTAGGTTTAAAACAAAAGGGTAACAGTACAATTCTCACATTTTATGCAGACGTTTAAGCTGTGGGAAGGGGGACATAAGTGTGTGGAATCCCTGTTATGTGGCAGTAGCCGTGAGCTGTGTTTCATTGACGTTCTCTATTCCGTGCCATTGTGCTAGGAGCTGAGCTTTACTGTGCCATTCTGCAGATGTCCAAATTAGAGTTTGCACAAGGCAATGAGGGGGTTGTTATACTCAGTTGCTAATGAGTCTGCATCCAGAGCATCCTTCCTGGCAGAAATCAACCTGGGAAGATGCTGGGCCCAGGGGCTGAGCCAGACTCAGACATGTCTTACGTCGTGGGATCTAGACAGGGAGGCAGACACGAGGTAGAGAGGACTGGGGGTGGGGATGAGAGCAAGGAAAGGTGGGGCCAGGGTGGAGGTCAGGCGGGAACGCACTGGAAAATGGCAGTGGGGGGAAGGTGATGTAGTCCTAGCCTCCGTGAGCGAACCAGCTCCCCTCGCGAGAAGCCCTGTCTTGTCCTCCGGAGGTCTGATGCTGCTGGCCTGAGTCCCGCTTCTGTCGCAGGACACCCCTCTCTGGAAATCACAGGAGCCGTGGAGAGACCGTCAGACACCCCTCTCTGGAAATCACAAGGACTGGCCCACCTCGGGGTGAAGGCAAGCATGGCTGGTGGATATGGTTAAGGTTTTCTCTCCTCAAAACTCCTCTTCCCCAGGAAGAAACTGAGTGTGTAGGATATATGTGGGATGTACTATGTGGGTCCCCTTTCTGAGGGCACTAATCCCCAGGGCATACTTCAGCGGGGGATGTGCTAGGCATCTTAAAAGGCAAGCACATCTCTCCCACTGTCAGTCTGTGCTGTGGCTAGAATACCAGATCTGAGCAAGGAGCTCTCTGCAGGCTGCTATCTTTGTTTTCCCCTCTGGGATGTGTCTCGCTCCAGGCCGACTGGAGACTGCTGACCACGCGTGGACAGGGCCCCACCATTCGGCTTTCTGATCTCACTCTGCCCAAGCCGGTGGCATCCTGTGTGTGGACTTCTTCCCGAGTGATAGATTTGCTCTCTCAAGACTGCCATGCCTGACTAACTCCATCAGCCAGCCAGAGCCCAGACTTGGGGAAGCCGGGGGGAACCCCAGCAGTCTCTAAAGATACAGATTACCTGCACATGTGTCAGGCTGTAGCTAAACATGACTGGCTAATTTATTCCATGCCCAGAGATGGGGCTTCATTTCCTTTGCAAGTTGACTTGGCAATTTTCTCTGCATAGAGAACATTTAGAATAGATGTACATGGCAACTGTGAAGAGATGGGTGCTATTAATTTTTCATTTTCAAATGTGAGATTGGCTGCAGAGTCCGCATCCTATTTCCTCAGAAAACTAGACCATATCCTCTCTTACTGTGACCCGTGTAGCATCTGACAAGTCAGGAGGGTGGGCTCTGTCCCCCAGAGGTTCTGAGTGGGGTCAATAAGCCTGTTGCTCCTGAGGCCAGTCCTGGCACCCGGGCAAAGCCATGAGTTGCAGCTGCCAGGACAAACGCCTTCCACCCAATTTATGGCGTGGCTTAGTGGGAAGTGCTGCTTCCTGGCTTGAGCAGGCTCTCGCCCTTCCCCAGCCTGTCTTTAAAGATGGAGGGGAAGGAGTGGAGGCACAACCTGGGATGTCAGGATATCGTGGGAGCCTCGGAAAGTTGGAATCCCAAAGTGGTAGCTGATCTTATCCAGTGCTGTCCAATACAACATTCTGCCCCGACGTGAACCCGTACGCAGTCACCAGCAACGTGCCTGTGGAGCACTTGGAGTGGGGTGGGTGCAGGTGAGGAACTGAATGTCTGTTTTTATTTCATGTTAACTAATTTAACTGTGAATAGCCCATATGGCTAATGGCCACTGTGTTGGCAAGCACAGGTGGCCTTTTCTGCCCACATCCTATGTGGCCAAAGCCAGTTCTGTTTAGGTGCATTTCTATTACTGGTTTTCTGAATGGTGTAATGTTTGCTCTAAGCTTACCTAACAATCCTCAATTTTAAGACAAAATAATAATAGTCGTGTTGATAAAATCACAGCTGGCACCTGCTGAGTAACTGGTACATACCATGTGCTTTGTTTGCTAAGCAATTCACATACCTTGTCTAATTTGTCACATAATGATGTCCTGAGTTTACAGGTAAGGAAACTGAGCCACTGAGGGGTAAAGTTACCTGCTTGAGTTCCAGCCAGTGCAGGGTACCCTCTGGTCTTCGTCCAGGGCAGGCGGCCCAGAGCTGCCGCACCCCTGCCGGTCGGGCTGCTGTTGGTGCCGTTCCCTGGCCGGTGTCTCAGCTACACTCACGTCCTGGTTATCAAAAGCAAGGCCGTGTCTTGAGGTCATTAACTCAGGTCTAAACAGTGGAGCCACTCAGTCACTCCATGACCTGCACAGTTAGGATCTGGGTCCTGGCCGGAGTGAAGGCTGGTCTGGGCTTGCAGCGTGCCGGGCTGGGTCTGCTCCCCACCCTCAGCTGGAGGGGAACCTTCCTGGCCTGGGCTCTGGAAGCCAGCTCTGTTCTCTCCCAGCCCCAGCGAGGAAGGGCAAGCTTGCCTGGGAGTGGACTGAGATCTTAAGAGGCAGGGGAGGGTTGGATGATATTTTCTTTCGAAGAAAGAGCTAGCACCTCAGTTCAGTGATAACCCGCACTCACTCACCACTGCCCCATGCCTGTAACACTGTTTTTGCATGGCTTCTTCACAGCTATCTCCTGGAGCTTTAGAATTTGAAGACAGTTGTAGGGTCTACTTCTTTGTCCCTTCTTACTTATTGGGATTTTGGCCCCTCAGGCCTCCTAATTTCTGTTCCTCTAGAGGCTAAATGTCATTAAATCCACTGCTGCCTTTTCTGTGTCTTGAGAGCAGCTCCCTGCCTGGACCCTTTGCCAAGATTCTCAGTGCCCAGAATCCAGGCAAAATCAGGGAGCTAGGGAACGTCAGCTCCATTCTCTGCACTGTGGTCCCTCCTTTGGGATTTCATCCCTCAAGCTTTATTTCAGCACTCCCTGGCCTTCAGGTAGCCTGCACCCCCCCCCCCCACACACACACCTGTCCAGAGTTTCTTCTCAGAAAGAGTATTCCTTGGCCCCCATTACTCTGTCCTACCTAAAAGATGAGCTAGACAGTAACAGGTGAGCTGCAGACAGAATGGACTCCCCTGTGGAAAAGGCATCCATGTGTCCACAGGGGAAAGGAAGTCAGTCTGTCAGAAATCTAGAAAAATAACCCACAGTCCCCAACCCAGCCCTTGGGCTAACACAAAATCGAGTCTGCTGTTCCTGGGGCCTTTCAGTGTCCCAGGCAGATGCTCCCTCAGAGTGTTGGCTACTCCTGAGTGTATTCTAGGTCATCTTCTCTGGCGAACTGCAAGGACAAGTCTTATGGGATTAGCAAGAGGCATGTGCGCTGGTCTTTGAGGCCAGAGCACAGCGGTGAGCCTGGGACAGCTTGCTTCACCAGCTTGGGGGCCACCAAGCTCAGTTCCAAAAACCGCAGCCTGTGCTGGGAGTGTAGGCTGTTCGTCATCCATGTTACCTGTGACCATAGCACATATGCGGGAGGCCAGGGTAATCAAAGTTAGGGACAGGAGTCACGTCGTGGCTGAAGAAGGAGGCCTGTTTTGGCATGGCTTTGTTGATGGCACCATTGGGGAGGGCACAGCGCTAATGGGAGGCAGCCCATGCACTCACCAGTCCTTCCCCCCACTCTCCTCCAGCCTGCACCGACAAGGAGCTGCGGAACCTCGCCTCCCGGCTGAAAGACTGGTTCAGAGCCCTGCACGAGGATGCCAACAGGGTCATCAAGCCCACCAGCTCCAAAACAGCACAAGGCAGTAAGACCACTTTACTCCTGCTTGTTTATTTGCATTTAAATACCACGTTTTCTCAGTTATCAGACACTGTTGAATTAGCAATAGCATTTTGGGGTGAACAAAGAATCACATTAAATATAAACAGTGACTTAAAATATGCCCCAATTTCTGAAGATTAAAATATAGAGGGTGGGAAAATGCCTTAGAATCAAGACAATACCACAACTTACACATATTTCGGGTCCACAGTTAGGAATCGTGTATGCAGAGGACCAACTTAAATGACATGCAGACTTTCAACTGTGTGGGTGGTCATTGCCCCTGACCCCCCCTTATTGTTCAAGCATCCACAGTATTTCTTAAAGTGTGGCTAAAAAATTATCATATGTTTAGTACACACATTTTGGGACATATATTAAATATATATATGTACACACAAAAAAATCTATAAACCTACCATTTTAACGACTGTTAAGCATGTTGTGGTATACACTTCTTTTTCCAGGTCATATAGAAAGAAATACGTGCCACGCTTTGGAGACTGTGTTCTGGCCTCCTTTCACCATTTAGCGATACCCTCTGGTTCTGTGTTGTTGAGTAGTAATCTGCTTTGTAAGAGCCCCACGGAATTCCAAATTATGGGTATAACAATTGCTGTAGACAGACCTTTGTTTTGGAGCCCTGAAGTGGTTCCTCATGTTCAGCTATTTTAAACAACATTCTATGTAGCAAACATCTTTGATAATCAATCTTTGTGAACATTAGTCAGACTGCGTTTTATTTTCTGTACAAACTCTACACAGATGTCCCTCACCCCATACTCAGCTCTTCATAAACTGGGGAGAAAACTGGATATAGGTCCTTAGAGTTGTACTTTGATGGAGTCTCTGCTCCTTCATCTCAAAGGTGGTTAGGGATAGGCTCCCCCCCGCTGTGGCCAGTTTGCACAGAGTGCACGAGTCGGCAACGCAACTACTCAAGCACATGGTGTTTTGTGAGTGTTGGGATCCAGAGTTCAACCAGCTTCCAATCTCCAGCCAAACTAAGAATTGTCCCCTGAAGTTTAGGTTATTCTCTGAGGCTCGCAGCCATAGATAGTGGTAGGGAATACTGACGTGGGGACAGGCAATTCTTCTATTAGTTCAGACTTTCTACTTAAGGGACAGAGAGCACTTTGCTTCTCAGACTCTTCAATTGTCCAAAGAGTGGGGTTGTATCTGTGGGGAAAGGGAAGTAAGATGCTTTATTTTTATTCCTGCTGGGGGCTTCCCTGGGAGTTGTGGACAATTCACGGTGGTCCAGAGAAACCTCCCTGGGCTCCTCCAGAGAGCAGCTGGCCCAGGCTTCCTGAGGCACCTTCCAGAGAGCAGACTGACCAGAGGAGTGGCTCCTCGCAGACCCGGCCCCAGAGGCCCCACCGCAGACGACTGGGGGGCCGTCAGACCACGTGCTGGTGGACAGAAGTGAGCTGAGTCCCCGACAGGCTTAGGCTTGCTGTCCTGAGCAGCTGGCATGCAGGGAGTGTTGGAAGGGGAAAGCGTGCAACTCCGGAGTTCCACAGGCCTGGGGCCAATTAGAAGGGCTGCTCTGGGCCCCCCACACCCAGGATATCAAATGCAGGTGCTTTTCTAGAACCTTCCAACTAGGTGTGACATGGGCTTGACCTTTAGACTACCACCCAGCCGGTTCTGTACTTCTTTGTGGTGGTCGGTCAGCAGTAAGCTCCTTTTTCCCAGGTACTAAAATGTTAATATCCTATGAAACTGATGCATAAAATACTCTATACAAAAAGTGTGGAGCCCTCCAGTGTCAGAGTAACTGTCTTCTTTTACTTAGCACGCTGAGGCCATCGGCATCACAGGGCTTGTTCAGTCCTGACCTTCGGTCAAATGAGAGGCCACATTATGTCCTGTGGTCTCTCTTCCTGCACAAGGGAATGTTCTGATATCCAAAGGGATAAATGTAAAAATAGATTTTCCTGTTTGAAGGGATAAACTTTGCAATAGCTAGAAAACTCAGTCAGCAAACACTTTCATCGAGCATGTGCTGTGAGCCTGCAGCGGCTCAGGCTGCACTGCCCTCTGGGAGCTTAGAGTCTAATTATCACCCATCTGCTTACGCCATTGAAATAAAAACAGTGCTTTAAAATGCGTGGGTGGCCCTGGCCGGTTGGCTCAGCGGTAGAGCGTCGGCCTGGCATGCGGGGGACCCGGCTTCGATTCCCGGCCAGGGCACATAGGAGAAGCGCCCATTTGCTTCTCCACCCCCCCCCCCTTTCTCTCTGTCTCTCTCTTCCCTTCCCGCATTGGAGCAAAGATGGCCTGGGTGCTGGGGATGGCTCCTTGGCCTCTACCCCAGGTGCTAGAGTGGCTCTGGTCGCGGCAGAGCAACGCCCCGGAGGGACAGAGCATCGCCCCCTGGTGGGCAGAGCGTCACCCCTCGTGGGCGTGCTGGGTGGATCCCGGTCGGGCGCATGCAGGAGTCTGTCTGACTGTCTCTCCCAGTTTCCAGCTTCAGAAAAATACAAAAAAAATAATAATAATAAAATAAAATAAAATAAAATAAAATGCGTGGGTGAACTCTGCCTTATCCTCTATCACCTGACTGAGCAGGGGCTCCTGGGCTGTACAGAGAAGCCCGACCACCAGGACCCTCTCTGCCACCACTGTGTTCCCCCACCCACCTCCAAACAGGGCCCCCTAACCAACTGGATGTCCTCAGGATGGGTGGGCCAGCACCCTGCGAGGCCGAGCAGCCCTGGGAGAGGAGGGGCAGGACAAGGCAGGAACTTAAGCCTTGAGCTTTTTTTTTTTTTTTTTTTTTTTTTTGATGTGTCCAGTGATGAGGATATAGCATCATTGCATAGGTACAAGGGTTCTGAGAGATTTAGAGTGCTTAGAAGAGTGCCTTAAGTAAGACAAAAAGTGAACCTTTATCATAATTTTCTCTGGGAAAATAAAGCCAGTCCCAGAAACCTAGCTAGTGGAGTTACCTGAGATCCATGGTGCTCAACTCAGAGAAGGTCCAGCCCAGACCCGAGGCACGTCTTCTCCGGGTTTGGCCACAGCAGACTCCATCTCCCAAGTGCTGAGCAAAGCGTTATATTCAAGTGCATGCAGTTCCCACTGTGGCAACAAATAATTCTGTAAGAAAACTACATCGCCTCCCCTGGGGAAATAAGAAACACATCGCTGAGTCCATTTGGACTCCGCCTCCTGCACCTCAGGAGGGGCCAGCAGAAGAGGTGCGTGGGGACCAGGCGGGAGCCTGCCACTCTGTCCCGCTGACCGCAGGCTGCTGGGCTCCAACAGTCCTGGGGATGTGCTCAGCGCTCCTGACCTTGCCACGTAGTTGCGGTTTACTGCCATCCTCTGTATAACAGTTTGTTTTGGTTTTTCAAACAGTATTTCTCCCTCAATCGCAAAGAGTAGTAGTCTGCAGTGTTCTCAGTCAGTCCCCTTCCTTGCGTGTTTGGGTGCGTCCTGCCAGGCACACCCTGTTTTGTGCAAGTCTAGTAAACGAAAACCCATACTTACATTATAGATAAATTAGCATTGGAGATTTGTTTCCGTTAAACCTGTTTTCCTTAAATGCTGACTTCTGTTTTTGTACATTTTAAACTGTTTCATTTAAAACCCCTGCCACCAACATATTCCAATAGAGCGCCACTGAGACTGTGCCCATGGAGAGGAACAGTCAGGCTTAGTGGCAGCTGACGTGGGCCTTTCCCTTGGCAGGGTTCGACACCAGCATCCTGCCAATCTGCAAGGACTCCCTGGGCTGGATGTTCAACAAGTTGGACATGAACTACGACCTCCTGCTTGACCACTCAGAGATCAACGCCATCTACCTGGATAAATACGAGCCCTGTATCAAGCCTCTCTTCAACTCCTGTGATTCCTTCAAGGATGGCAAGCTCTCTAACAACGAGTGGTGCTACTGCTTCCAGAAGCCTGGTGGTAAGGTGGGAGGGAGGCGGTGCAGAGCCCAGGGCAGCCGTGTGGGATGGGCCCATGCCCTGGGGAGGCAGGCAGGGACCCGCAGGCAGGAGGGCACAGCCAGAGAGCTGCTGCTGGAAAGCCAAAAGGCTCTCCTCTCTCTCTATTTTTTAGCACAGAGGAGCCCGTTATTTCAATCTTCCTTTTAGAAAATCTCTTAACTGTGTTGTGCCTCAGCCTTTTCAGCTGTAAAATGGGTATAGAAACCTTTGCTACCCACTGTGAGAAACACTGCAAATATCAAGTATCATAATTCTCACTGTCACGTGAATTCTCCATGTCCCCTGAGAGAAAGCCACACCCTGGCTTTCTGGGCTTTCAGCTTCTAGGATACAGGGTTTATACTGAGTGTCTGAGACAGAATATCTGCTTATAAATAAGCTCCACCTAACTGAAGAAAGAAAGAAGGCAAGGTTTGAGGAATACATGGAAAGAATACGGGGTGGGTGTCTCAGTAATACCGTTAGGAGAGTGAGCCTGCGCTTGCTCCGGTGCTCAGGGATCCAGCAGGAGCGCTGAGACTCCCTGGGGGGTCTTGGGGTCTGGCTTTATTTCCCTGTCTCAGCTTCCTGGGGGTGTGCCCACGTGTGGTGGTCCACAGCTCATGGACCTGTAGAGACTGGCTTCTAATCCCAAGCCCCAGAAAAATCTGGTCCAGCCTAGGTTAGGTCTCCAGGGTAACACACTATAAGCATGGCTGTCAGAACCCACCCCCAGGAAAGGAACATGGGCACTAACATTAGAGCATTGGCATTGTGTGTGTGCTCGTGTGCTCAGACAACACACACAGCAGAGAATGCAGGGAGGCATCACTCAGTGAAAAGTACATGTGTATGCTTATAGGATATAATATACTTTCCCAAAAGCAGAATTGCTGGTTGGGGGGCATGTGCATTTTTAAGTTTGATCACTGTTTCCAATTTGCCCTCCAAAAGGTGGTAATAGGCCCTGGCCGGTTTGCTCAGTGGTAGAGCCTGGCGTGCAGGAGTCCCGGGTTCGATTCCCGGCCAGGGCACACAGGAGAAGCACCCATCTGCTTCTCCTCCTTTCCTTCCTCTCTGTCTCTCTCTTCCCTCCCGTAGCCAAGGCTCCATTGGAGCAAAGTTGGCCCGGGCGCTGAGGATGGCTCTGTGGCCTCTGCCTCAGGCGCTAGAATGGCTCTGGTTGCAACAGAGCAACGCCTCCTGGTGGGCGTGCTGGGTGGATCCCGGTCAGGCACATGCGGGAGTCTGTCTGAATGCCTCCCCGTTTCCAACTTCAGAAAAAAAAAATAGCAAAAGGTGGTAACAGTTTTTGCTCTCATGAAAAACACAGAAATACCTATTTTTCCATGGTCCTGCCAAACTTTGTGATCATTTTCAAATTGAGGAACAAGAAATTAAATTTCCTTCTAGGCTTTATTCCATTTCTTTTATTATGACTCAGGCTGAACATCTTTGTTTGTCTGAAACACTGCTGAGTTTCCCATTCCTTGAAATGTCTAGTTTTTCTATTAGGTTCTTATGGGTTTTTTTTTTTTTTTTAATAGGACTTTTCTCCAAGGACATTAGGACTGTTCTAGCCATACGTATTGCAGATAGTTTTTCCCAACTTGGACTGTATTGTTGCTAGGGATAAATTTTACATTTTGAGATAGATTTCACCATATTTTATGGTCTCTTAAGAAGCCATAAAGCTTACATTATTAAGCTTAGAAAGCTATTTCCCACTTCAAGACAGTAAGCATTTCTCATGTTTCCTTCAGTGCCTTTTTGGGATTCTTTTTGTGTGTGCTTATTGAAATCCTGTATCACTTTAGGTTTTTTTGGTGTATGGTCAAGTGGGGTCCTAGCTCCTTCCCCCAACCCAGAGATGGTTGTCCAGTTGCTCTTCTGATATTTACTGACTGACCCATCTCTCTACTCCAGTCTGAACTGCTGTCTCTATCATATATAAACCACCTATGTGTATCTGTCTGTTCCTGGGTATTCTGTCATCTAAACTGTTAAAACTAGTTGTTTTACACTATGTTTTAATATCTAATGGGGCCCACCTCCCCTGCTATTCATCTTTTTTTCAGAATTATTCTGGCTAGTCTTATATATGTTAACTTTTTGAGCTTCAGAATCAGTTCATTTGGTTAAAAATTCTTATTGGTTTCTTTTTTAGAGTCAGGCAAAATTACATTAATCTAGTAGGAACAGAATCATTTTACCCAAGAGCAGGATCTGTCTGTCAACCAGGGGAGTTACAAGCTGTGTTCTCACAAACATGATACTTCCCTGTGTTTACTGGTGTTGCCATTGTGAAGGAAATCCATTCTTCCCCATGGCATTTCCTCCCTGTGGCTGTTTCAATATTCATTTTGTTACCAGCCACCTTGCTAATTTCTCATTTGGCTTAATTAGTTATTCTGGTTGGTTTGCTTGGGCTTTTTAGGTGTGCAATCATGCCGTCTGAAAACAGTGATGATTTTGTGTCTCCCTTTTCGATTTTTATTCCTCATTTCTTTTTTCTAATCACATCTGCTAGAATCTCCAAATTGATGTTACATAATAGCCATGTTTTTTTACTTCATTAGAAATGCTTGTAGCTCTTCAGCATCAAGCTACTAACAGATTTGGCTTGAGTTCCTGTAAAGTCACGTGACTGCAGCCAGGGTTCGGTGAGTCTGAATGGAGCCGCAGTGCTGACACACTCCCCCTGGACTGTGGTGGTGGGGGGCTCTGGGCAGGCTTCCCATTCAGCAGCAGTAACGGGATCAGGGCCTGCACCTGCAGCAGCAGGAGTGAGCCAGGGGATTGGTGGTAGTTCTTGTTTGTTTGTTTCTCGTTTTATGTAGTTTCCTCATTTTCTTAAGTTAGTTTCTTTGTTTTTTGTTAGACTCCCACCAGCTCCATCCCTGGGATTTTTGTTTGACTTCTGTATTTCACTAGGATTTCCTGTGTAAGGTTTGCACTTGAGGCTAGACTTTTTTCCGAAGCATTTCCTTAGCTGTAGACCAGTGGTATTGAAATCTGGTATTTTTATTATGGCTAATTTGTAGATAATTTTCCAATTAAAGCTCTGAGTTCCTCTTTGGCCAAAAACGATTGTTAGAGGACACTTAAAAACTTTCCACGTGGTCTAGATTATTTGTTGACTGGTTTTGATCTTACTCTCTTTAGTTTTATTGCTAAGATTGAGTTTTTTACTCCCCTCTCCCCCAACAAACATTTGTTTTCTTTATACAAATAGAAAGATGCCAAGTATAAACTTCTTGGAGTGACAGTTTCTTGATCTCTTTTTTGCTCTCCTAGCACCGGGCGTAACTACGAATGAGAGGGAGGACAAACTGTGTTCCCTTTCACTTTGCCTGGAAGCCAAAAGGATCCTTTATCTTTAAGGGCAGGAGTTCTGGGCCACGCCTTAGTCCCCTCAGTCTGTGTCACCTGAGCTCTAGAATGAAATACTTTCTGTCCCAGTAGATTCATTTCCCCTCAGGAGCTCAGATGCTGCACAGCAGTGTGCGGACTCCACACGCAGACTCTCTTTAGCTGCTCAGTCATCCTCTAGGACTAGGTCCTTGTCATCCTTGACCCCTTGCACCTGAGCACTGGACTCCAGGTCTGTGCCTCTCTTGGTTAGAATCCCGGACTTGGAGAACTCCTCGCTAATGACTTTTCCCTGTTTAGCAGGTCCAATTTATTTTTTCTTACCTTTCAGAGTTTTAGAAATTACTGTAGGACAGTGTGAGAGAGAAAACTGTTTCGTAGAAAGCGCCCCAGGACCCCGTTTCTGTGGATGATTGTGCTCTTCCCTTTGGGCTGGCTCCTCCACGCCCGCAGTGCTGCCCGCAGTCCTGGGCGAGCAGGGCCACTGCCAACTAGGAGTAAGACTGCCACCTCCCTGTATGGTTGACGTAAAGTTGTAGGACACTGGTACGTTCTAAGAATTCAATACAATATATTTTCATGACTTATCATAGTAAATACAATTTTAGTTATCACAAATGGAGTTTGCTTTCCCTCTTCTTTGTTGTTTTCAGTTGGTATCTTAAACCTAGAGTAAAGAAAATATATTTTACAGCCAGTTTCTCTCGAGGAACAAGCACCAATGTCAGGTGGCACCGTGAGCCCCACAGGGTGATAAATGTCACTGGGGTTCAGACACATTCTCCAGGCCCCACACTCGCAGGTACAGAGGTAGCGTCAGTGCCCAGTCCCTGCCTGGGGGACCATGTTCAAACAACAGAGCCCATGCTAAGGCAAGTCCTGGTAAGTCTCAAGAACTAGTGAGGTCACCTTTCTTTTTGCTTGGTGTGGAAGTAAGTTCTCTTGGGAGGTAAAAGGGTACAATGCATTTTCACATGCCCCACTGAGCCCTGTGGCTCCAACTGTATCAGCCTCTCACCGAGAACTGACAGTTCTGAGCTCGGAGAGAGAGACGTGCCCAAAGTGCTCAGCAAGGAGGGGGCAGGGCTGAAGGTAGATGGCTTGTGGATCTTCACAACTGTCCTTTGAGGACAGTGTTTCACTTGCCTGGGCCATAAGCCATGAGGTCCATTCTAATCCCCTTACCCTCTGACAGCAAGACCTGGGATGGAGTAAGTACTCGTCACCTTCCCTCTGGTTAGCTGGTCTGTGGATTCAGTTCAACCCGCCCCACACAGTAAGCTTTGTTCCTCAGCTCATGGCAATCTTGGTTGATTACAGGCAGTCCTCAGATTACAAATGAAGTCAATTCTGTAAGATCTTAAGTTGAACTTGTATGTAAGTTGGAACAGGTACCTATTAAATGCAACTTAGATGTTTGTTTTAACATAGTATTTACTTTTACCTATCTTGTTCATAATCTGGGGACTTCCTCATATAAAAAGTCTGTTAGCAAATCACCTGTTGGATCTCTGGGATTTGCTTGGGTTGGTGGTGTGAAGAAAAACCCCCTGTACAATGCAAGTAGCCTCCAAATACTATTTTCAGTACCTCATGCTATGTGTCTTTGCTTCTCTGATTAGTAACACTAATGGCCTGAATTTGTTCTGCTGCCTGGTAACAGCAGATGGACTGATTTCATCCCAGGTGTGTCACTGTCTCCGTGTTGCGTCAGGAGTGAGCCCATCATGAGAGAGCTGTCCCGCACCATCTGGAAACTGACATCTGTAACTCTTTTTCAGGTCTCCCCTGCCAGAATGAGATGAGCAGGATTCAGAAGCTGAGCAAGGGGAAGAGCCTGCTGGGTAAGTGCAAGTTCTTGCCACGTGTTTAAACGATTAATTAAACCATCATGTCTCATGTAACATCAAGCATGGCAATGGTTATTTAATTAGGGACCCGTGTATCATGGAAGAAATGCCTCCCTTTCCCCCACACGGGTCTCTCGCAGCCAGCTGGATACTCTGGGGACGGTGGTCGGTTGAGCACCAGCGAGAGGAGCCCCCGCACGGCCTTGGGCTCCAGCCGGTCTGTGCTTTTCCTGCTCCTGAGCACAGTTACTGACTGCGGCTCTCAGATTATGAGGTCTGTAAATTACAGCATCTCCTACATTTCCAGATCAAGCCATGCTCCCTCCTACGTCCCCCAGACAGGAGTCAGGATGTGAGTGTCCTAACACATATTCCTCGTTTCCCGTACATGAGCCCTGGAGGAGAGTGGGAGACCACTCGAACCCTCTCTGAGTGGGAAGGTGTGAGTGTTCTCCCTGATGTGCCAGTCTGGCCGAGGTCATGGTGACAGATGCTGGCTGTGGGATAAATAGGCCCTGGCTGGTTGGCTCAGTGGTAGAGCGTCAGCCTGGCGTGCAGGAGTCCCAGGTTCGATTCCCGGCCAGGGCACACAGGAGAAGCGCCCATGTGCTTCTCCACCCCTCCCCCTCTCTGTCTCTCTCTTCCCCTCCCGCAGCCAAGGCTCCATTGGAGCAAAGTTTACCTGGGCGCTGAGGATGGCTCTATGGCCTCTGCCTCAGGCGCTAGAGTGGCTCTGGTTGCAACAGAGCGACGCCCCAGATGGACAGAGCATCGCCCCCTGGTGGGCGTGCTGGGTGGATCCCGGTCGGGCACATGCGGGAGTCTGTCTGACTGCCTCCCCATTTCCAACTTCAGAAAAATTCAAAAAAAAAAAAAAAAAAGTAAAGGGTAAATATAAATGTATGTAAAGGATAAAACAACCATATGGTTTTATGAAGTGTTTATAAAGTTACTGAATGCAATGTACAGATCACGTGACACGGAGATGCACACCTGAAACCCCTGTGATCTTACAACCAATGTCACCCATTAAATTTAATTTCTAATAAATAAGCTTTAACGAAGTAACTGAATCAGGGAAAACAGAAAATATAAACAGACCGAGTACTAGTAAGGAGATTGACTCAGAATCTCCTGAAGAATAAAAGCCCAGGACCAGAGAGCCGATAGCTTCACTAGTGAATTTTACCAAACATTTAAAGAATTAAAACTGATCCTTCTCTAATCTTCCAAAAAAATCAAAGAAGAGGGAACACTCCCAAATTCATTTCACAAGACCAGCAGTCAAAGCCAGGAAAGACACTACAAGAAAAATGTATGCTGATATCCCTGATGAATATAGATGCAAAAATTTCCAGTAAAATACTAGCCAACCAAATTCAACAGCACATTAAAAGAATTACACACTATGAGCAAGTGGGTTTTATCCCTGTGACGTAAGGATGGGTCAGTATATACAAATCAACCAATGTGGTACATCACATTAACAAAGTAAAGGATAAAATCATACATATTACCATCTCAATAGATGTAGAAAAACCATTTGACAAAATTCAGCATTTGTTCATGATAAAAACAACAATTAGGTATAGAAGGAATATACCTCAACATAAGGACCACAGCTAATATGCTCAGTGGCAAAAAGTTGAAAGCTTTTCCTCTAATAAGGGTGCCCACTCTCACCCCTCCCATCGATCCTACTACTAGGACACACTACAGTGTGTCCGTAAAGTCATGGTGCACTTTTGACCAGTCACAGGAAAGCAACAAAAGACGATAGAAACGTGAAATCTGCACCAAATAAAAGGAAAACTCTCCCAGTTTCATACTATTCAGTGCAGTTCGATGTGGGCTCACACACAGATTTTTTTAGGGTTCCTTAGGTAGCTATCCCATATAGCCTCTACAGACTCATCACTGACTGATGGCCTACCAGAACGGGGTTTCTCCACCAAACTGCCGGTTTCCTTCAACTGCTTATCCCACCGAGTAATGTTATTCCTATGTGGTGGCGCTTTGTTATAAATGTGCTGATATTTATGTTGCACTTTGGTCATGGATTCGAATTTAGCAAGCCACAGAACACACTGAACTTTCCTCTGTACCGTCCACATCTCGACTGGCATGGCTGTGGGCTGCTCCGCTGTATACACGGTGTTACGTCATCTTCTGCACATGCACACATGCTGCCACATCATCCTACAGAAACTGGGAGGGTTTTTCTTTTATTTGGTGCAGATTTCACATTTCTATCATCTTTTGTTGCTTTCCTGTGACCGGTCAAAACTGCACCATGACTTTACGGACACACTGTATAAGGCTACATAAAGAAATATATAAGTAAATAAAGTATATCAGAGTTGTGGCCCTGGCCAGTTGGCTCAGCAGTAGAGCGTTGGCCTGGCATGTAGAAGTCCCGGGTTTGATTCCCAGCCAGGGCACACAGGAGGATCACCTATCTGCTTCTCTACCCTTCCCCCTTTCCTTTCTCTCCCTCTCTTCCCCTCCTGCAGCCACGGCTCCATTGGAGCAAAGTTGGTGCTGAGGATGGCTCCATGGCCTCACCTCAGGCACTTGAATGGCTCTGGCTGCAGCGGAGCAATGCCCCAGATGGGCCAAGCATCACCCCCTGGTAGGCATGCTGGGTGGATCCTGGTCAGGCGCAAGCGGGAGTCTGACAGCCTCCCCGGTTCTAACTTCAAAAAATACATAAAAAACAACAAAACAAACAAAATATCAGAGTTGTAAAAAATAAAGCTATATATGCTGATGACATAATATTATATTTAAAAAATCCTAAACACTCCACCAAAAAACTGTTAGATCTAATCAACCAATTCAGTAAATTTGCAGGATACAAAACCAACACACAAAAATCAGTAGTATTTCCATACACTAATAACAAATTATCTGAAAAAGGAACAAAATTACCCCATTTACGATAATGTTAAAATCAATAAAACACTTAAGAATAAATTTAGTCAAGGAGGGAAAAGAGCTCTACACTGAAAACCAGGAGACAATGTAAGTCAGAGACACAAACAAATCAAAAGACATCTTGTGTTCATAGGTTACAAGAATTAATACTCTCCAAAGCCATCTATTTATAGATTCAATGCAATCTCTATCAAGATTCCAATGGCATTTTTTGCAGTATAAAAACAATCCCCAAATTTGTATGAAACCACGAAGACCCTGAGTAGCCAAAGCAATCCTGAGAAAGAAGAGCAAAGCAGTGAGCATCACACTTCTGATTTCAAGTTATATTAAAAAGCTATAGTTATCAAAACCATATAGCATAATAAAAACCACATAGATAAATGGAACAGAACAGAATCAAGAGCCCAAAAATAAACCCAAGTTTATACAGTCAACTATGAGTTGACAAGGGACCCAAGTATACTTCATGGAGAAAAGACAGTCTGTTCAATCAAGGGTGCAGGAAAAAAAATGAGATATTTACATGTGAAGGAATAAAGCTAGACCCTTTCTTATACCACTCTCAAAAATGAACTCAAAATGGACTAACGACTTAAATGTAAGACCTGAAACCATGAAACTCCTAGAAAAAAACAGAAAAAGCTCCCTGATATTGGCCTTGGCAGTGACTTTAAAGGATATGACATCAAAAGCACAAGCAAAAAAAGAACAAACAAGTGGGACTCCATCAAACTGAGAAGCCTTTGCACAGAAAGGAACTGACCCACAAAGTAGAGAGCCCACATAAGGGGGAAGTATTCTCAAACCATCGAATTAAGGTTTAATACCCGAAATATGTATGGAACTTATACAACTCAATAGCAAAATTCATCATCATCATCATATTCCAATTAAAATATGGGCAAAGGACCTGAATAGATGCTTTTTCACACAAGGTATCTATCTTGGCCAATAGGGACATGACAATGTGCTCAACATCTCTAATCATTAGGGAAATGCAAATCAAAACCACAATGAGATCGCCTCATGCCTGTTAGAATGGCTTTCATTGAAAAGATGACAAATACTGGGAGGATGCAGACAGAGAAAAGGGGACCCTGTGCCCTGCTGGTGGGTTGTGAACTGGTGCGGCCCCCATGGAAAGCAGTGCACTTCAGGGATTAGCCAAAGAAAACAAAAACACCAACTCAAAAGAATGTCTGCTCCCTCATGTTTCACTGCAGCCAAGACGTGGAAACAGCCTAAGTGTCCACTGGCAGGTGAGAGTAGGTAAGAACGTTGGGATATATATATATAAAATATATATATATATATTTATATATATATAATATCTAAATATATATATATCTAATAAATATATATAATATCTAAATATATATATATTTATATATATATATATAATATCTCCAGTGCCATATTACTCAGCCATAAAAACAAGGAAAACCCTGCAACCCATGACAGCATGATGGACCTTGAGGGCATTATGGTCAGTGAAATAAGTCAGATAGAAAAAGACAAATACTGTATGATCTCACTTATATTGGAATCTTAAAAAAAAGAAAAGAAACATTGAGAAGTTCCTAGAAGAAGATCTTTGGTCACCATAAGCAAGGGTGGGAGGGTCAAAAAGTACAAATTTCCAGTTTTCAGATAAGTATTAGAGATAAGATGTACACCAGGATGACTGTAGTTAGCACACTGTAAGACATATCTGGGTTGTTAAGAGAGTCAAGTCTAAGTTCTCGTCACGAGGAAAACTCTTCCCCTTGGTTGCACCTATGAAATGATGGGTATGAACTGGCATGTACAGTGTAAGTAACCAGGTCACCCTGCGGTGCACCTTAATGCGGAGGTAGTACTATACTGTAGCTCAATGAAACTGGAAAAATATCAGAGATGAAAGTTAATCAGAGTAGCATTCAGCTGCGATTTAAAGGGGAAAATATGGACACATCAAAGGCGGAATAGGAGGAGTCCCGTGTGTCCCTGAGCAAGACCCAGGACCCGTCATCCAGACGACCCCGCCCCCGCCGTTCTCCCTGGCAGCCAATCCCGTGTCTGACCCGTGCACTCCCTGCTGTGGCGTAGGGGCACTAAGCCTGCGCATCTCTCCCTTCTGACCCCAGGGACATTCATTCCCCGGTGTAACGAGGAGGGATACTACAAGGCCACGCAGTGCCACGGCAGCACAGGCCAGTGCTGGTGCGTGGACAAATACGGGAACGAGCTGGCCGGCTCCCGGAAGCAGGGCGCTGTGAGCTGTGGTGAGTCGGGCCTCTGGGTCAGCCCACACGACCTCTAGGACCTGGAGTCCTCCTGTATTAGGGTCTGAAAAGAATTTCAGGGGTGGCTGCGGTCTGCAGGGAGGGAGGGAGTTCACAGTGGGCACTGTGGAACCCTGACCTTGCCTGAGATTATGCATAGCTAGCTCTTCCAGTGGCCGGTACCCCGTGGTCAGGAGCTAGAGAACAGCGTGACAGTCAGGAACTGTCGTAGGCCGCAAGCGACTTCGATTGCCTTTGCTTGTCAGTTAGGATTGTTAACCTCCCGAGAAGGCAGCAGCATCTCAGGAGTGCAGGGGCTCCCACCAGAGCAGAGCTGGGGTCTGTGCCCTGTGGTTAACCCCGCCGGTCAGCAGTGTCCCACGTCCAGAGCGTCAAGTGCAGGGTTCTGTACTGCAGTTCAGCCGCATGCGAGGGAGCCCCTGACGTGGGGTCATGACTACAAGCAGAAACTAACCTCCTTCCTGTCTTCCTTCTTCACCTTTAAGAGGAGGAGCAGGAAACCTCAGGAGATTTTGGCAGTGGCGGCTCCGTGGTCCTGCTGGACGACCTGGAGGACGAACGGGAGCCGGGACCAAAGGACAGACTGGGGAAGCTGTGGATGCACACCCGGGCGGTGACGGAGGATGACGAGGATGAGGACGATGACAAAGAGGATGAGGTCGGCTACATATGGTAGTCCCCACACAGGAGAGGACATAAGGTTGGCACAAAATTGCAAGTCACTCCTGTTCCTGCATTTGTATCTAAGACTCACAGTACTGAAGCCTCTTCTCCATTGTTGCTCTCCCCACCCCTGGCCTAAAGTCTGGACAGCAGCGCCTTGTTCCCAGAGTGTTCTGGTTTTGTACACGGTTGTGTGGGAAGAAAGGTGTTGTGTTGTGTGTTGTTTTTAGACAGGGGAATGGCGGCTGAATGAGAGCCTCCTTCCCTGCCATGAGACTTCCACACCGCGCATGTGGTTTTCGTGGGATCTGACAGTGCAGGGAGCCCACCCTCTGAACGCCCAAGACCCTTTCATGACTGCCCGTATCAGGGCAGTCACAGCATGGTTCCCGGCCCAATGGTGTCTGAGTGCTTCTCTTGTGTCTCGTAGATGTTGTGGAAACACACCACACTGTCCTTTATCTCCTGCTCTCCACCACCCCTGGTGTTCATTATTAAAAATCAGTTCTTCACATCACTTATCTGGCTTCCTACAAACAACAGCCTTAATTGAGTCACTGATCCTTTGGGGGAACTAATTTTCTTTGTTAGAAAATGGTGTCTGGATGTTCCTCCCTGTACGTGCGTAAGTACGTCATATGTACAGAAGACACTGTGTGTAAGGTACACTGCTCGAAAGAGCTGTTTGGCTATCTATTAAAAACTCACGTGAAACACAGTTCTAAATTTGTCAGCTTGTCCAGACCTGGATCACATTTCTGGAATAAGAAACGTGTGTCGACGTCCTTGTTTGCACCGACAGTTGGCACTGCAGCCTGTGGGCGGAGGATCTGGACGAGCCCCTGTCTGCCTAAGTCACTTTTCCTGCACAAGCCATGCGACTCCCATGTGGGCAACTTCACAAGCCATCTCTTTCGTTTCAGCTCACAGCCCCCTTGGTCTACAGCGGCCCGTCTGCTGCAGGTCCTCCCTTCCCTACCTACTCAAGGGCTTTTTCTAAGGCATGCACGCACATCCCTGCTCACCGGGAAGACAGCACCACGGTATTCCTTAGAAGAATATTCAGGATTCTTATCAAGGTTTTTGCTTTTGCCCACTTTCTGCCCACAAATCATGCTGAGGGTAAAAAAGCAGTAGAGTCCCCAGCAGAGGCCCGGGGAGGACTTAATAATTGCACAAGGAAGCTAGGGGTGGATTTAAGAGCCAGTCCTGTCTCCATGCCCTTGTCCATGTAAGTGTCAAGAGACTAATGAAGAAAGTCCTTCACCAGTTGCATTTTTTTCTCTAAGTTAAATCGTTATTTAGAGTCTGAATTTGGTAGGGTTGTCCTTAGGAGTTCTCTCCCTATCAGGCTGGCCCAGCTACAGGGACAAGTACCAAAGAGTAGTCTTCAGAGTGGCCCGTTCAGTCCAGTGCTGGCCCCACAGCTCCTGCCCACCTGGTCTCCACCTGGTGCCTGCCAGCCGCCCAGTGAGGCTCTCTGGCCACACTGTTCTCCCTTCCCTTCCCCATAAGCTCCAGCCAGTCCATAGGAAGACCACAT
Source organism: Saccopteryx leptura (assembly GCF_036850995.1). Lineage (NCBI taxonomy): Eukaryota > Metazoa > Chordata > Mammalia > Chiroptera > Emballonuridae > Saccopteryx > Saccopteryx leptura. The sequence goes on along the minus strand of NC_089508.1, from coordinate 158,990,319 downwards.
CAGCTCAGGCAAAGGATGCCTTTAGCCTAACCGTGATCACATTGGCAGCTGGACAAGCCCGCACCCCAAAGTGACCAATTTCTTTGTGTTTTCCCACCCACCTTAAACTAGCATTTTCTAGTCCTTGCCTTGGCGGGACCAAGTGGGATTATCTCGGGAGTTGATCTCAGATGGAAAATGAGCTTACGTGATGTAGCACCGCCCTCAGGCCCGACAAGCACGCAGGGTAGGCAGCCCCCAGGCCAGCTCTGTACGGTGATCTCAGCTCCATCACCTCTGGTTTAATGTTTGTTTTTTTTCCCTAACTTGCACAAAACTTTGAGAGCCTTATATAGAAAACAGGTGCTTAATTGCAGCTAAATTACAATAGAGTATATAAAAGAATCAAGACATTAGAAAAATAATCTCAGTTTAGACCCTCAAAGAAAACCACCGTTACTGTCTCCTCTGAGCTTGGAAAAACACACAAGAGAACGAATTAAAATTGACAAATTGATTTCACTTAGAGAAACTAATTATCTTAAGACAAGTGTCAAATTAAGATGACACTTAAAGACCCTTAGCATTAACTTAATGATGGAGAAGAGTGCTCAGTAGTTGGCTCTCGGGAAGGTAATGAGATGCTCATATGCAGAGATATTTCGAGAAGATATTTTGATTCATTAAAATATTAAATCCTCCTACCACGAGTCCCCAGAAACGGAGCCACATTCACACCCCTTTCCCAGCCTCCCTTGGGCATGACAGCCTTCCATTTTCCCAAGGTCTTTAATGCTTTTCACGTGTGAAAAACACTAAAGGTTAGATCTTTTAGTTACTTTATTCTCAGAAGTAGAATTTTTGTTTTCTTTCTTTGGCAGGAGCCCTTCGGCTAGTAACAGGTGTACATAAGAACACGTCTGCGATAGTCTAGTCCCTTTACGAGACAGGTATTGAATCCTTACTCACTTTTGGAGACAGACTCCTTGGTGAACAGGTTTATTCCTATTCCACAAATACTTCTCTTATTTAATACTGTTTCCTGAGCATCCAGCTCCCAGGATTTCCTGCTGCCATGGTTGTCTGCCATGTGACTGTCCTTTGGTTTCCACAGATATCCTGGGCATGGAGATACCTTAATACCGACTCTGAGGTTTTGTGTCAGTGTCCCCAGGCCCAGCAGTGAATGATGATGTGTCTGTCCAGGTCTGCCCCTCTGCTCTTTCCAGGATGCCATTCACCTTTGGTTTGACCTTGGCCACACTGTACAGCAACATCCACGAGCCCTTTCCACAGTGGGCAGTTTTGGTCTTTTGATAACTTTTTCTCAGTCACTGATGTTTGTCCCTAATCAGTGTGTAGCACTGTAGTGAGAGCCACCAAATCCTAAATGTCAGTTTGTTCTCCCTACTGTAGATGAACTAGTGACGTAGAAGAACCTAGTAAATGCTGAATGCTTTTCCACGTAGACTTCTCTGGAATGTGAACACAACTCCTTGGTTAATAGTAATTGCTTCAGTGTAGTCCTGAGTAGGTGCATTTCTGTCTGTCTCAATAAACTTTAATTTGTCTGCACATCTGAGTGTTTGTGTGTTGTCAGCTCGGACGTGACATCACCAGGCCCTGTCCGCACATGACCTCTGGAGAGCGGCACGGGCAGACAGAGGGGACAGCCAGTGAGGGCCCTTTGTCAAGGCGTCTGTACAGGGTGGGGAGGCCGACCTGCGGGCGGCCCAGCCCGGCCCTCTCTGCACACCCGGCACACGCGTGCCCTGGGCACACACAGTCTGGCCCCGCACCCCTGAGCCCTCTTTCTGCTGCTTCCACCTCTCTTGGGGTTCAGCCTTGCTGCTCAGTCCTTCCCTGCCAGAGTTCCCTGTCATCATCCTGCTCACAACTGTAAGCTTTTCCAGTTCTGCTGATCCCTTCTCTCCCCGGTCAGTCATTTTCCAGGACCCCTGAAGAAGTACTCTCTCCTTCATGGGGACTCCGAGCTCCCCTCAGTTCCTGGATTAGCATACAAGATGCTTGTCAAAGCACCCAGATGGGAACAGGGGCTATTGCCTCTCCACCTTGATGCACAGTTAGGCCAGTGTGTCTACGACTTAATTATACCCTGAGGGGGTAATTTCATCATGGGCTGAGGTACAGACTGTCTCATGAATAATGCAGCTCCTTCCCCCCATGGACGGGACTATGCCAACAATGCAGATTGACAGTTCAAGGGGACGTGCTCCAGGAGCCCACCAGCTGACTGCTATCAGGGGAGTGGCAGCCCGTCTGCAGCCTCTGCAGTGGTTGCAGATACATTAAAGAGAGGCTGGCATGTGTGGGCACATTCCGCAGCCCGCCCAGCCCAGCCCGGCGGGCCGCACAGGTCAAACAGCCCGTTTTCCCTCGAGCAGCGCCTTCAGGTGCCACCTGGGTCTGCTGAAGGCAGTGCTCCGGTTTTGGATAGAGCATGTGCACACAAAGGCCACGGTACCTGCTTATAACTCCTCCTCAGTTGTAAAATTTGCTTTGACAAATTGGTTCAGGGAAAGGCAGATTTAAAATTCCTTCAACAGGCTCTTACAGACCTCAGCGGATCTGTAGACTTGCAGGTTAATATCTGTTAGGTGGGTGAAGGCCACTGTGGGCGGCCTGTTCAGTACTGGGAGTGCGATGGGGATAAAACCCACTGCCTGTTCTGTAAAGGGATCTCTTTGAAGACAACTGACAAATAAATGGCTGTGACAAATTACTAGGTCGATGGATGTCATCCTCGACCCCCGTGGTCACTGCAGCCCTGTCACAACTGGTCTTTCTTGGTTCCTTTTACCCACCATTGCCTGGTTTTCCTCTGACCTCTCTGACCATCCTTTGTAGGTTCACCCACTTCTGTTAATGTCAAGCTCCTTGGTCTGTGTCCCGCCCACTTCTCGTCACGTGCTCTCTCCTGCCAGCCTCAGCCATGCCACTGGTTCCCCCCACCTCTGGCTCTCTGGAAACCCCACACTGTACCTCAGGCTTGCCTTTGACCCCCACTCCATTCTGAAACAATACCTGCCATTTACACAGTTCTACCGGTTTCCCACTGACACCTCAATTTCAAGCCTTAAGAAGTCAAAACGACAGACTGAAGCAAGGAGTGAATACACGTGTGACAACCTGAGTCAGTGAGCCTTTTCCTATACAAGTCCTAACAAATGTGAGCCATAAGGCAAAACACTGATAAATTTCCCTCAGTCAAAATTGATATCACATCGTTTACAAACTTAAAACATAAGCAAGAAACGAACACATTGGTAACAAAAAAGATAAAGCATTAGGTATAAAAGTTTTTTGAACTCCTACAAATCCCTAAGAAAAATATAATCTAACAGGCTAATGAGGAAAAGACAAAAACAAGTGACTCATGGCAGACAGACCATGCCCGCCCGTACTCACGATCAGGGACACACACATTAAAGCAATGGTCTATCAGCCTTCACTCAGAAAACACCTGAACGCATCGAGCTGTGAGAGTGTGGTATAAAGAACACCCGTGTGCACTGTACAGTCGGAACAGCCATGGAGGGCAGGTTGTGGTAATTATCAAAATAATAGTATATACTCTAGGACCCAGAAATTCGACTTCTGAGTAACTACTCCTGGAGGGGGGAAAAAATCACACTAATTTACCAAGTTGTTGAAGTATATTCATGGCAGCATTCTGGGAAAAAATTAAAAATCCATCACTGGGCACAGTGTGTTCCTCCAGTCCCCGACTGCGGTGCAGTGGTCGGAGAGTGGAGGAATGGCATCTGCACTGACCGGGCGGGACTTCTCACATCTCAGTTGTAGGGGAAAAACCAAGCGACAGCTGTTAGTCATCAGGTTCTGTAGCTAAAGGCGGTGCTCTCCGTTTCCCCAGGCCAGGATGGCAGTGCACAGAGCATGCTTGAAAGGACACATGGCATGCTGGGAGCAGGTGACAACTCAGGGAAGGACTGGGCCCGGTGGCCAACAGGGATATCAGCCTCATCTGTTTCACTTTTTTTTTTAATCACAAAGGCAATGCACCAGAATGTCTTATGTGGTTTAAAATCTAATATTTTAAGAATAGTTTATCAGCTTCTTCAATGCCCTGACACTCCTTGACTTCAGGAATCACACCACCATCTATGCTTTTCTCCACAGCTCCCAACCTGTAGGCTGTCAACTCATCTTTCTGAATACACCTCTTCCTCTCTGTCCTTCCACCACTGTCGTGGTTCTGGGCACCATCACCTTTCTGCAGTGACCCTGCTTTACCCTCTGTCCTATGCACTGCCGCCGCCAGAGTAATGTATTCTCTAGGCAGATCCGATCAGGTCACCACCATGCTTAATCTTCAAGGTTTTACATCACTTTCAGGACAGGATATAAACTATTTAGTTGGCAAACAATCTTCTTTTTTCATTTATTCCTTTTCCCTCTCTTTTCCTTTGTATTCCTTCCTTCTCAGATTTAATTATTTTTCCCAAGCACTCCACCCTTCTCAAGCCTCTGCCCGAGTTCTTGGTAGTTCCTTTACCTGGAATGCCTACAGGACTCAGCCCAGTTACTCCTCCTCTAGGAACCCTTCCCAGTTCTGTGTATTTTCCTCTAGCACTCAGTGCTTGGTGACTGTCATGTCCAACTTTCTCATCAAGTGGAAACCCTTCTAAAGCAAGAGATGGAACAAAATGGCAGACTAGGAATCTCTAAACCCCTATTTTCCATGGAAATATTAGACAACTAAAATAATCTTATAGGAGTTCTGTAAAAGTTAAAAGTCTACAGTGACCAAGTGGACACTCAATTAACAAAAAGCCATGTTCAAAATGGTAGGAATTTTCATGGTGTTGCTACTTGCCCTAGACCACTCTCTCCCTGGTGCAACATGGCTTTGATCTGGAGAGGGTGGCACCTCACTTCCCAATTCTATCCTGTAAACCAGAAAAAACAGAGACCTTTTTGGCAATATTCTTACCTGCCCGGAGTCTGCCTAAAGGACTGGTCTCTGTCACCTAACTTAAGTCTCAGGCAGGGAGAAGGAGCAGGTATGCTCAGGAAAACTATAGACCTGCAGGTGCCTGGCACAAGAGGTTATAAGTAAAGGCATGCAACAGGCCACCTAAGGCTCTGAAGAAAAGCTGAAGGGAGACCATGTGGGAAATTAAGATATTCAAAAGTGAAGAGGAAGAGCCCCCAGAGGCCAGGCAAGATGCATGCTGCAGGCCTGACCCATGGTAGCGCAGTGAATAAAGCGTCGACCTGGAACACTGAGGTCACCAGTTCAAAACCCTGGGCTTACCGGGTCAAGGCACATATGGGAGTTGATATTTCCTGCTCCTCCCCCCTTCTCTCACTCTCTTTCTCTCTCTCTCTCTTCTCTAAAAAAAAAAAAAAAAAAAAAAAAAAAAAAAAAAAAAAAAGATGCATGTTGCAGCAAGATGCACGAGAAAACCATACATTTACACCAGGGGTCCCCAAACTTTTTACACAGGGGGCCAGTTCACTGTCCCTCAGACCGTTGGAGGGCCGAACTATAAAAAAAAACTATGAACAAATCCCTATGCACACTGCACATATCTTATTTTAAAGTAAAAAAAAAAAAAAAAAAAAAAAAAAAACGGGAACAAATACAATAGCTAAAATAAAGAACAAGTAAATTTAAATCAACAAACTGACCAGTATTTCAATGGGAACTATGCTCCTCTCACTGACCACCAATGAAAGAGGTGCCCCTTCCGGAAGTGTGGCGGGGGCTGGATAAATGTCCTCAGGGGGCTGCATGTGGCCCGTGGGCCATAGATTGGGGACCCCTGATTTATACCTTGGGTGGATTCTAAGCCTCAGACATGTCTAGTCAATTAGCGAAGGACTACCCTGGAGCAGAGCTAGTCTGCAAAGACTAAGAGAAGTGGCTGTGTATATTTTTTTTTTCCCAAATGCTGTTTGTTCATCAGAGAAATCACAAGGTACATAAACCATCGGGAAACACAACCCATTCAAAGGAAGAAAATATGGGGGATAGAAATTATTCCTGAAGCAGTAGTAACAGGCAATAGATTTACTATAAAAAGACTTTAAAATAACTGTCATAAATATGCTTAAAGAGCTAAGGGAGAACTAATAAAATCAGAAAAATTATATATAAACAAAATTTGAATATAAAAAAAGAGATAGAAATTATGGAAAAGAGCCAAACAAATTCTAGAGCTAAAATATATAATAACTAAATGTAAAATTTCACCAGAGGCATTTATTAGCAGATTTGAGCAGGCAGAAAAATATCAGTGAGGTTGAAAATAGGACATTTAAAATTACCTATCAGAGGAGCAGAAAGAAAAACAAATTAAGGAAAGTGAACAGAGCCCAAGGGACTTATAGAACTCCATAAAGTCGAGTAAAATAAACATTTTGAGGATCACAGAAGGAAAAGAAAAGTGTAGAGAGATTATTTGAAGAAATAAAGGCTGGAAATGTTCCAAATTTGAGGCAAGACATAAATTTACATATCTAAGAAACTCTATGAACTTGAATTTGGATAATTGCAAAGAGACACACACCAAGACACATCATAATGAAACTATGGAAGTCTAAGCCAAACAGAAAATCTTGCAAGGAACCAGAGAAAAGTGTCTAGTCATTATAAAGTATCCTCAGTAAGATTATCACCAGAAACCTTGGAGGCCAGAAAGCAGCCAACTAAAATTATTCAAAGTGTTAAAAGAAAAAAACTGTCAACCAAGAATTCTGTAACTAGTAAAAGTGGCCTTCAAAAATGAGGGAGAAATTAAGACTCTCAGATAAACAAAAGCTGAGTAAATTCATTACCACTAATCCCATCAATAAGAAATGTTAAATGAAATCCTTCCAGTTGAAATGATAGGAGGCTAGACAGTAACTCAAAACCATATGAAGATTTAAAATTCTATGATAAAGGAGCAAATATAAAAAATAGCATTGTAACTTCTGTTTGTAACACTTTATTTTCTAAAAGATTTAAAAGGAAAATGTTTACAGTCATTACAAATTCATGTCAATGGATCCACAATATATAAGGATATAATTTGTGACATTATAACGTAAAAGGGATAGAGCAATAAATGAGTAGAATTTTTGTATGCAATTGAAGTTGACATCAATTTTAAATGGACTTTTATAATTTAAGATAGATGTTATATGGATCATGTTAATGGGTCCATAATATATAAAGATGTAATTTGTGACATTATAACATAAAAGGAAGAGACAGAGCAATAAATGAGTAGAATTTTTGTATGCAATTGAAGTTGATATCAATTTAAAATAGTCTTTTATAATTTAAAATAGATGTTATATGGAATCCTTATGTAACTACAAATAAAATATAGAATATTCAAAAAATAAAATAAGAGAATCAAGCTGTGTCACCACAAAAAAAGTCAACTAAACCTAAAGGAAAACAGTAAATGAGGAAATGAAGGACAAAAAAATGTATATGCAAAAAACAAATAATAAAATGCCAAAATTAAGTCTCTGAGGAGTTAAGTATAAATGGATTAACTCCTCAGGTAAAAGGTGCAGATTAGCAAAATGCATGAAAACAGCCAATAAAATGTGGTCCAACTATATTGTATTAACAAGAGACTCACTTTAGATATAAAGACAAAAATATGTTGAAATTGAAAGGCTGGAAAAAGGTATTCTGAAAGTAGTAACCAAAAAGAGCAATGACTGCTATACTAGTACCAGACAAAATTGACTTAGGTCAATAACTCTTATAAGACACAAAGAATGGCATTATATAATGAGAAAAAGTCCATTCACCCAAAAGACATAGTTACAGACACATGCCCAAATATCATAGTTCCAAAATATATGAAGAAAATGTTGAAAAATTTGAAAGGAGAAATAGACAGCTCTACAATAATAATTGGAGACATCAATAGCTCACTTTCAATAGAGAGAACCAGAAAGAAGATCAATAAAGAAAGAAAACCAGAACAACTATAACCCAACTGAATCTAACAGACATATATAGAATATTCTACCCAACAACAGCAATATGTACATTTTTCTTAAATGCACATGAACATTTTCCAGGATAGATTATATGTTAGGTCAAAAAACTAGTCTTATTGTTTGAAGAGTTTAAATTGTATATATATATATATTTTTTTTAGACAGACAGGGAGGGAGATGAGAAGCATTAACTCATACTTGTGTCACTTTAGTTATTCATTGATTGCTTCTCATATGTGCCTTGATCAGTGGGTTCCAGCCGAGCCAGTGATCTTTTGCTCAAGCCAGCAACCTTGGGCTCAAGCCAGTGATCTTGGGCTTCAAGCAAGTAACCTTTGGGCTCAAGCCAGCGACTATGGGGTGATGTCTACGATTCCATGCTCAAGCCGGCATCTCCGCACTCAAGGTGGCAACCTCAGGGTTTTGAACCTGGGTCCTCAGGTTGATGCTTTATCCACTGTACCACCACCCAGTCAGGCTAAATTGTATAAATTTGAAATGATTGAAATGATACATAATATCTTCTGATCACAATAGAATGAAACTAGAAACCAGTATCAAAAACAAACCCAGAAAACTTACACATATGTGGGTATTAATACTTCCATTAATACAACCAATGGGTCAAAAAGAAATCACTACTATTTGAGACAATGAGAATGAAAACACAACACACCAAAACTTACAGGGTGCAATAATAGCACTGCTAAGAGGAAAATTTATAACTGTAAATTCTTACGTTAAAAAAAATCCCAAACCAACAACATAACTTTACACCTTAAGTAACTAGAAAAAGAACCAAATAAACCAAAGCTAGCAGGAGAAAGGAAAAAATAAAGTTGGAACAGAAATGAATAAAATAGAGAATAGAAAATGTTAATAAAACCAAAAGTTGCTTTTGTGAAAAGGTTAACAATACTAATAAAACTTAACTAAATTGATTAAGAAATAAAAAAAGACTCAATTTACTAAAATTAGAAATGGAAGTGGGGCAAATTACTACTGATTTTATAGAAATAGAAAGAATTATATGTCCAATTATACAACTTGGATAACTCAGATGAGTTATCTAGAAATAGAAAACCTGAACAGATCTATAAGTAGTAAGGAGATTGAATCAGTAATTAAAACTCTCCTAAAGAAGAAAATCCCAGGAACACAGATCTCCATTGGCGAATTCTACCAAACATTTAAAGAAGAACTAACACTAGATCTTGCCAAACTCTTGCCAAAATTCTGAAGAGGAAGGAATACTACCTCACATACTCTATGAGGCCAGCCTTAGTCTGATATCAAACTCAGACAAACAACAACAAGAAAACTCTAGACCAAGGGTAGTCAACCTTTTTATACCTACCGCCCACTTTTGTATCTCTGTTAGTAGTAAAATTTTCTAACCACCCACCGGTTCCACAGTAATGATGATTTATAAAGTAGGGAAGTAACTTGACTTTATAAAATTTATAAAGCAGAGTTACAGCAAGTTAAAGCATGTAATAATAATTACTCACCAAGTACTTTATGTTGGATTTTTGCTAAGTTTGGCAGAATAAATCTTTATAAAACAAATTACTATAGTTAAATCTATCTTTTTATTTATACTTTGGTTGCTCCGCTACCGCCCACCATGAAAGTTGGAACGCCCACTAGCGGGCAGTAGGGACCGGATTGACTACCCCTGCTCTAGACCAATGTTTGTTATGACTATGCATGCAAAAATCCTTAACAAAACGTTAGCAAAACAAATTGAGAAACATATTAAAAGGTTTGTAAACAATGACCAAACCAACTATTCCTTGAATGCAATATAGTTCAACATACAAAAAAATAAATCAGTGTACTATACCACAATAACAGAATGAAGGAGAGAAACCCCACATGGTCATCTAGACGCAGAAAAAGCATTTGACAAAATTCAAGACCATTTACTAATTTAAAAAACTCAAACTAGAAACAGAAGGAAACTATATACCTCAACAATAAAGTCCATATGTGAAAACCACACAACTAACATCTGCCTTAGTGATAAAAGCCCAAAAGATTTTTTTTTTTTTGCTTTTATGTTCATGAATAAAACAAGGACATCTGCTTTTACCTCTCCTATTCAAAATAATATAGGAAGTACCAGCCAGAGCAATTAGGCAAGAAAAAGAAACTAAAGGCATCCAAACAGGAAAGGAAGACATCAAATTATCTGTGGATGCATGTTCTTAAATGCAGAAAATCTTAAAGATTATACAAAACTTAGAATAAGCTAAATCTGCAAAATTTCTGGATCATCAAAAATCAACTGTGTTTCTATACACTAACAGTGAACCATCTCAAAGGGATTTAAAAAAATCCATTTATAACATTAAAATGAATAAAATATTCAGGAATACACTTGAGGAAGTGAAAGACTTGTAGACTGGAAACCACAAAGTTGCTGAAAGAAATTAATGATGATATCACTATTTAAATGGAAAGTCATCGGTGTTCATAGATTGGAAGAATCAATATTGTTAAGATATCACTATTATCCTGAATTAGCTACAGATTCAGGACAATCCTTATTCACGTCCCTGCAATATATATTACAGAAATATCAAAATCCATCCCAAAATTTATGTGAAATCTCAAGAGACCCTGGATAGTGAAAACAATCTTGAAAAAGACAACAGAGTCGGAGTTACACTTCCAGATTTCAAACCTCAGCATGAAGCTATGGTAATCAAAACAATGGGGTGCTTGCATAAAAACAGATATAATGACAAATGGGATAGAACAGGGGCTCAGAAATAAAACCTGGTCAACTGATTCTCAATGAGGGTGCCAAATATTAAACGATGGAAGGACAGTATTTTCAACAAATGACGCTGGGAAAACGGCACATACATGCAAAAGAATGAAGTTACACCCTCTCCTTAGAGTTGACAATCCACAAATATTAACTCAAAATAGATCAAAGGCCTTAATGTAGGAACTAAAACTATAAAACTCTGACAGAAAACATAAGAGGAAAACGTTATAACATTGGATTTAGCATTGATTTCTTATATATGACACCAAAAACACAGGCAGCAAGAGAAAAAATAGGTAAATGGACTTCACTGAAATTTTAAAATGTTGTGCATCAAAGGACACTATTAACAGAGTGAAAGGCAAACCATGGAATGGGAGAAAATATTTACAATCATATATCTGACAAGAGGTTAATATCCAGAATACATAAAAAATGCCTACATGTCACAACAAAAGAACAACCCAATTAAAAATGAGCAAAGGACTTGAATAGATATTTTCCATCTGACCTCTGAGCACCTGAAAAGGTGCTCAACCTCACTCATCTCTGGGACAGTGTTAATCAACATCACAATGGGATGCAACTTCATGCCATTTGCATGGCTGGTATAAACAAGCAAAAAGAACAGCACTGCTAAAGACAGATAAATGGAAACCCTTGTGTGAATGTAACTGTCAGAACCATTGAGGAAGACAGTATGACAGCTCCTCAGAAAGTTAAACTTAGAATTACTATATGACCCAGTCATTTAAAAAATTAAATATATAAATTAGGGTGACATTGGTTAATAAAATGATACAGGTTTCAAGTGTCAATTCTACAATACACATCTGTATATTGCATTGTGTGTCTAGCACCCAACATCAAGTCTCCTTCCATCACCATGTATTTAACCCCCTTTACTACTCCCCACCCCTTTCCCTCTGGCGACCTCCATACTGTTGTCTGTGTCTGTGAATTTCTGTTTGTCTTGTTTGCTCATTTGTTGTTTTCACTTTTATAACCCACACAAGTGAAATCATATGGTTCTCGACTTTTTCGGTCTATTTATTTCGCTTTGCTAGACATTCTCAAGATGCATCCATGCTGTCGCAAATGGCATCATCTTACCTCTTCTTATGACGACCCAGCAATTTCACTCCTGGGTAAAAATTCCCAAAGAATTTAAAACAGGAACTTGACCAGATGCGTGTACAACATTGTCCACAGCAGCGTTAGTCACAACAGTCAGAAGGTAACAGCCCAAATGTCCATTAGTGGATGAATGGGTGAAGGAAATGTGGAAATTCTGACACATGCTACACTTAGATGAACTTTGCAAACATCATACTAAATGAAATAAGCAAAACACAAAAGAACAAATATTGCATGATGGCACTTACCGTATTTTTTGCTCCAGAAGATGCACCTGACCATAAAATACACCTAGGGTTTTAAGGAGGAAAATAAGAAAAAAAATATTCTGGACCAAATGGTGTGTTAAAATATTTAATAAAATACCATATTTTTCACTCCATAAGATGCACGAACATTTTCCCCTCCACTTTTGAGAGAAAAAAGTGCGTCTTATGGAGCGAAAAATACAGTATATGAGGCACCTAGAATAGTCAATTTACAGGGGTGAAGATGGTCCAGAGGTTAGCAGGGGCTGGGGTCAAGGGGCAAAGGGGGAGTTAGTATTGGTTGGGCACAGGGTTTCAGTTTGGAATGCTGAAGACGTCCTGGAGGGGACGGTAGTAAGGGATGCCCAGCTTGTTCAGGTTCCCGATCCCTCTGAACTGTGTGTCCCCTTAGAAATGGTTACAATAGCAACTTCTGTGCTGTGTATATTTCCCATTGCAAAAAAAGAAAATAAAGAGATGCCCTTCTATCCCGCCCTTTCTCATTCCTTGGTGCCCAAGTACATGAATGCCAGCTACTATCTGGTGTTTAATATTGGGTAGAAGGAAACGGTAACAGGCACAGAAAGACTGATGAATAAATTCTGCCTGGAAAGTGGATTTTTTTTTCCTTTAAAGAGACCTCACTAAAAGGATGACATTTGATCAATACCTTCACACAGGTTGAATTTTTCCATCTATTCACACAGGTTGAATTTTTTAAACAGCTTTGAGGTATAATTTACTTAGTATGAAATCCACCCACCTTAAGTGTGACATTTATAAAATTGATAGAGTTGTCAACCACATCACATCTAATTTTACAACATTAAACAAGAAACCTCATGCACAAGCTAGAGTCCTTTCCCTTTCTCATCCCAAGCCCCAGGCAACCACTAAACTACTTTAAATTTGTCTCCATAGATTTGCGTTTTCTGAACACTTCATAATAAATGGAATCCTATAACACACAGGCTTTGTGTAGGACTATCGTTGACAAACGCACCATGTCAACAAGTTCTATTATTCATGAGTTTGAAGGTTACATTTCACATGGCAAGCTTGGTGCCAAATAATGATTTGCAATTCTTTTTAATGGTGTGTCTTCAGATAACTAATGCTGCCAAAATCAGAGAGCCATTCTCTTCTCCTGATATTCCTGTTGTTTTATTATTCTACCCTACTATTCCTAGTTTTACTACTCACCCTTTTTCTTTCTTTCTTTCTTTTTTAAAGGGCTTAAGAGACTATACAGAAGAGTGTTTTCTTCCCACTTATTTTGTATAAATTCAAACTAATAAAAATCTAAGCTTAATTTTAAAAAGCTGTACTACTAATCAAAATTCTCGCAAAGTAAACCATGAGACAAAGTCTGCTCTGTGATTCACAGTCTTCTCCCACTGAGAAGAAAGCTGTGACATTGAGCTAGAAAATGTGTCCCAAATGGCACAGTCCAACCTCTGTCCCTTCCAGCTTGTCACAGGAGAACTGGTATGAGAGGGAGCAGTATGCGGGGAGTATGGGCACGGGCACTGGACGCCAGGGCTGGGTGACAGCTGCTTACCTGTCTCCATTATTCCAAAGAAGTCTCACCGCAGCTCTTCCTACTTTACAGAGAGGTTAAGCATCCTGTCTAAAGCCACACAAGTAGGAAATGGCAGAGTGAGGATTTGAACCCAGGGTGGGCTGTCTGTCTCCAAAGCCTAGGTTCTTAGGTACTATGATGTATGGCTGTGTTCCCTGACTTAAAAATAACATATATATAGAGGTAACTAAAATAAAAGGTATGTTCACACAACATGAATAACAAAGACAACAACCAGTCACCCTGAACCTTTCTTATAGGTCTGGAAATATATAAGGTCTACCGGGAAGTTCTGTCCGTTTTTGGAATAAAACAAAATACAAATTTTTCTTACCATCAATAAACTTTATTAAATAATATAATTGCCATTATTATTAATGATTTCTTGCCAGCGTGAGGGCAATTTGTATATTCCATTTTTGAAAAATGTTTTATCTTTTGATGCAAAAAATTGAACCAGTGATTGTTTGATATCTTCTTCATTTTTGAATTTTTTGCCCTTCAAAAAATTTTGTAAGGACAAAAACAAGTGATAGTCGGTATTATTCCTTCACCAAACACTTTCAATAAATTTCTACATGCTTCTGTAGCATTTCTTCCTTGTTGAAATTCGTAAAAATTACAGTGGCGTAAATGAACTTTATCAGTAGCCATGGGTACACTATGGCTTCACACATAAGACTAACATGAATCAACTTTGTTTTAGTTAATTTGCTACGTCAGTATGTATACATTAAGTGATAAAAATAGAGAGGCACACATGCGCCAAATAAATGTGCTTACATGTCGAAACTTGTTGTGATAGAAACGGACAGAACTTTCCGGTAGACCTTATATCAATTCACTTTTATCAACTTTCAGGTACTTAACACTGCATGAGGAAGAAATCAGACCTTGCCCTCCAAGAATTCTGACTTTCATGACAGAGCAGGGGACAGACACAGATCCAGGCAGCCTGGGCTCAGTGCCAAGGGGACAGGCTGGTCAGAGAATCGACCATCAGGGATTAAGCATTTCACTAGCTCCCGGAATTCCTTAGGCAAGTCCCCTCCGTTTCCAGTACCCAGGAAAACTATCTTTCAAGAAAAAGTGTAAAATAAAGGTATTATTGGATGAACAAAAACTGAAAATTTGTTCAAAACCCTTTCACTGAAATAACTTCTAAAATATGATGAGGGAAAATTTATCCCAAAAGGTCTAATATGAAAGGACAGAAAATGGTAAAATGTGTGTAAATTTAAACAGCAATTAATTGTGCAAAACAAAAACATAACTCTTTCATCTGTAGGGCTACAAAAATTAGTTCAGAATTGATAAAAAACACAAAAGGATACAAGATTGGAATGGAAGATTTAAAAATTCTAAGATTCTTATTTTATTTGAGGAAAAAAGTACATATTTATTAAGTTTATACTTATAAAATGAAATATAAATTAAAATTTTACAGTGCACTCACTAAAAGAACAGCAATACAATATGTAACCACCAAATTAGTTGAAGGGAAATTATGAAATGAGATAAAAAGAAAAAATATAATCCAAAGGAACTTATAACAAGAAAAAATTAGACCACAGAAAAGACTCCAAATATATCAGTAATAAGTATAGATGGACTAAACTTTCTAGTTAAAATACAGGCTGTCAGATTGGATAAAAATTAAGATTCAGGCCCCTGCTATATACAAGATGTAGCTAAAACATGAAAAGTTTTAGCTTAGATGAAAAGTTGAAAGAAAAATGATAAAGTACAGTATATCTAGCAAACACAAACCAAAATGTTATTATAACTACATTACTTTTAGACCAAATACAATTTATAAAAAAGAAATTACTGAGAGATGTATAGAATTTCTTAAGATTAATAAAAATTTCAATTTATTCACTCAATTAATACTTTTTAGAGTACACTATGTGCTAACCACGTATTTTAGACATCAGTGATACAGTCGTAAACAAAATAGAAAAATTCACAAAAAGTGAATTTAAAATTGTAAGTTTGTATATCTCTAATAACATACTTCAAACCCTAAATAGAAAAATACTGAATGAACTACAAGGCAAAATTGACAAATCCACCATAAAAATCGGAGATTTTTAAAAACACACCTCTGATAAATCAAACAGTGTGGAGGGGAAGAGTATGGTGACAAAAGACCTGAATGTCATGATGACAGGTGGGTGGAACAGACAGCTATAAAACTAAACACTAGAAGAGAAAACAACACATACACGTACCAGGCTGTACAGGAGAGCTCAATACATCTCAAGCAATAAATATCACACAACCTCATTCTTTGAACTCAAACTTAGAAATCAATAACTAAAGAGGAAATATAAAAATGTCCATATTTCTTGAATTTAGGAATAACTAATAAAATAAGAAAAATAATACAATAGAAAAGGTAAAACTGAATAAATATCAATTAATATTTACTGCTTTAAAGGATATGGAAGAGTGCTGATGACGTCAGAGTAATGGCGGGGTAGGAAGTGATACCGATAAATCTCCCCCAAAACTCAACAAGATCTTCAACCAGAAACAGAAAAACCTATCCTTGGAGCCTCCAGATGTTTCGCAATACACCCGAAGGTCTGGTCGAGCGAAAAATTGGCTAAATATATAACCAAACCCCGAAGGAAATAGGGAGTAAGAAATGCTCCGCCTTCCTCTCTAACCTAAACAGGGCGGCTTTCACTGGGAACTGAGAATATAGAAACTAAGGCAGGCAAAGGGGGTGAATAGATCCAGGCGCAGCACAAACGGCCAAACCAGGCTGTGGCACGGAGATCCAAGCCGAGGAAAAACTGTTCCTGTGGCAACCCGGGCAATACAAGCTAACACTGGCACCAAACCTAGACAAAGAAAGACAAGTGGGGCAGCCATTTTCCCCAATCCCCTGGTCTGCGCGTGCAGATAGTGGGCGAGAGAATCCTTCCAAAGCCCTGGGAGTGGGCGCCCATGTTATACCACAGAGAGGCAGAGTCAGAGGCCTTTGTGTGGACAGAAAGCAGAATCTCTGGACTTCCCCAGTGCCCTGGGAAAGCCACGCACAAGGAGGGAGCGAGAACTAATTCCAACGCTGGAACTTTTCCGTGTGGGCGGGGGTTTCACTCAGAGGGTGAGGCGGCCGGCATGATATCCAGGTTTGCGCGCGCAGATAGTGAGCGAGAGATTCCTCCGAGTGCCTCGGCAGTGTGCGCCCGTGTTATCCCACAGAGGGGCAGAGCCAGGGGCCTTTGTGTGGGCAAAAAGCGGAATCTCGGGCCGCCCCAGCACCTTGAAAAAAGCCATGCACGGGGACGGAGCAAGAGCCAGTTCCAACGCTGGTACTTTTCCGTGCAAGCGGGGGTTTCACTCAGAGGGTGAGACTTCCGGCCTGATATCCTGGTCTGTGCACGCAGATAGTGAGCGACAGTTTCCTCCAAGTGCCCTGGGAGTGGGCGCCCGCCCATGTTACCGGACAGAGTGGCAGAGCCAGAGGTCTTTGAGTGGGCAGAAGCCCCGCCTGATTATGCTAGCAGCTCTGACTGACTGAGCCTTACCCAGAGCCCTGTGCTGAGTGGGAATAGAGTGGGGAATTGCCAGCTCTTTGAGCCTCTTACTATCCAGGCAGAGGCAGCAGCAACCCCATAGCTGGATTATCAGGCTACAATTGAGGAAGGAAAGACTAGGAGAAAGGCTCCAGGAACACGGACTCTCTCACTGTCGGAGCCTATAAATGCTAATGAGGCTCGATTGCCAACGAGACTAAAGCACAATACATGACATTGCCATAGAGACTTATCAACTGCAAACCTCTACCTGAGTGTGCCAAAGGGGCAGAACCCGGGGTACAGAGTCACCGACCAGGAAGAGGGAGAGAAATGAAAAAGCAAGAAGATAACCTTTCAAAATCAAGAATAATCTGCAGACTTTATAACCTATCCCATTTTATTATATTTGTTCATTTGTTTCTCTTATCTTCATTCTTGATATTTTTTTTTCATCCTCCAATTTGGTCGTTTAACTCTCTGCTGGTCTTACTCTCTCCTCTCCTTGAACTACACTACGCATAAGTGTTACATCTCCCATTATCTTTTCTTTCCTCTTCCTTTCTCTCTATGAGGGTTGCACTCCAAAACCCTTAACTCTCTCTCTCTCTCTCCTCTTTTTTCTTTTTTCTTCTTTTAGTGGTTCCCTCTTTTTTCTCTCTCTCTCTCTTTCTATTCTCCCTCTATATTAGTTTCTTCCTTTCTCCTTTACGTCTCCTCTCATTCAAACCTCAATAACAAACAAATTATCTTATCTGGGACTCAAACTTATGTTTGTGGCATTTTGGGGGATTTTACTTCACCTTTTTAACTCACTAGCAGTGCTGCCATCCCTGGCTCTCCATTTTATCTAGTTCTTGTTCCACTAAATACAATAGTAATTTTTTAATTTGTCCCCCCATTTTCCTGTTTTCCTCTTATTCCTCTCATCATAACTCTTAGTCAACCAACACCTAAAAGCAAATCATTTTATTCTTGACCCAAATTTTTTCCTTATTTGCTTTTTGTGGGTCCATACCCCCTTTTTTTTTCTTTCTTTTTTTTTTTTTTTGCCCCTTTATTACTTTTCCCCAATTCAGGCCCTCCATTACAGGCATTGTTTGTTCTATTTCATACAATATAATTCACAGTTCACCACAAGATTTTCTCAAGAAAGAGGGGAGAGGAGAGGAGAGGAAAAAAGGAGGGGGGTATAATTTCCTTTTTTAAAATTTTTATTTTATTTTATTTTTCTTTATTTCATTATTAATTTAAAAAAACACAACTTTTTTTCATTTTTTATTTTTTTAACTTGTTATTCTTTATTAAATCTCATTAATACTATCAACAAAACCACCCTCAGATGCCATTAAGGAAGAGAAAATCCAATATCATGGATACAAAAGAAAGAGAGGTAACACAGCTAGATGAGGAAAAATCTATGGAGAAAAAATTTAATATATTGGAAACCTTGGAGCTAAATGACAGAGAATTCAAGATAGAAATCCTAAAAATCCTCCAAGATATACAAGAAAACACAGAAAGGCAATTTAGGGAGCTCAGAAAACAACTCAATGAACACAAAGAATATATTTCCAAGGAAATTGAAACTATAAAAACAAATCAAACAGAGATGAAAAATTCAATTCACGAGCTGAAAAACGAGGTAACAAGCTTAACTAATAGAACAGGCCAGATAGAAGAGAGGATTACTGAAATAGAAGACAAGCAACTTGAGGAACAACAGAGAGAAGAAGAAAGAGACTCAAAAATTAAAAAAAATGAGATAGCCCTACAAGAATTATCTGACTCCATCAAAAAGAATAACATAAGAATAATAGGTATATCAGAGGGAGAAGAGAGAGAAAATGGAATGGAGAACATACTCAAACAATTAATAGATGAGAACTTCCCAAGCTTGTGGAAAGAACTAAAACCTCAAGTCCAAGAAGCAAACAGAACTCCGAGTTTTCTTAACCCCAACAAACCTACTCCAAGGCACATCATAATGAAATTGGCACAAACCAACGGCAAAGAAAAAATTCTCAAGGCAGCCAGGGAAAAGAAGAATACAACATATAAAGGAAGGCCCATTAGATTATCATCAGATTTCTCAGCAGAAACTCTACAAGCTAGAAGAGAGTGGACCTCAATATTTAAAGTCCTGAAAGAGAGGAACTTTCAGCCATGAATACTATACCCATCAAAGCCATCCTTCAAATATGAAGGAGAAATAAAAACATTCACAGATACAGAAAAGATGAGGGAATTTATCATCAGAAAACCCCCAGTCCAGAAATTACTAAAGGGGGTTCTCTAATCAGATACAAAGAACAAAAAAACCCCACAAAGCCACAAGTAAAAGCTCCAAGAAGAACACAATAAACTCATATTTAAACTGTGACAACAACAAAAGAAAAGGGGGGGGGGAGGATGAAGATTAACAGTAGCAAAGGACTATGGAGTGCAAAAGTACTCACAAAATAGTGTGCTACAATGAACAGGGTAGGAACCCTTTTCATTACTTAAAGGTAACCACCATTGAAAAAACCACCACAGAAGCACATAAGATAAAAAAGATAGCAACAGAGGAAAGATGTATGGAATACAAGCAAATAAAAACAAAAGATAGAAAAACAAAAGAGAAAGATCAAACAAGACACAAAACTAACAGAAAGCAATATATAAAATGGCAATAGGGAACTCACAAGTGTCAATAATTACACTAAATGTAAACGGATTAAACTGTGCCAATAAAAAGGCACAGAGTAGCAGAATGGAATAAAAAAGAAAATCCAACTGTATGCTGCCTACAGTAAACTCATCTAAGTAACAAGGATAAAAACAAATTCAAAGTGAAAGACTGGAAAACAATACTCCAAGCAAATAACATCCAAAAAAAGCAGGCATAGCAATACTCATATCTGATAATGCTGACTACAAGACAGCAAAAGTACTCAGAGACAAAAATGGCCATTTCATAATGGCTAAGGGGACACTGAATCAAGAAGACATAACAATTCTTAATATATATGCACCAAACCAAGGAGCACCAAAATATATAAGACAGCTACTTATTGATCTTAAAACAAAAACTGACAAAAATACAATCATACTTGGAGACCTCAATATACCGCTGATGGCTCTAGATCGGTCATCCAAACAGAGAATCAATAAAGATATAGTGGCCTTAAACAAAACACTAGAGCACCTGGATATGATAGACATCTACAGGACATTTCATCCCAAAGTGACTGAGTATACATTTTTCTCCAGTGTACATGGATCATTCTCAAGAATTGACCATATGTTGGGCCACAAAAACAACATCAACAAATTCAGAAAAATCGAAGTTGCACCAAGCATATTTTCTGATCATAAAGCCTTGAAACTAGGATTCAACTGCAAAAAAGAGGAAAAAAATCCCACAAAAATGTGGAAACTAAACAACATACTTTTAAAAAATGAATGAGTCAAATAGAAATATGTGCAGAGATCAAAAGATATATACAGACAAATGAAAATGACAATACGACATATCAGAATCTATGGGATGCAGCAAAAGCAGTGATAAGAGGGAAGTTCATATCACTTCAGGCATATATGAACAAACAAGAGAGAGCCCAAGTGAACCACTTAACTTCATACCTTAAGGAACTAGAAAAAGAAGAATAAAGACAACCCAAAACCAGCCGAAAAAAGGAGATAATAAAAATCAGAGCAGAAATAAATGAAATAGAGAACAGAAAAACTATAGAAAAAATTAATAGAACAAGGAGCTGGTTCTTTGAAAAGATCAACAAAATTGACAAATCCTTGGCAAGACTTACCAAGAAAAAAAGACAAAGAACTCATATTAACAAAATCCAAAATGAAAGAGGAGAAATCACCACGGACACCGTAGACATACAAAGAATTATTGTAGAATACTATGAAAAACTTTATGCCACTAAATTCAACAACCTAGAAGAAATGGTTAAATTCCTAGAACAATACAACCTTCCTAGACTGAGTCAAGAAGAAGTAGAAAGCCTAAACAGACCTATTAGTAGAGAAGAAATAGAAAAAACCATTAAAAACCTCCCCCAAAATAAAAGTCCAGGCCCTGACGGCTATACCAGCGAATTTTATCAAACATTCAAAGACTTGATTCCTATTCTACTGAAAGTCTTCCAAAATATTGAAGAAGAAGCAATACTTCCAAAAACATTTTATGAGGCCAACATAACCCTCATACCAAAACCAGGCAAGGATGGCACATAAAAAGAAAACTACAGACCAATATCTCTAATGAATACAGATGCTAAAATACTAAACAAAATACTAGCAAATCGAATACAACAACATATTAAAAAAATAATACATCATGATCAAGTGGGATTCATCCCAGAATCTCAAGGATGGTTCAACATACATAAAACGGTTAACGTAATACACCATATCAACAAAACAAAAACCAAAAACCACATGATCTTATCAATAGATGCAGAAAAGGCTTTCGATAAAATACAACACAATTTTATGTTTAAAACTCTCAACAAAATGGGTATAGAAGGAAAATATCTCAACATGATAAAGGCCATATATGATAAACCATCAGCTAACATCATATTAAATGGCACTAAACTGAAGGCTTTCCCCCTTAAATCAGGAACAAGACAGGGTTGTCTACTCTCTCCACTCTTATTTAATGTGGTACTAGAGGTTCTAGCCAGAGCAATCAGACAAGACAAAGAAATAAAAGGCATCCATATCGGAAAAGAAGAAGTAAAGGTATCACTTTTTGCAGATGATATGATACTATACATCGAAAACCCCAAAGAATCCACAAAAAGACTACTAGAAACAATAAACCAATACAGTAAGGTCGCAGGATGCAAAATTAACATACAGAAGTCAATAGCCTCTATATGCCAACAATGAAACAATTGAGAATGAACTCAAAAGAATAATCCCCTTCATGATTGCAACAAAAAAATAAAAATACTTAGGAATAAACATAACAAAGAATGTAAAGGACTTATATAATAAAAACTATAAACCATTGTTAAGGGATATCGAAAAAGATATAATGAGATGGAAGAATATACCTTGTTCTTGGTTAGGAAGAATAAATATAATCAAGATGGCCATATTACCCAAAGCAATATACAAATTTAATGCAATTCCCATCAAAATTCCAATGACATTTTTTAAAGAAATAGAGCAAAAAATAATCAGATTTATATGGAACTATAAAAAACCCCGAATAGCCAAAGCAATCCTAAAGAAAAAGAATGAAGCTGGGGGCATTACAATACCTGACTTCAAACTCTATTATAGGGCCATGACAATCAAAACAGCATGGTATTGGCAGAAAAATAGACACTCAGACCAATGGAACAGAATAGAAAGTCCAGAAATAAAACCACATATATAGAGTCAAATAATTTTTGATAAAGGGGCCAACATCACACAATGGAGAAAAGAAAGCCTCTTCAATAAATGGTGCTGGGAAAACTGGAAAGCCACATGCAAAAGAATGAAACTGGACTACAGTTTGTCCCCCTGTACTAAAGTTAACTCAAAATGGATCAAAGATCCAAACATAAGACCTGAAACAATAAAGTACATAGAAGAAGACATAGGTACTAAACTCATGGACCTGGGTTTTAAAGAGCATTTTATGAATTTGACTCCACAGGCAAGAGAAGTGAAGGCAAAAATTAATGAATGGGACTACATCAGACTAAGAAGTTTTTGCTCAGCAAGAGAAACTGATAACAAAATAAACAGAAAGCCAACTAAATGGGAAATGATATTTTCAAACAACAGCTCAGATAAGGGCCTAATATCCAAAATATACAAAGAACTCATAAAACTCAACAACAAACAAACAAACAATCCAATAAAAAAAATGGGAAGAGGATATGAACAGACACTTCTCCCAGGAAGAAATACAAATGGCTAACAGATATATGAAAAGATGCTCATCTTCTTTAGCTATTAGAGAAATGCAAATCAAAACTGCAATGAGATACCACCTCACACCTGTTAGATTAGCTATTATTAACAAGACAGGTAATAGCAAATGTTGGAGAGGCTGTGGAGCAAAAGGAACCCTCATACACTGTTGGTGGGAATGTAAAGTAGTACAACCATTATGGAAGAAAGTATGGTGGTTCCTCAAAAAACTGAGAATAGAACTACCTTATGACCCAGCAATCCCTCTACTGGGTATATACCCCCAAAACTCAGAAACATTGATATGTAAAGACACATGCAGCCCCATGTTTATTACAGCATTTTTCACAGTGGCCAGGACATGGAAACAACCAAAAAGCCCGTCAATAGATGATTGGATAAAGAAGATGTGGCACATATACACTATGGAATACTACTCAGCCATAAGAAATGATGACATCGGATCATTTACAGCCAAATGGTGGGATCTTGATAACATTATACGAAGTGAAATAAGTAAATCAGAAAAAAACAGGAACTGCATTATTCCATACGTAGGTGGGACATAAAAGTGAAACTAAGAGACATTGATAAGAGTGTGGTGGTTACGGGGGGGGGGGGGGGAGGGGGGAAAGGGAGAGGGAAAGGGGGAGGGGGAGGGGCACAAAGAAAACTAGATAGAAGGTGACAGAGGACAATCTGACTTTGGGTGATGGGTATGCAACATAATTGAACGACAAGATAACCTGGACTTGTTATCTTTGAATATATGTATCCTGATTTATTGATGTCGCTCCATTAAAAAAATAAAATTATTTAAAAAAAAAAAAAAAAGGATATGGAACTGACAAATTATCCAAGAACAAAGAAGAAATATATATATATAATGATATATATATATATTCCAACCATATATTAGAAATGCAAATGAGACATAACCACCGATATAGTAGAGATTTAAAAGCAATAACAGTTATGAACATTATACTAATTAATTTCAAAATCTAGATGAAATGGAAGACTTCTTGTAAAAAATATAAACTCTGCCTGACCAGGCGGTGACGCAGTGGATAGAGCATCCGATTGGGACACGGAGGACCCAGGTTCGAGACCCCGAGCTCGCCAGCTTGAGCACGAGCTCATCTGGTTTGAGCAAAGCTCACCAGCTTGAGCCCAAGGTCTCTGGCTCGAGCAAGGGGTCACTTGGTCTGCTGTAGCCCCCCTGTCAAGGCACATATGAGAAAGCAATTAATGAACAACTAAGGTGTCCCAACGAAAAACTAATGATTGATGCTTCTCATCTCTCTCTGTTCCTGTCTGTCTGTCCCTATCTATTCCTCTCTCTGACTCTGTCTCTGAAAAAAATAACAAACAAAAAAAAACACACAAAAAAATATAAACTATAATAGTTGGATTAAGAAAAAATGTAGTACTATTAAAAAATTAAGCAGCTAATTTACAATAACTTCCCTGTAAGCATACCCAGGCTCAGATGGTTTTATAGAACCATTCTATGAAACATGAAATGAATTATAATGTCATACAAACTCTAACAAGAATAGAAAAGAGGAAACACTTCCCAAATCTGTTTATGAAATTAGCATAACCTTGACACCAAAACAGGGAAGGCTATTATAGGAAATAAAAAAACTGTAGGCCAATCTTACTCATCAACATAAATGTAAAATTCTTTAAAAATATGACATTAAAAACATATATATATATACACACACACATATATATATATATATATATATATATATATATATAATACTGAGTATTAAAAGTCAGATTTGTCCCAAGTAAAACCAAGTCAAGTTCATCCCAGTAATGCAAAGTTGGTTTAATATTAGAAGCCATTAATCCATTGTACCCCTCTACTTAATTGAAAATGAAAAACCATATGATCTTATCAAGAGATACAGATAAAATATACCAAATAATTTAATATCCAGTTATTTTAAAATACTTTTTTTAAATTAGCAAACTAGAAATAAAAATAAACTTTCTGAAACTGATAAAGATAATTTCCCTCTCATAAAAATACATGTGTACACACACACTCTCACACACACACTGTATGTAAGACAAAAATGCTAGAAGTTTTACTTAAAAAATATGTAGCAAGGTAAGGATACCATCACCAGTTCTATTTAACGTTATATAAAGGGAAGCAACCTGAGCTACTATACAAAAAAAGAAAAATTACTTGAAAGAAATTAAACTGTCATTAGTTGCATATAAATGTGACTGAATTGCATAGAATGCCCCCCAAATATCTAAAAAAATTTATTAGAATTAATAAGAGTTCATCTATTCACTCAGTACATAGTTATTGAACACCTACTATACGCAGAACACTATTCTCAGTGCTGAAGATAGGGTACCAAACAAAACAGACAAAATCCCTGTCCCAATTTAGCTTACCTTCTTGTAATGGAAAACATACAAAATATAAAAAGGTTATCAGGAAATGACAGGGACAGAGAAAGACGGAAGTAGGAAAAAGGTAAGTCCTGGGGCAACATGTACAGAGAGTTTACCAACCTAATTCCTAAGTACTAGCAAATTCTTAGAAAATGTAATAAATAATAATGTTATTTATAATAGTAACCAATTATGTTACCTATGTAACAGTAACTAAAAGATGTACAAGAAAATCTTGGAGTATTTAGCAAACTCTGTTGAAAGACATTCACAGATCTAATCAACAGCATGATACCATTATTCATGGGTTGGAAGACTATGATCAAGATTCATTTCTCCTTATATAGCTTCAATGTAATTCCAGTCATTCCATGCTTTTATATAATTTGATAAGCCATTTCAAAATGTGTACATGGAAAGGCCAAGAATGGACAAACACTCCCGAGAAAGAAAAACCAAGCCACAGCAGGAGGGTAGATTTACGCATCCAGCGATTAAAGTTATTACATAGTGATAGTCAGGAAGGTACCGCCTAGTTAACATGCTGCTTGCTAACAGGACCCAGAGCCCTGAAGCGGAGTCGCACTTAAATGGACACTTGACATGTGATGAAACAGACCCTGTAAATCACTGGGAATGGAGTATGGAAGGCAACAGACCATTAGAAAATCTGAGTATCTATTTGGACAAAAGTGAATTTGAAGTCCCACTTCACTCCACGCTTTAAAATAAATTCCAAATGCTGACCTGTGGTGGCGCAGTGGATAAAGCGTTGACCTGGAAATGCTGAGGTCGCCAGTTCGAAACCCTGGGCTTGCCTGGTCAAGGCATATATGGGAGTCGATGCTTCCAGCTCCTCTCCCTCTTCTCTCTCTCTCTGTCTGCCTCTCTCTCTCCTCTCTAAAATGAATAAATAAAAAAATAAATAAAAATTTAAAATAAATTCCAAATGGATTCAACAGAGAAGATGAGCCTATAAAAATTTTAGAATATAATACAGGAGAAGAGACATAGAAACATTAACCATAAAAAATGTTGCTACATTTGACTATATTAAAATTAATAATTTTCATCTGTGAAAAGATTACCCACTGGGAGACACCACAAATATGAGATGTTTGAAATATTTATATCTGACACAGTTTTAGTGCCCTGGCTATAAGAATCAGGAGGCAGAGGACAAGTAGCCCAAAAGAAACATAACAAGAGAGTCGGACAGAACATCACCAAAGAGGCAAAATAGTGGCAATAAACATTGGGAAATTGCTTAAGAAAGTGTGAATTAATCCTGCGAGATAGCATTCCGTACTTCCTGAAAACTGAGAAATGAGAATGTTAAACATGATCAAGTGTCACTTAAAACAGGAGAAACAGCTCTTACACAGTGAAGAATACACTGTTGCATGCACGCCGGGAAAACGTGTTATCTAGCAAGGTGAAGTGTGCAGCCTCCACAGAGCAACTATAAATCCACTCCTGAATGTGTACCTGGGAGGCACTCTTGTGTATCTACATCAAAGAACATATAAAAATGTTCACAGATGGGAATATAAAATGGTGCAGCCACTCTGGAAAATAGTTTGGCCGTTTCCTACAAACCATGTGCTTACCACACACAAGCTATTACACACTTGGGCATTTATCCCACAGAAATAAAAACATGTTTACACAAAACCTGTACTCAAATGTTCACAGTAGGTTTACGAACTAGCCCCAAACTGGTAACAACCCAAATGTCCTTCACAGGTGAATGGTTTAATGGCAGTACGTCTATGCCTCGGACTGCTACCCAGGAAGGAAGGAGCTATTGGTGCATGCAACACCTTGAATAGACCTCAAGGGAATTATGATGGGTGACAAAAAAGGCCAACTCTAAATGGAATCACACTGTATGATCCATTTATATAGCAGATTTGAAATGACAAAATTATAGCGACAGAGAAGAGATCAGGAGCCACCGGAGTGAGAGAAGGAGAAGGGGGAAGTGGCTGTGACTAGAAGAACAGCATAAGGGGGTACTGCGACAGAACTTCTCTGTGTCTTGGAGGTGTGATGAAGTTTCAGAGAAGCAAACGCACACACATGCATGTGCACACACGAGTGTAGGAACACTGGTGACGTCTGAATAAGGAAAATGGGTATGTCAGGGTGAGTTTCCCAGCTGTGATATTGTACTACAGTCATGCTAGATGTTACCCACTGGGAGAAACTGGGAGAAACTGGGAGAAGGACATGGAGATCTCTTTGCATTATTTCTTACAACTGCATGTGAGTGTACAATAAGCTCAAAATAAAAAGATTTGAAAATGTTCATAGAAAAACTGTTTTAATAATAATAATAAAAAATCCCTGAATAAAATTTAGATGTTATTTTGACAGGAGAATGGGTGAATAAATCATGATATACAAAGTGGGGCTAAAGTAGATTCACAGTTGTTTCTATATAAATAGTACTAGCATAATAAATAACAGGAATAAACTGCTTTGCATACTCAGAACCGTAAACTTTTGCCCACCTGTATTTATGTACCAGAAAACTATACATGACCATCAACATGAGTTAATCTCAAAAAAATTGTGGGAACAAGATATTTGCAGAAGTCACATGATTCCATATATGGTCATAAACAGGAAAAATGTAAAGAAATATTATGGTTAAGGATGCCTACGTATATGGTAAAGTTTTTAATTATTTTTTTAGAGAGAGACAGGGAGGCCCTTTGCTCAGTGGGGGAGTGTCAGCCTGGCGTGTGGAAGTCCTGGGTTCCATTCCCAGTCAGGGCAACAGAAGAAGCAACTATCTGCTTCTCCACCCCTCTTCCTTCCCCCTTCCCACTACTGCAGCCATGGCTTGATTGATTTGAGCGTCTACGGCAGGGGTCCCCAAACTTTTTACACAGGGAGCCAGTTCACTGTTCCTCAGACCATTGGAGGGCCGGACTATAAAGAAAACTATGAACAAATCCCTATGCACACTGCACATATCTTATTTTAAAGTAAAAAAAACAGAAAGGGAATAAATACAATATTTTAAATAAAGAACAAGTAAATTTAAATCAACAAACTGACCAGTATTTCAATGGGAACTATGCTCCTCTCACTGACCACCAATGAAAGAGGTGCCCCTTCCGGAAGTGCGGCGGGGGCCGGATAAATGGCCTCAGGGAGCCGCATACGGCCCGCGGGCCGTAGTTTGGGGACCCCTGGTCTACGGCCATACCACCCTGAACGCGCCTGATCTCATCTGATCTCGGAAGCTAAGCAGGGTCGGGCCTGGTTAGTACTTGGATGGGAGATTGATTTAAGCAAGTTGGCCTCAGGTGCTAAAATAGCTCAGTTGCCTAGCAACAAAGCAGCAGCCCCAGATGAGCCAAGCATCACCCGGTAGTGTCTTGCGGGGTGGATCCTGGTCCAAGTGCAAGCAGGAGTCTGTCTCCCTGCCTCCCCTCTCCTCAGGGAGAGAGACTGAGAGACAGGAACATCGAAATGTTCCTCCATGTGCCCCAACTGGGGACCCAACCAGCAACCTCCATGCCTCAGGACAATACTTCAACCAACCAAGAAGAAGAAGATAGTCTATTCAGGATGCAGTTACATCAAGGAGGCAGGAGGCAAGACATAAGATCAGAAAACAGACTTGGGACCAACAGTCTTCAGTGCTTCTTTATCCACCATCCAGCTTGTTTTTCTTTACACTTTACACTTACAGTATATTCTTTTGTATGTATTCAATATTTAAATTTAAAAAACAGAACAGCCTACTGGGATAGAAAGCTACTGGGGAAAGGCAGAGAGCATGAGAGAGACTATAGGATCTATGAAAATATGGCATTAGTAGTACAATCAAGTTCCAATTCCAAAATCCTATATGGGAATGCAATAAGAAGAATAAACAATCTGTATTCCCTTTAAAATGGTAATAGACACACACACATAAACACTCTGCTTTGGCATGAGAATACTTTTAGTTTCTCTGTAATAGAGTCAGTAACATGAAAAAGCTCACCTTCAGATAACAGGAAGATGACAGTAGTACAGAAAACTAACATGCACATGGTCTTGTTCACGGGCTCTACAGGCACTCTCTGTGGGTGTGCGCTTGGGGTCCCATAGTACAGCTGAGACCCTCGGGGAAGGAGTCTCACATAGAAAACAGGGTTAACATAGCAGTTCTCATTTTTTGTTCCCAAGACCACTTTAAAATCCTTAAAGATTATGAAGGACCTCACAGATCTATTGTTTATGTGGATCATTACATCTATCAATATTTCCTATGTATTAACTGAAGTAACAATAAGAAAACTATTGCACATTAATACCAAATTTTACAACACATAATATATATTGCAAAACAAAATAATTAACAAGAGCAGCATTGTTCCTGTTAAATTCAGCATTTAACAGAAGACAGCTGTATTCTTGTACCTGCTTTAGCATTTACTCTGTTGCAAGGCACTGCTTTGCATGAAGAGAATTCACTTTTACACAAATAAGAGCTAAAAAGAAAGGACATTGGGGCCCCCCTGAAGGGTCTTGGGGTCCCCCAGGGATCCTCGGACCACACTTTAACAAACACTAGACTAAAATCTTCCAGGTTCCAGACTGCAAACTAAACACATGTCCATCTTCTGCTTCTTACACCAAATTGAAATAAATTATGAAAATTTTATTAGATAAAAATGTGTGGTTGCATTTAAAAACTAGGTGTATGTGCATGAGGGGTTGGAGGGCTCACTGAAGGAGAGTTCTAGCATGAACAATTGGAATGGCCTTAAAAAAAAGTCTCGTGCATGAGGACCAGGGAGGCCAGAGCCTGTAGGTGACCCAAAACCAATGAGGCGGTGCCAATGAAGCTGAGGCAGTCCAGGCAGAAAAGTCCTTGTGCATCGTTCCTGCTCCCCCTCAGGGATCCATGAGGATCTGGATCCCTGTTGGTCATGAGGCGCTGACAGCTAAGGGGCGAGACAGCACTTCCAGCACCGGGAGAACGGGGTGCCCGCGCACAGAATACCGACCACTGCACCTGCCACTGGGCCCAGCCTTGCCCACTCTAACCACGCAGTTCATTCCAAACCACACCACCAGCTATGGTCTCACAGGGTAATGACAATGGAGAGTTTAGCAGGGAAGTTAACTGGATAAACACACACTCAAAAATCATCCAATATTGGAAGCAATTCAGGAAAATCATTCAATATTAAGAGAGGCAACAAACTCATCCAATGGCAAAATGTCTCTCTGAGAACAAAAGAATAGATATGGCACTCAGGAGGACTTTTTAAAAAAAGATGATTAATATGGCCAGAGAGAACCTTTACAAAACAAGCACACTGTTTATCAACTTCTTGGAGTGAAAAGTGTAATTGATGGGGGAAATTCTCACTGGCTGGACAGAATAGCCAAATAAACACTGAGGAGGAACTGGTGAGCTGGAAGACTGAGTCAAGGAATTCTTTCAGAATGCAGCCAAAGGGACAGTAAGATAAAAAGGATGAAAGGTAGGTTAAAAAATGTGAAAGATCCAGAAACCAACAAGTTCCCAATGGAAGTTCTGCAGAGGGTGAGAACCAATATGGAGAGAGAGCAGTGAGGGAGGGAACAATAACTGAGACAGATGGTGGAGTTTGAGAGAGAAGAGTGTTGAGCGAGATAACAGCAAGGCACGTGTTAGACTCCAGCATCTGCTAGGAAACGCAGGCGGATACCCACACAGAGATAAAAGTCAGGTTGCGATGAGAGACTGAATATGCAGATGAACAGTGGCCAGCCTGCCCCAAGATCTGTTGCAACAGCCCAGGAAATCATCCTAGTATCTAGAATAACCCTCCTTGGAAGCCAGACAGCTTTCTCTAAGTCAGACTCAGAGGAAGTCAAACAGTATTAATCCTTGATAACTTACAGCTTCCCTAATTTTGCCTCTGTTCCAATTTAGGACCAGAAATCAAAATATATACTCCAACAATCACACAGGATGCCTCGCACTGGTCCGCCCGCCCCAGCTGCCTCCTCACAGGACAGCCTGCAGGCAGGCTCACAAGGGCTCCCTTTCTCCACTGGGAAGCTCCCCACTCTCCACCTGAGTCTGCCAGAACGTGAGTGCTGGTGGCTGCCTCCCAGCTGCAGCAAGAGCTGAATGAGTGAGCTCTGCTTGTTCTATCAATAGTTTCTGGTTCTTGTGACTTCCAGTTATTTTCACTGAGCCCCATCTGCGCCATGCACTACATGGACCCCAGGCTTCGATCAGGTGTGGTGCCCACAAAGGCTGCTGTCCCCTCCCCCACACAGCACCTGGCCCACACCCTGCCTTCTCCGTGTGGAACTCCTGGGCTATGAATTCTCAGTTTGGCACATGAATTTTGTTACTGGCTCATATTTGTTGGCATTCTTGGT
Organism: Saccopteryx leptura; assembly: GCF_036850995.1. Classification (NCBI taxonomy): domain Eukaryota; kingdom Metazoa; phylum Chordata; class Mammalia; order Chiroptera; family Emballonuridae; genus Saccopteryx; species Saccopteryx leptura. Next base: position 158,958,330 of record NC_089508.1, on the reverse strand, counting down.
GGAATCACGTTATTCCTTCCCATCTCTTTGGTATTGTTTGTGTCTCTTTGTGTTGTGGTGTCTAAGGGTTGTTTGTCATAAGAAAGAGACTTCTAAGACAGAATGCAGGCAAAGGCCTTAGAAGGTGGTTTGAATCGGCCTCACAGAGTTTTCAGTTCTCACCAGATCAGCCTCCACTGGACAAGCTTTGCTGTGAACCACCAACACAGCCAGGTAAGGTTTTCTTTCGATTTTGTGTCCTGAGAACTTGGCTTTGATCTAGAGTGTTTTCTTTGTTTTTCCACTTGCCAGGAGCACTGACTGCTGAGTCCACATTAGGAGGGACAACTCTCAGGTCGGGGACATGAACCATAGGGCGCATAAGCATTCCACTCCTGCCCAGCGCCTCCAGCTCCCGCAGGCTGTCCAGGTCCAAACTCCTCCTCCACCTGGAAACCTTGCTTTGTAGATGGCCTCTGACTAACACTCCAATTTTTGTGTCTATATCTTTTGAACTGGCCTAACTTTACCAAGAGTGATCTAGGCCTTCGAAGGTTACCTTTGAGAACATTTAAACAAAACTGTTCATTTGCAAAGTGCCTTGGAAAATAAAGGCAGTAAGATTTTACAAGCCCAATAAGCAGCGTTTTTTGATTGTCACACAAGGGCCTCCAATTGAAATTCTGAATGGACAATCGCTTCACTAAAAGATTCTCCGGCCAAAGCTAAGAAAACTGCAAACTTGCAAGAACAAAGGAGACTCAGTTCCCTAGTAAATCCTCCCTCTTCTGCTCGGTTGCGTTTCTATATCCGGACTCCCTCCTCTCCCCTTGTCCTTGGACCATTCTCCTTCCACACCTCTTCCCCACCTCCCCATGTCCACACCCCTGTCTTCTTCCAACCACTTTCCTAAAACCCCCAAATGCCACTTGCCTTTGAGGACCCACCCTCCCCTGACCCTGGGGTATAGGCCACTGCAGAACTCAAGCCTTGGGCTCGAGTTGAATTAAGAGAGAATAAAAATTTGTGTAAACCCACACAAGAATAGCAAACATTAATAGAAGAACTCAGAATTCTTTGGGTATGGATGACCTACAATCCTATAGGATTACCTCACCTGTACCAGCCTGTACACACGACGGGCAAAACCTCAGATACCAAAGTCTTGGATGCCAAAAGCTAACTGGATTTGAGCTGGGAAAGATTCATGCAGGGTCCTTTCTCCACAACAAACCTGAGAGGGAAGAGGTGGGGGGAGGGGAAGTAGGTCAATGTCCGCTAAAAGCCACACAGGAAATATTTTCAAAAAATAAAAAAACTGACTGAACCATAATCAAATCATGTAAACAAACAAGATGAAACTATAGATTTTTCAGGACTGAGTGGACTAAACTTCTCACAACACTCAGAGTTAGAGCTGCTAATGCAGAAACAGCCCTTGTATCTCATTTTGTCAGTGGAGTTAACCATGAAGTCAGAGACTGAATTTGAAAACAGAAATTAGTGGCAAATATCCCCTTTACCTAAACTATAACACCTGGCAGAGCATTTGTGCTAGGGCTTTAGAGCAAACACTGGAGGAGATCTAAAGTAACCTGGCCCACCAACCACCTAATGCCAAGGACACAGTGACATTGTTAACAGTGGAACACCGGAGGGAAGACTGTCTCATCAAAGAGAAACCAAGACAGAGAAAAATCCCATAATCGGAATCCATGAGGGCGCTCCAGGGAAGGAAAAGGTGCTCGATATTCTACCACAGTGTTGGGATTATGTTAATTAACATTTTTACGTGGAGCGCTGGGGCACTGGGGACATATATGGCATGCCTGGCGGTGGAGCGCAGCTGGAAGGTCCAGTCAGGATGCAGGCAGAGAGAGCAGCAGGGCCTGGGACACAGGCTGTTGTCAGGGTCCATGCTGGAGTGCTTTGGGGTTCCTGGGCTAAGGCCAGATTAGCCAATGAAAACCCAAATGAGTGGGGTTTGGTAAGCCCTACGGGTGTCGTATCTAAGGGGTTCATGGGGGAAGGCCCAGCATGCAGGGGAGTCTGTGCATCACAAGGGCTGTTGGGGGAGGCACGTCAGGAACTTACATTTATCTGTGACCCTACAGGCTCTTACTTAGGGCGTGCACTCCAGGAGTTAATGTCATTCCAAGGACCCTTCAGACCACTTGGTCACATGGCAAAATGGGTGACATGGCAGTCACATTATGCTGTAGTTTAACTAAACTCTAACACAGACCCAAAACGCTCCAGGTGAGTTGACCATAAACAGCCATCTTCATCAAGTCCTAGTGCTGCTTTGCATTAAACCCTGCCACCTTGGCTCGGCCACTTGCTCAGGAGACGCAGACCACACAGGTAGGAAATGCTTCACATAACCCCTGGATTTTCCCTCTCCCAAGCCCGTAACCTACTGCTTAGGCCCTTAACTGGTATCTGTGATACCAGCCATGAAAATTTAATCAATAGAAAATTTTGCAACTAGAATTGTAACATCAAATTCTTACCAGAGTGACTATTTCTTGAGGTTTTAGAGGACTCTTCTACTCACAGTCAAGTGGCATCTGCTTGGATATACCTTTGCTTCCTGGCATATTTAATGCACACCCCACATAAGGACCTTGACACTGTACGTAACAGTCTATGGGCTAAAAATTTCACTGACATAAGCAAAAATAATTAGAACGAAACCTGTAAAAGCTCAGGCAGAGCCTAATATACCAGTACTGGAACTCCCCCAGCATTCCTTGAAGCCAAAAACAAAAAAGAGAAAGCACATCTACTTGGAAGCCTTCCAAGGTCTTCCCCATGGGTCTTCCTCTCATACCCTCTCGTATCTCCACAAGTTCTGGCAACACCACCTTCCTGTCGTAAAGAGACCAAGTAGATGAGGATATCCTTTCGTTCGAGACCTCACAACAATCTACAGCAGGTGTCCCCAAACTGTGGCCCCCTGAGGCCATTCATCCGGTCTCCTGCCACACTTACGGAAGGGGCACCTCTTTCATTGGTGCTCAGTGAGAGGAGCACTGTATGTGGCAGCCCTTCAACGGTCTGAGGGACAGTGAACTGGCCCCCTGTGTAAAAAGTCTGGGGACCCCTGATCTACAGAGTCATCATCCCCTGCTCCCAGCAGCGCCGACCCGAAGACCATCCTGTACAGAGTGACTTCACTGTTATGGGCCTGTGCTCTGCCCTTTCTCAGGCTGCCTCTACACCAAGAACGACAATACCGTTTTGTCTTTGCCTGGGGAGTGCAACAGTACATATGGACAGTCATGCCCCAGGGTTCACTGAAGCTCACCTTACATTTCCCAGGTCCTCAGTCAAGACCTAGAGCAGGGGTCCCCAAACTTTTTACACAGGGAGCCAGTTCACTGTCCCTCAGACTGTTGGAGGGCTGAACTATAAAAAAAACTATGAACAAATCTTTATGCACACTGCACATATCTTATTTTAAAGTAAAAAAACAAAATGGGAACAAATACAATATTTAAAATAAAGAACAAGTATTGAATAAATTTAAATCAACAAAATGACCAGTATTTCAATGGGAACTATGGGCCTGCTTTTGGCTAACGAGATGGTCAATGTCTGGTTCCATATTTGTCTCTGCTAGCCGTATCAAGTGATAAGACATGCTTCTGGAGCCGTGATGCGTGCATCCCGCGTCACTGTAAGTAGTATTGTACGTGAGCGGCACCACATACAGTACTCCAGGAGCACAGGATGCATCCTCTCACTGACCACCAACAAAAGAGGTGCCCCTTCCGGAAGTGTGGTGGGGGCCGGATAAATGGCCTCAGGGGGCTGCATGTGGCCCACGGGCCGTAGTTTGGGGACCCCTGACCTAGAGGATCTATTGTATATCCCCGGTGAATCAGCCCTGATATAATAAGATCTCCCGCTTTGTTCAGAGGGCAGGGAAGCCTGCAAAAGGATATCGTTGTTCACTTTCTCTCAGTCTGAGCAGAAAGGGACATAGTTTCAGAGGGCAGATTTAAATGCTGCCAAGCAGTTTATTATTTAGGGCATGACCGACTTAAAGGGGGAAAGCACTCTCTCTGGATAGACTGAAGGCTGTTCCCACAGATGACAATTTGAGAGGACTTCTTGGTTTAACAGGATATTTCAGATAATGGGTGTCAAATATTTTCTGATATTGCAACAGCCTCTTTATGAACTAAGTCCCCAGTAAGAGCCGCTCCGCTCTGAGAGCTCAAACGGAACTGGCTACCTGTAACCTGGAGGAGGCTTTTCAGTAGCCTCCTTCCCTGGGCATCCTAACTACAAAGGCTGTTTCCCCTATCAGTGCACGAGCACTCTGGACAAGCCCTTCGGGTTTTAACTCAGCCTCACAGGAATCACCAAAACTCAGTGTTGATTACAGCCTCATCTTTGACCGAGCTACAAAGGCTTATCCATCTTTTCCATCTTTTCTTTCTTTCTTTTTTTTTTTTTTTTAACAGAGCCAGAGAGCCAGAGAAAGGAATAGATAGGGACAGACAGACAGGAACAAAGAGAGATGAGAAGCATCAATCATCAGTTTTTCGTTGTGACACCTTAGTTGTTCATTGATTGTTTTCTCATATGTGCCTTGACCAGAGGGCTATAGCAGACCGAGTAATCCCTTGCTCAAGCCAGCGACCTTGGGTCCAAGCTGGTGAGCTTTGCTCAAACCAGATGAGCCCACGCTCAAGCTAGTGACCTCGGGGTCTCAAACCTGGGTCCTCGGCATCCCAGTCTGACGCTCTATCCACAGCGCTACCGCCCTTTCAGGCTTATCCATCTTTTCTTAGGACAACAGCTATCGCTTCAAAATCTGGAGACTTCTGCTTGAGCTAGATCTAGGTTTGTACCTGACCTTGTGGGTCTCATGCAGTACTTTACTCCTGACTGAGGCCACCAGCACTGTTCGGCCAGCCCATTATGCTCCTCTGAAACTATATCACGGTCTCCTCTCACCTTACCACTCACTGGGCAGCACCCTGACTCCTGCCCCCCAGAAGGAGGGGAGCCCCATCATCATTTTACCTTGGTTAGGGAAGTCTCTGGACCTTGCTTAGATTTCTTAAGAGACTTCTACTGAGAACCTCACAAGTAAAACTGGAGGTTATAGAGTAGGACAGTGGTCCCCAACTTTTTTGGGCCATGGACGGACTGGTTTAATGTCAGAAGATATTTTCATGGACCGGCCTTTAGGGTGGGACAGATAAATGTATCACATGACCGAGACAAGCATCAAGAGTGAGTCTTAGACGGATGTAACAGAGGGAATCTGATCATTTTTAAAAAATAAAACATCATTCAGACTTAAATATAAATAAAATGGAAATAATGTAAGTTATTTATTCTTTCTCTGCGGACCAGTACCAAATGGCCCACGGACTGGTACCGGTCCGCAGCTCAGGGGTTGGGGACCACTGGAGTAGGAAATGCCATCGCTAATCTAAGCCCTCCTCAAGAATATAAAGTCCTCTGCCTGGGGTAAATGGGCCAGATGGCAGAACTCACTGGGCGTCCTAGAGCTTGTCCACTAGCCAAAGACCAGAGAGCAAACTTTCTGATAGAAACTAGCTTATGACTTTGGGATGTTTGGCAAACATAAGGGCTTCTCACCTCTGCTGGAACCCCTGTCAAGAATGAGTTGCAGGTTGAGCAAGTTTTGAAAACAGAATAAAGGTTGAGCCTGCATAAAAAGCGGTAACATGAGAGCTAAAGCGAGTATTCTAACAAGTCATCAAGCCAAACAAGCTGCTTTAGCCAGGGTGAAGCTCTATCTAAACCCCCAAAGGATACATCTCCAGAGGGGCTCAAAGGGCCCATAAAACACCTACACAACAAAAACAGCCACGTGCTTCTCTCAGAAGCTGCCTGGAACAAAAGGGTCCAAGGAGGTTGACAATAAAGGGAGGAAAAACCATGAGGCAAGTAGCAACAAGAAAGCTCATTGCTAAACTATGAAGAAGTAGGATTGGAGGCAAAAAGAAGATGAAACAAAAATATTTTCTACTGATTTAGGAAAGACCAACCACAAATCTCTTTCTGTTTTGAGTAAATCCTACCTTGTTAGGGTTGTAGGCTTTTCTCTGTAGCCACTTCCTGCTTGACTTTGGGCCTCCTTGCTTGGCACTTGGTTTTCCCAGAGAGAAATCTCTGCGCTTCTCCCTGTGTCTTCCTGTTATTTTTCTTGACACTAGTGTATAGTGGGACAAGCGGGGCCAGAGAATGTTCTGTAACCCTCTGACTTGAGCCTCAGTCTATGGGCAATCACTGTGCACGTGGGGCTGGGGGCATGGCCTCCCACAAGGATTTGCCCCGCCCATCCTGCGTGATCCTTGCCCTTGGTGGTGGGGGAGGTAAAGCTTGTTCTTGCCTTTCTCCAAGCCCAGCTGTAGTAGATTGCCTTCAGCCTTTAAGGCTAGTTTTTGGCACTGACCATCTGAAGATGGAGGCTTTTGTTCTTTAGGGACAAAGGTCCCAGTGGCGTTTCGGTTTCCCTCCCTCAGCCAGCATGATCTGAACTTCTGGTGGGGTTCCTAAGAGAAACACACCTGTAGGAGTTTGCAGTTTATACTCTTAACATAGCCTAGACCCAGCCTTTAGGAATGGAAAGGTGCTACCTGAATCTCCTGTGGACTTCTCTGGTGTCTGGCAGTCCTCCCAGGGAAGCAGCTGCAGGTGGTTAGACACCCACAGGCAGCTCTCTCTCCAGTGACCACGCTGAAATTAACCTGCACCTGTGCTCCCATCAAACAGCAGGGTCTCACATCCCGCCACCGTTTTGTGTTCCAGGAAGTGCTTTACTATTGGCCCTGTGACTCAGATAAAATTTGCCATCTACTCTTTGTCGCAACCGACTTAAGACTCAAGAGGACTCCTGTTTTTACCTGTGACAGGGCCAAACACAGACTTTTCCCCTTTTGCCTGAGTCCACTTCAAAGCCAGGTACAGACTCTTCCCCTTCCACCCCTAAACAACTTCCTGTTCTCTCTCATTAGTGAATAGCTGAGGTTAGAACTGTTTGTCCCCCTGAAACCAGCTAGACTCAGAACCCTTTCTCGTTCACCTGAGACTTCCTGATTGCAAAACAATTCCACCTGTACCCCCCTTGCCTGTCTGCCCACCCCCCATGGAAGTCTACGGCAAAACCACTTAGTTGAGACTGATCTTTGAATTGGGAGTGCTCTCATTATTCAATAGTCCTAATAAATCATCTCCTTAATAGTCCAGTGTATTTTGTGTTTGATACCAGATTTCAGGTTAGTGGCCCTGTGACCTCAGTTATCTGAAACCTCAAGGAAAGTCACTCACTGTGGTTTTTCTACTGGAAGCGTGGAGCGGTGCTGCTCCCTCGCCCACTCCACACTACCCTGCCCTTTCGCTCGCCACTCGCAGGGGTAAGAGTTGGTTCCCTAGATTCTTCCAAAGATGACCAATCAGGCTTTTTAAAAAACAACTGTTATGGCCTGACCTGGTGGTGGCGCAGTGGATAGAGCATCGGACTGGGATGTGGAAGGACCCAGGTTCGAGACCCCGAGGTTGCCAGCTTGAGTGCGGGCTCATCTGGTTTGAGCGAGGCTCACCAGCTTGGACCCAAGGTCGCTGGCTCCAGCAAGGGGTTACTCGGTCTGCTGAAGGCCCGCGGTCAAGGCACATGTGAGAAAGCAATCAATGAACAACTAAGGTGTTGCAACACGCAATGAAAAACTAATGATTGATGCTTCTCATCTCTCTCTGTTACTGTCTGTCTATCCCTCTCTCTGACTCACTCTCTGTCTCTGTAAAAAATAAATTAATTAATTAATTAAAAAAAAAAAACAACTGTTATGAACTAATGGGTTTTAAGACTCTGAGGTTTTCAATCGATTGCAGCTATTCTTCTCACACTTACAGAGGCCATCTTTGGCCAGTGGGAGCCCCTTCAAGTGGGCCCCTCTCAAACCTAATGATGCAGCTCACGTCGTCTCTGATGACTTCCTTGCATTCTGCGTAACAAGATGTTGCCGTCTCACCTGTGCACTCCCAGCCCCAGTCTGGGATCAGCCATTTCTTTAGGATGCCTTTGTTCATGTTACCAGAAAAAGGCATTTTAAGCCCACAATCTAGACTCTAGTGGAATTTTAACGCTTTATATAAAAAGTACATTCATTTATCACTTTATTAGGTTAAAATGGGTGATAATAAATATGATTAGTCATATTATTATACTAATTAAATGAGATAAAGGATATATATAATCAAGACCTAATAAAGGTTAGCTTTTTCACTCATTCAAAAAATATTTAATGAGCATGTGCTTTGAGCTAGAGACGTTCCAGCTACTGAGGACACAGGAGGTGAGGGCAACACAGCCCTCATTCGTTCAGGGCTTACATTCCAGTGCAGGAGGGAAACAGTCATCAGGTGAGCAGTGCAGTGGAGAACGCTAAAGCAAGGAAGGGGCTGAGGGGAGTGCTACTGCTATTTTTAGTAACGCTATTATTATCATATTGATGTGACCCACTCCAGGCAATACAATTGAACAGGCAACTCTAATTTATGGATGCAAGTCTATTTTCAATGTCCTATCAGTCCTCCTTATTTCATAGATTGTAGATGGATAATTTTGTGAAGTCAATGTTTCCTCTCCTCCTCCTCCTCCTCCTCCTCCTCCTCCTCCTCTGCCATGTCCGGTGGGTAGAGATGTGGCTTGAGTTTGCATGAAGAGGGGGACACCTGCACACTGCTGGTGTCTGAAGAGGGGGCACACGTGTGCTCTGCAGGTCCTCTCCCATTCTGGCAGAGACAGGAGGTTCAGGGACATGATATCCTCCTCTGGACAGGTGAGGGTACATCTTAATAAAATTTGATTATGTCCCTCATCCCAATACAGGTGAAGCAGTCAATGGACAGAGCCACCTTGTTAAGAGGTAACAAGCCCAGTTTTGCTTCCTTATGCCCACAGCATGTCCTTAGAGACCCTCCAGCTCCCCTTGAAAACATTCCAAAGGGGGGACAGGGCACCCCAGTCAGGACAAGGAGGTTTTCATTTTAATGTCTATTGACACATCACCAAAGAACCAAATAAAAGCATTTTATTTGGTGATGCTTTCTTGAGGCAGCAACTATTTGTGAAAAACACTTAAGTGCCAGGGATGAATGACAGCCCTGCCCACATTACCGATGTTTCCGCGTGAGAAATAGGAACGGCAGCGCCTGAATGCCATAAAGCATTTTTATCGAGCTCTAAATCCTGTTGGTGTACAGTAAACCAGGCACTAGAGACAAATTTCCGAGATTGCGTATATATCAATATAATAGACAATCTAATCTATTTCTACAGTAATTGTTGTGTATATCTTAAAGATACGTTTTTATTAAAAATGAGATTTATTCTATATGAATGGCATTCCAAAGTTGATACCCAATAGTATAGCATCAACTTTTTTGGAGTATTATGTGAAGTTGGTGCTATAGATTAGTGTTTTCAGCATGCTGCTGTTTTGGGTAGATGGTCACCCCAAAATACCTAAAGCCTTGGCTATTAGATTATTAGATCTCTTAAAAAAATCTCCTAATACAGTGTGTAGATAGTGTTATATTGAGTGGGACACTTGAAACCACGTAAACACAATAAGTTAAAAATAAAAATCAGAAAAAAATAATCTCCTTATGTGCCCTTTAAAAATGAGAACCACATGGGACCTGAAATAATGACATTCTGAGTGTAACCCTCTGCCCTCACTGTTAGCCATGGCAAACAGAGCCCACAGGTGCTGCGCCAGCCCCCGCAGCGTGTGACCACTGTCCCCATCACTCAGTGCCTCACTGGACAGCTCACAATGTGAGCTGCGTCTCACTCACCCAGCGTCCTACAGCCGCGTCCCAAAGCCTGACATAGCACAAAGGGTCAAGAAGTAAACAAAATGAATGAATGGTGGAAATTTGATTAGTCTGTGCTCTTATTAAATGTCTTTCCCACAAATTCCACCTTTTCGAAGGCATCTCTGGCCTCACTGAGACCCATACCTGAGTCTCCCCTACATACAAACCCTGCTCTTTGACAAGGCCGAGCCTTGCTCATGCTGTTGGCTAATCTAGAAGGACCTATGCCTCCATTCTGCACCAGATTTTCACAGGGAATTCATCTCACAGAATTATTGAGGGGCTGGGATCCCACAGAACATGTAAACACATCTAGTACCTGCCGGCCACAGTAAACTCGAGTTCCCTTCTCACTGTCACAGGCTGGCCTCAATGCATAAATGGAACTTAAATGATAGGCCAGAAGTCTCTGGACATCTGAGACGAGATCACGTATATAACCTTGAACATGTGGGGCACCCACATGTGTGTGTGTGATGTCCATTCTGTAGACTGGTCAGCAAAATAAGTTAAATATGGAAGAGAGGAAAATGTAGAAGAGAGGAGAACATGGCAGAGAGGAGAACATGGCAGAGAGGATAACATGGCATAGAGTAGAACATGACAGAGAGGAGAGCATGGCAGAGAGGAAAGCATGGCATAGAGGAGAACATGTCAGAGAGGAAAGCATGGCAGAGAGGAGAGCAGGGCACAGAGGAGAACATGGCAGAGACGAGAACATGGCAGACAGGAGAACATGGCAGAGAGGAAAACATGACAGAGAGGAGAGTATGGCAGAGAAGAAGAGTATGGCATAGAGGAGAACATGGCAGAGAGGAGAACATGGCAGAGAGGACACCAAGGAAGAGAGGAGAACACAGAAGACAGGAGAACACGCAGACAGGAGAATATGGAAGAGAGGAGAACAGGGCTGTAAGAAGAACATGGCAGAGAGGAGAACATGGATGAGAGGAGAACATGGCAGAGAGGAGAACAAGGCAGAGAGAAGAACATGGAAGAGAGGAGGACATGGCAGAGAGGAGAACATGGAAGAGAGGAGAACATGGCAGAGGAGAACATGGCAGAGAGGAGAATATGGAACAGAGGAGAACATGGGAGAGAAAAGAACATAAAAGAGAGGAGAATATGGCAGGGAGGAGAACATGGCAGACAGAAGATCATGGCAGAGATGAGAACATGGGAGAGAGGAGAATATGGCAGAGAGGAGAACATGGGAGAGAGGAGAATATGGCAGAGAGGAGAACATGGAAGAGAGAAGAACATAGTACAGAGGAGAGCATGGTAGACAGGAAAACATGGAAGAGAGTAGAACATGGCAGAGAGGAGAACATGGCAAACAAAAGAACATGGCAGACAGGAGAACATGGAAGATAGGAGAGCATCTCAGAAAGGATAACATGGCAGAGAGAAGAACATGGAAGTGATGACAACATCATAGACAGAAGAACATGGCGAACAAGAGAACATGGAAAAGAGGAGAAGATGGCAGAGAGGAGAACATGGCAGAAGGGAGAGCATCACAGAGAGTAGAACATGAAAGACAGGAGAACAAGGCAGACAGGAGAACATGGCCGAGAGGAGGATATGGCAAAAAGGAGAACATGGCAGTGATGAGATCATGGCAGACAGCAGAACATTGCAGAAAGGAGAACATGGGAAAAGGAGAACACGGAAGTGAGGAGAACATGGCAGACAGGAGAAATTGGCAGATAGGAGAACATGGCAGATTGGAGAACATGGCAGAGAGGAGAACATGGCAGAGAGGATGACATGGCACAGAGGAGAACATAGAAGAGAGGAGAACATGGCAGAGGAGAACATGGCAGAGAGGAGAACATGGCAGAGAGGAGAACATGGATGAGAGGAGAACATGGCAAAGAGGAGAACATGGCATAGAGCAGAGCATGGAACAGAGGAGAGCAAGGCATAGAAAAGAGCATTGCAGAGAGGAGAACATGGCAGAGAGGAGAACATGGAAGAGAGGAGGATATGGCAGAAAGGAAAGCATCGAAGAGAGGAGAACATGGAAGAGAGGAGATAAATGGCATAGAGGAGAGGATGGCAGAGAGGAGAACATGGCAGAGAAAAGAACATGGCTGAGATAAGAACATGCCAGAGAGTAGAACATGGATGAGAGGACAACCTGGCAGAGAGTAGTGCATGGAGGAGAGGAGAGCATGGCAGATAAAAGAGCATCACAGAGAGGAGAACATGGCAGAGAGGAGAACATGGAAGAGAGGAGGACATGGCAGAAAGGAAAGCATCGAAGAGAGGAGAACATGGAAGAGAGGAGAACATGGAATAGAGGAGAACATGGAAGAGAGGAGAACATGGCAGACAGGAGAACATGGCAGAGAGGACAACATGAAAGAGAGGAGAACATGGCAGAGAGGAGGGCATGTAGGAGAAGAAACCATGAAAGAGGCGACATCATGGAAGAAAAGAGAACATGGCAGAGAGGAGAACATGGCAGAGAGTAGAACATGGAAGAGTAGAACATGGAA